>NC_050482.2:25341978-25671978 GCF_012460135.2 Molothrus ater | reverse complement strand
GGAACTTTAAAGGTATCTAGTTCCAAAGTCCCTGCTGTGGGCAGGGACATCTTCCACTAGATCACATTGCTCAGAACAATTTAATATCTCGTATCTAAGTTCTCAGAACAGCACTTGTGTATTGACTTAAAAGAAATAAGTGCAAAAACTTTCCCCTAAATTTTTTTTTTTAAATCCCAAATATGCTTTATACATAGCTCAATGTAATTATAGAGGTTGTATCTGTATGCTAGAAAATACTTACCTTCAGTATTTCTAAAAAGCAGAAAAATGAAGACATATCCTAACTGTGATGCTAATTATTAAGAAGCTGAATAATGCTAGCAAATGGACATAATGTCAAAGCATATGGATGATTTTTGATCCTAATGGATGTATCCAGTTGTAGGTTCATGCACTCATTTAAAATACATCTCTTTTGCTTCTTTTTTTTTTCTTATTTATAAAGTGTATATATACATATATATATGTGTGTGTGTGTGTGTGTGTGTGTGTGTATTTCAGAGACTGAATGTTACATACAAACCTGCATTTGCAAACAGCCACTAACAAACGGAAGGAAGTGAAATTTGGGTTACTCTGTGTCTGGACAATCGGGTGAGAATCACTGTGTAATATGCAGACAGAGGATGTAGCATTTCAGACCTCTCTCTCAGATCTTGCCACTCTTCAGTTGCATCTCCAGCCTTGCCATAGTCCTGAGGAAAAAGCTGTTTTCTCTCACTGCAGGGAGTCAAATTTTCTTTGACAGTTGTTTCATATTCTCCTAAAAATGTATATAATGGAAGATGGTAATTTTACTGCATTCTGGGCCTGCCTTAGTGGCAAACTGGACAGAAGAGCCTGGGTCTGAGATTTATTACAGATTTATAATGTTTATGGGTCAGAGGAGTCAGAGGGAATCAATGGAAAATTGGTCACACGTCCCATTAGAAGAATGAATGATACTCAAGGGACTTATTTGAGCTCCTAAATCCCTTCACAGTTAAAGAAAAAGACCCTAAAATCAACAGCCACCCTCCTTCAAACTTTAATTTTACTTATAATTGGTGTGCATAAATAACAAGACTGTGGTGATCTTAGATGAATGTCAGGCTATTTCAGTCATTTGCCCTCTACACAACCATGTGTATGAAGAATGTTATCTAGGTGTCCCCTAGCAGACTATCAAAGGTAATTTACAATTATTTCTTAAAAGATGCATTTCAACTTTAGTTGCATATCTGAGACATGGAGTATAAAATTGTAAATGTTAAATAAAATGTGTAAATGTTAAATCTCTGAGAATCAAGAGAAGCACAAAACTCATGCATTGAAATTGAAGAATACAAACAAAAGTTAATACAGAAAGGGCTGTATATGTTAGTCAGATGCTGCCAAAAGCCTTTGCAGAATTTTTTCTAACCAGAGTAAAGACTGGCCCAGGAAACAACAAGCCAGACAATCCTAATAATTCCTAATAGTAATGTAAATTAAAATATTATATTGCAAGTGTTACCATTTCTATTTGAAGCTATTGAAGTCTGAATGAATCAGAAGTAAAAAATCAGAGTAAGAAATTCATATTGAGCGGGAAAGTTGAGGAGAGGAGAAGCTGCTGCTCTGAAAAAAATGTTAAACTTTTAAGAATTATAATAAGAATTTTTTTGTCCATTGTGTAGTCAGGGAGTAATGAATGGGGATGCATTTATTGTTACAGTCCAATTTAACGCTCTGTGCCTGAAACATCAGTAAAATCTGTGGAAAGTATTCATACAGATCAAAAGCACACAGTGGCTATAAATTACTTCAGTGAATACTCTTTATTTAGGTAAAATTTTTGAAGATGCCTGAAGGCAAAAAACCTTGAGTATGTAGGCAAATAAACTAATATGTCAACTAATAATATCAAAGGGAAGTTTTACTCTCATGGCATAGACATAGTCTGGGGCTAAATGATAGAAAGTACCTTAGATCAGAATGAGGAAATCAAATGGTAATAATATTTCTGTGAGAAAATAAGGACAAAATACTACTAAAGGTTAAGAACATTTTTAAGTTGCTGTATCAAAGTCTAATATTCTCATTAGATTCTCTCCACCTGTGTCATATCAAAGCTTAAGCATAAATAAAAGCTAAAGGTAAGTTTTTATTTTATTTTTTGTATTAGGAGTTGTGTCATGACCGGTTTTTCAGCAGGTTCTTATGGCTTCCAAACTGTCTGAGGTCTAGAACATCAACTACAGGCGACTGAGGATGGGCACTATTGACCAAAGTCTGTAACATCAATGTGTTTTTCACAATCCTACAGCAAATGTCTGACAAAAAACCAAAGCTGTGCTATAATGTTTTATATGCTTTTTGTTTTAACAGAAATCAACTCATATTTTCCATATAAACATTGTCATGTTATCTCATTTTCCCTAGTCCCTATCAAACTGAGATTATATCTTTTTTTAATACAGTGAGCATTAATAGCCATATCTATCTATCTATATATATGTGTGTGTATATAAATATATTAGTAGCTTCACAGTAATTTATTTTGTCTGAGTCAAAATAAGATCAAGCAACATTGCCTACCTTTACAGTTCATTTTGAATTTCAGTAGCATCTTTCCTGTCTTTAAAGAAATCTCTTCCTCTGAAAGGAAAAATAGATTAGAATTTTCAAGGTCTTTCTGTTGCTTCCTTTTTCATATTTCTTTTTTCATTGTTGCTTCCTTTTTCATATTTCTGTACAATGAATAGTTAGATCCAGTACAGTGTAGTGGGGAAACCTGTACTTCATGAAACAGCCAGATCTATGGACTTTGTTCCAGGATTGTTATTTTTTTTTTTTATATAAGGTTATAGGCCAGGCACTGAAATTAAATATTTGTGTCATAAATAGCCTTTTGTCCCACTTTTATTTTCTGAAGTCAGGAATAACTCAAGTATTTTATTGCCATGTCACCATTATAGCTGAGTCCACAATTCATAATCTCTGGGTAAACTTCATATCCAGTAGAACAACATGGTAATTAATAAAATTCAGTAGATGCTGGAGTCCATCTGTGGGTATTAATTTATGGCCTCTAATTCCAGGACTTCCCTCTGGACAAGCTGGAGTGAGTACTGGAGCCATGGTAGAGGTTCTCCAGCTACCTGTTATACTTTCCATTTAGCTTGGGCATCATTCCTCTACAGGTTTACTTCTTGTGGAAAACTCCTTTCATTTTATTTCTGCCATCTTGTTTATTTAAATAATTTCTTAGATGGGAAAGAGGCCAGTATATTTTATATATGAAGTAAAAAGCAAGTCCTGAAGTTTTTTAAGATTCTTACCTCAAGACCTATTCTGGCAACTTGTTCTGGTTTTCTGACTTTGTGTAGCTTAAGAAGCCACTCCAAATTCCACTGTTAGATAATTCTTATGTTTGATAGCCAGGTAATGCAATTTTATGTGTTGATAAGTGGATACCTCTTAGTTAAAATGTATAGTAATCCTTTCAGAATTTGCTTCAACTTTCATGTTCTGTAAGGAAATAAATATTTTAATAGCATCTTATTGATAACTGGAATGTATAACAAACACATCCCAACATGCGTTGATTTCTTGTAATTATTGTAAAATAATAATTACAATAGTTGCAGCATTGATCCCAAATGGATGTGAACCAGCATCTCTCTCCTCCCCCTTTCAGGAGGTGGGATACTTGTCAAAGTAATCAGATGGGAAGAGACAGCAGATTGAATAATTTCAAATAGTAGAATAAAGCCATAAAGTCCAGTTTCTCACATTGCTGAGAGCAAGCAGTGACCATGGGATGGAAAAATCAGAAGTGACATTTGAAGATTAGTAAAGTCAGTAGGACCAATTAATTAGGACAATGAACCAGAAGAAATTTCATTTACCTGAGAATCTAAAGAGAAAAGAGGAAAAAAAAAATTCTAATCATGTTGTGGGATTTTGCTCTGCTCCTTCTTCAGATGATATTATCATATTAATGAAAATGTTTCAGGAAAGAAATACTGGAATCTCTAAATAAAAAAAAAACTTTTTATGTTTTCATTATGCCTTTTTTCTTCAGGTGTCTGGTAAGTGTAAGTTGCATTCCTAAAGCTAGACAGAGCATAAAGCAACTTATTAAACCAAACTAACCAATATATCTTAAAACTTGTTGGGTTCTACTAAGGGTTTGGGAGGTGGCAGCATTTCACCCTGGCCCATCACCTGTTGTACAAACACTAACTTAGCCCAGACATAGGTGGGTACTACAGCCAGACTTTCATTTACCCCATGACGTTACAGTAGAATTTAGAACAGAAAATGCAGATGTTGATAATACATTACACATTTACAGGAATACTGGTTAAATGTGAGCAATATATTCTGCTTACTCATGCAACCAAGTTTTTGAAACTACATTTATTCATTGAGTTTGATTTCCTCATGTTCATCATCATTAACAAAAGCTAAAGCTTTACAAATACAGAGGTGCTATGAAAGATTAAAGTTGTCTATCCTGGCATTTTTGAACTACTGAATGTTCTAATTTGTGTGCTGTGACTCTGCATGAGCAGTTCTGTATTATTTTTTTATGCTTCTCACTCTGTACTTGTAAATTCATACATAAAGATGAATCTGCAGCACATTGTCAAATGAAATTATCCACCAACAACAGCAATAACAGGATCTTCAACAAAGCATAAACAAGCATGCAGAACCACGCATTTCATCTGAAATACCCATTACCAGCACAGTTGCCCACTTAAGCTTAAGGAGAGGAATTCCTTTCCTCAGCTTCTCCAGCTGACTCTCAGATTTGCCTCTGAAAAGCCTTTCCCTGCAATTACAGAAACAAACTCGGCTTGGGCAGGCACAAAGTGAGGATGAAGTAGAGCTGAGATGGCAATTTTACTTTTATGCAAAACAAAGAGAGCCGTTTGAAAAGTCTACCTTTATCAAATACTTTCTGAATGTGATTGGCATTCATTTTTTGCTCAGCAACCCATTTATTTATTTCCTTGAATTATTTTGATGCATCTCCTCCCTGGCTGTTCCAGAGCAATTCCTCAGCTCAGGCTTTTCCTGGCTGCTGAGAACAAGCACTGTTTGCCAAGCTGTACCCCAGTGGGCTGGGGGAGACCTGAGCAATCCGCTTATTCCAAAGGTGCTTATTTTAACAGGTAGCAAAGTATGTGCTGTGCTGATCAGCAGGCAGGCTGGTGGCAGGGCTGGGGTGAGGGGAGGAGGAGAAGGTTGTGATCCCAAACTCATCTGCCCTGTCCAGCAGGGCTTTGAGATATTCTGTTGGTTTGTCTTTATGCAAACTGCTGACTGTTTCACTTTTATAAAAAATTGCATAAATGAGGCAAGTTCTGCTTTCTTACAAGTTTTGTTATGAAAGGTTCACACATCTTTGTGTGAAATAAAAGTATGATGCTAATCAACACCTCCTAGTCATCAAGATGCACAATCTATATATAAACTTCTTTTCCTTTGTGCAGTAAGATCATACCATCCCTCTTCCATTTCATTCAAACTGAAATTCTATCACTAAAATATTTACTGCTTAAAAATGAAATTAAAAAGATTTAATTTGTTGTTTGTTTGTTTTAATTTACTGCTTTCTGGTAGAGAATAGCAGGAAAAGCAAAATTAAGCCCAATGGAGTGAGTGGGCAACAGCTGTCATTTTTCACCTCCAAGTACTATTTTCTACAGGCCTTACATCCAATGTAATTGGGACAGTATTTCTCCACACAGGAAATACCTAGTGATTAGATAATTAATCTAGATCCATCAGTTGGAATAAATCAGTGTCATGCAATTGCAGATGTTTAAAACAAATCCACATACCTGGGAGAAGTCTGTACCAGGAGATAAAATTATGAGGTGGTGATAAGGTAGCAGTTTGTTTGGATTTTTTTTTTTAGTTTTAGTTTATTTCCTTGGGTTTATACAGCTTTTTCTTTTATTTATTTTATGATTATTTTATTGGGATTTTACTTTTTCCCTGCATTTTCAATAACTATGGTATGATGGTCACATTTTTAAGTTGTCAGTGGCTTAACATTAGTATCTTCCATTATCTTTGCTTAGGAACACTCTTTGTAAAGTAAGCTGTGTTTCTTCATTAAATGTGCAGGAAGTGGAAAATTACACCCTACAGATAGATATTTTGGGAGGACCCAACCTGATGTACAATGAGGCTTAAAACACATTGTGCCAACACAGGTGTTCTCAGTCTGAGTCTGGACACCTGTTCTCACAGTCATACTGCTGTTTTGCTTTAGAAGTGCAAGACACAACCTTGTTTATGAGATTAGAGCAGTACGTCTGAAACCACTGTGGTGCATCTCTTTGGGGTTTAGGACTACAGGATTATGTGTTTTGGTTTATTGCTGTTCTTCAGCTGACTTACCCAGAGAAACAAGGGTCACCTATTGGAAGCCTAAATGGGCTCTCACAAGTAACTTAGTGAGATAGCAAAACCCTAAAGTCTGAGCACCAAAACATGTAGCTATGAAATGAGCATGGAAAGCATAAAGCTTCATGCTGATGGCAGAACCCAGAATATACCCCTGCTCATTAGTGAGATATAAAATGGTGAACGACTGCAACCACATGGTGTTTTTTTCTTCCAAATTAATCTTGTTTCACTTCAGCTGGAAAAAACTGTTCAGAATCAACAAACTGACCTAGAAACACGGGAAGAAGAGGGAAAAAATGAATGTTACATGCTTTTAAGTGCATTTTAAAGGGGGATACCATGTAGAATTTATGCACTGAAAATAGGATGCTAACTAGCCCAGCATTAAGAGCATGATGATGTCTGATCATATAGCTGTGAGATTCATTTTTCTTTACAAAGTGCTTATAGACTATCTGTCTGATCATCACCTGAGACCTACTAATGCAAAAATTATTCTTTCACATATCCTAACTGCTTCTAGGCTCTTCTAGGCTACTTCTAGTGTTGAATAACAGAGATAAATTCAGCCTGCTAAAATGTTTCTCAGCAGAGGATTTAGGAGTTGCTACTGGCTAATAAATACTAGAATATTTTTTAACCAGATAGCGTATAAATCCCTTTTTCTTCTCCATTAATAAGTCAGGATCAAAATGGTCTTTTGTCGTATTGTAGTAACAAGTCAACAGAAGAAGCTATAAATATGGGGGAAAGCCTTTTGGGAAAGCAGTGCTTGCAGTCTGGTTGTCATTCCTTTGGCTTGCTCTCCCTGAACACTTATCATAGTGCATGGGAAAACACTTTATGCATTGATAAATGAAAGTCTGGATGCAAATCTCCTCCTCATCCATTAACCCTCCAAAAGAGAAGAGAAAAGAAAGAAATGGGGTGTGTTGCCCTAGCAAAAGGCTCCTTATCTGTTACTAAAATTACCCTTTGAAAGTGATGTGGTTTAATCTCAGTCTGGTTCTGCAAGGCTGAGGTGCCACCGCATGGGAATTTTGCATGGCAGTGCCCATGCAGGATTGAGAGTCCTGTGCTGGAAATGAGGAGGCCTGCCCAAGAGCGACAGCCCTTTTCCTGGAATGGCACACATCTCAGTGGGATGGATGCCTGGGAGAACTTGTGCACTGGAAATCAGCTGAAGAACATTTAAATATACCAGCCACTGATCTGGCCTGGGTGCCTTACTGTGAAAACAAGATTGCTACCTAGTTGAGGCTTCCCACCTCTTCAATATAATACCAGAAGGGACTGCACAATGGACTTACTGTACATGTGGAGACAGCGCCTGTGGCTCCATAATCTTTGGTTGAGTAGCCCCTTAAGACTTGCAGAGTCTTCAACACTGATCAAATGTTTGGCCATACTGGATAATAAAAAATTATGAAGAGAACATAGGATGTGAAGAAGGGTCCAGAGAGCCTGCAAGAGGATGAACACATGATTTCTTTTTGCTGATGCTTAAGGATAGAGTCCTCTGAAACATGTTTTTGGCAGAAGAGTCCACAGCTCTGAAGATGATACTACTTCTGTTTAGGTAGAATACTAATTATTCCTCAATTAAGAAACAAGAATATCAGGGTTTTTAGTAGCACTAGAGACACCTACCATTCAGTGTTTGAGAAAATTCAATGAAAATGTGTAACTGTCACAAATGAATTGCTTCAAGGACATGGAAACATGCTGAGCAAATAAATCAAATTTTGAATCAGATTAGGAGCTATTTCAGTGAGAAGAAACTATATATTTGAAAGTCCTTTAGTTTAAAATTCCCTGATGCCCAAATCCCATTGATTTTCTCCCTTTCATTGTCATGGTCCTTCTACTGCTTGCATGATTTTATGGTATTTAAATTCTCCCCAGAGAAGATCACAGGCTCATTCTGCTGCAGACTGTACAAACACAGTAAGTAAGCCATTCTTCAGAAGACTCTAAAGGCTTACAATCAACATATATAGGCATGTTAATAGAACAAGGTATAACAGTACTCAGTACATGAAACATTTACAAAGAACAGTGATCTGGTCAAGGTCATCACAAAGATAAGTTGCAGAACCAGCAATATCATCCCAGCTCTGGACTGGGAATCCTGGGCTATAGTCACCTCTCAGTGATTGCTAGATCTCTTTATGTAGAATTTGACTTACAGCCACACATGCAAATGCATCAAAATCATTTCCACTCAACTGTATTCTCCTCTGTAAATCAGGAACTAGGAGCTATTGCCATGCACTCAACAGCATCGTATTAATTGGCCCCATTTCATATTCTTTTTGTCTGACCAATGCAGCTTGACAGTCTCTAATGGGATTTTCAGATGCACACCATGGATTCTTAAGTGGTCACTTTTTTCTCCCCAAATACATGGGTTTGCTCTTTTTCAAATCTACTTCTACACCCTTCTGGTACCTAATTCCCAAACACACAATAAAATTCTAATTCTTCTTAATCTGCTTTTTTTTCAATGACAGTAATTGCAGAAACATCTAAATAGATGAGTTAATATTTTTTTCTCTAAATATGATGCTATCTCATTCACCCTTTAAAAACTTATTTTTAAGACAAACATTTTCTATGTAATGGTATTAGTAAAATTTTACAAATTTAATACCAAATTAAATATATTCTCTCCACACCAGAGGTCCTACTCAGTCCTGTAGCTTGATCATATTACAGATAAATGAGACTAATTATCAGGGATCTAGCATGTACAGCGAATGTAACTTGCTTGCTGAAAAGGCAATGTTGGAACTACTCATTGAATGCTCCTTATCCTTTGGACTGACACTTTATTTCCAGGATTACATATCTATGTCCTTCATGCATATTCTCCAGAGTGAAGACTACCATTGCTCCAAATTATAGACATGTTTAAAAATATAGATTAAAAGCCTGCTATGTGTAAAAATTGCTATTCTAAATGGTATAGACAATAATCTAGACTAATCAATAGGAAAGTTTTTGTATTCATAAAAGTCTCAATTGTTTTCGTGCATGAAGCCAGGAGTACCTTTAGTGAATAACATTACCTCTCATACCTTGTAAAGGAGGAATGTGGTAGGATTTTTTTTTTACTATTGACTTAATGATAAAAATAGGATATTTACCACTAAATCTATATTCATAGGTAATGTTTTTGCAGTAATCCATTTTCTGCTCATTATTTCTAAAAAAATCATCAGCTTATTATTTTATGGAGAGCTGAATTACACTAATATCATCATAAAGCCTGTCTGCTTAACTCCTCTCTGTATTTATACAACATTTTCTGTATTATTGTTTGGCCTATCCCAAACCCAAATTCAACTGTGAGTTTAGCTGGATATATCAGGCCACTTATGTTTTAAAAAGACTTTCAAGGGGTGTTATAAAAATATTCAGATATTCCTCAAGAAGTATCTATATAATTTAGTCTATATTTTAAGTCACTTAAATCCGTTTTATCATTACTCTTACTCAATGTAGTATACTATACACTGACTAAAACAACAAATCTAAATTACAATGCTCTTACTTTGTAGTGATAGGAGTTCAAATATCCTCTTGTAGGTATTGTCTTCAAAGCTGTTATACCTATTGCATAAAATACTCTGGCGGACTTTGCTGAGGGTCTGTCTTAATTTTAATTCTTTTTCCTAGCTTATGGATCTTGTTTCTCTAACCTTTCTGAATAACTAAGATCATTGTATTGCTGCGACACTCTGCTTGCCCTTAGCTGCACCTTCTCCATTTCTGTAATATCCTGTTTTATAATAGGGTGACCTGCACTGTGCCATTTTCTTAATATGGACTCATTAGTCTCTTGGACTGTGCTAGGATAATTTCCTCAAATTTCTATTGAATAATCGTATCTGTACTTTTCCAGCATATTGTTGGCTTTTACCTCTTTTTTTGACTAATAAACATTACTCAAATTAATTCACAGTTTTCCCCAGCATTGTGAAAACCTTTCTTTTCTTTAGTATTTTGGTTTAAGTCAGCAGCAATGAAGGCCTTCAGACTGATGTCAGTGGTCTCCTTCTTTCTCCCACTAAGAGCCTAGCATCCCTCCCTCTGTCTCCTGTCTTTTCCTAAACTGCCTCTTCATGCTTTCTCCCCACTCCCTGGAAGTTCCTCCTAGGGAGGAACTGAAACTAGGGACTGCACAGTGAATATTGAAAGCCAAGGATTTCCTTTCTTGGGAGATACATAAATATGAGCAGAGTGATCAGCACAAAAGGTGCGGAAGGGTGTGAGGTCCATGGTGGGAGGAGAGGAACTCTTCATAAGGAAGCAGAGAGGCAGCTGATGAAGACGAAGATACTGGGAGAGGCATAGTTTGTTTGGGGATGGTTTTTACAGCATTTAAATTACCCTTAAAGAAGATAGCAGGCAAGGACAAAAGAGAAAGGAAAAGGAGGTCACTTTGTCAATTGCTTAGCTGGGCAAAAAAAGCCTCACAAATCTAAACCAGTTTCCTTTAGGTGTGACTAACAAAATACACGCTCATCTTCACAGTGCCTGCATTTTGAGCTGTACACCTGCTTATTCAGAGTTACTGAGTCACCAAACCATTATTCAAACCATGCCTATACATATGACTTCTTGAAATGAGCTAAAAGGGAGGAAAAAAAACCCAATCTCTTTCCACATGACATTATTTTTTAATTGTAATTGAGTCCTACAAGGTGACACATTCTAAATATATCACCATCTGTTTTACCAGATCAGGTTCTCCACAGGTAATTATGACACTGAGATCAAAACAAGCCTGGTTTTGATCATTGTCAAACTGCTAGCTGCAAGAAAGTTTGACATATAAGCTCCAAAAATGAGATCGGAACACCCATATGAACATGTGTAAAATGTCTGATAAAAAAAGCAGTGCCTTTTGATATCAGAAATTCTGTATGTATGTTTGTCTCATATTTAAGAATTCAACTTAATATGAAAAAATGAATCCATCCATTATAGTTCCACTGTCCTAAAAGTATTACTTCTACTACAAAGACCATTTTTACCCTTTGCCCCTCTTCTGTGAGAGGATTCCAAATTTCTAAGATAGAAATTGATTAGGTTTTCTCTAGGAAAAGCCAAAAAAAATAAAATGCCATGGAGATTTTAATCTCACACACAGTCCTTTAATTTAAGAAAATTAGAAAAAGGGAACTTAAAAAACCTCAGATCTGTAACATGAGGGGGAGGAAAATAAATAATTTGAAATAATTTTACTTCTTGCCCACAGTACCCTCTTTCAGGGTGAAATGGGGAAAAGCAGGCTTTTCCCTGTGTCTACAGGAAGAGGGAAGGCAACACAGATCTGCTGCACCAAAACCCTGGGTGTTAATGTTGGATGTCCAGGAAAAGTCACACTCCTTGTATTTCTGTACCTGCTAACAGCAAAGTTCTGTTTCAGCCATTCCAGTCTGGGAAAGCAGAGAGCTGGACAGCACAAGTGCCACAAACATTATACCTTCAGTAGGCCTGAGAGCTCAACTCTATTTCTGCTTCAGAAACTCTGTTGTGCTCTGACAGGGACATTTGGAGTTAGATTTGAATCCTTGCTTAAACACTATAAATTCAAGTTTTTAAAGGAAAAAAGGCAACATTTTTAGGGTTGATTTTTTAGATGTGTATGACACAAAACGGGTTGCATATTTTTAACTTGCTGTTCTCAGCTGCTAATTTTTCATGCTTTAAATTCACATTTTATTACATGTTCCTCAAGATGCATATTACTCAGCATCAAAACATTCGTATGTAGCTCACAGCAGATAAGAATATTGGTAGTGCCAAGATTATTCTTTATAGCATTTTGGTATCAAGCACAAGGGAATATCATCATGAGAGAGATAGGATTGGGAATATCAATTTGTAATTACAAATTATATTTAATTAAAAAAAAATATTACATATTAACTATACCATTACTTTACCATTACTTTCTGTAATGTTCAGAGTCACAACAAAAATATATTAGTGCATTATGCTATCTTATCTTCATATAAGTAATTTGTTTAATAGCACTTTGCATAAAATAAAGCAGGAGAATCTCTACACCCCTATGGGAATTCACAAGGAAGAATGATAGAGAGTCCCTTCATTTCCAACCCCAGGATGCTAAATCCATAAAGAAAATTATGTCCATGCTTTTTATTTTTGACTGACATAGGAATACTGTCACAAAGAAGTTGCAGTATATTTGTTCAAGCAAGTGAATTTGTGAATTAAAACCACAAAATTATATTACTGTTCATTAATAACAATAGGTGTTGGATTTTTTTTTCAAAAAGCCTACGTTTGACTTTTTTTTAAACCTTTTTTCATATTTAGAACTCTTAGCCTTATCAATAAAAAAATGAGAGTTTTTAATAGGAAATTAGATGCACTTCTGTTTTCTTACATCAAAATAATTTTATTGTGAGAAATTACACCTAATATAGATTGAGGCTTTACAACAGAGAAATATCAAGAAACAATGATAGAGCAAACTAAGAGGCTTGTATGATCCCATGTTTTTCGTACTTGCAAAATTGGAGCTGTTAGCATCCAAACAAATTTCTGGACAAAGGGTTCTTCCGGAAGTTCTTGTTTTCTTCTTATTTTTACTGCTTTTTCCCAATGCCTTGTTGTTTTCTGCATGGAGCATTTTTTTCCCTTGTAGAGCTTGATCACATCTTCAGAGATGCATCCCATCTGAATTTGCCCAAATCTGCTCTGCAGGAGGCCTCCAGTAAATCCATGTGCTTTCACTCACTCAGTTTGTGTCACGCCCAGATGGATGGTGGTCTGGATGCAGAGCTGTACATAAAACTGTTGACAGGTCTGCTATTTCTGCTGTGTGATAGTCAATGAGCCACTAAGAAATTTTGTGATAATAAAGGCTAATTAAACATATGCAGAGAAAAAAATGCTGTACTAAGTCACTAGCTCAACACCTGAGGTGTTTGCTGCATCTCACTGTTCTGGGAGAGCAAAAAGTGCTTATTTTTAAGAGTCTTTGGATTTGCTCATGAATAACTATAACTTCCATTTTTAAGAAATTAACCTCAATGAAACTTTTTTTTCCTAGTGGTCTTCTTGGAAAGATGACCACCTCATCATTCTATTCACTTCATCTTACTGCTGAACTGGCTTCATTTCTCACCACTATTTATAAAAATTACTTAACCTTAAAAAACAGAAAAGGAAAGAAAAACTCTTTGACAGTGCCAGAGTTCATTTATGTCTAAGTCTTTCATAGCTACAATCTAGCTTTTACAGAATAAGCCCCTTGAAGGCCTTCAGAGGTTAAATATCTGTATTTAGATCCTTATCTTCTTATTACACCATATCCCCAATCCATTGCACTTGGAGCACTGGTTATGATTTGTCCTCATGTAAGATCCTTGGCACCTTATTCATTTTTGCCTAATGTAGTTTTCTTCATTGTTCTGACTACACTTTTTCCAGTTCTTAATATAACTCAGACATCCATCCATACAGAGTGAATTTGACAATTCTCATCTAAGATTTTATCTTTCTTTTCCTTCTGGAGAAAAATCAGATTGAGTTGGACTTTCTTACGTGATAATGATGTGCAATGAATCAGCCAAGTGAAAAGCACCTTTCCTCATCTCTTCTGAATGTCCTGGTTGGCCTCAAGGCTAAGAGGGAGCACTGTGAAACAACATGAGCCCAGGAAGAAGCCCCTGCATGAGACCAAGGCACCATTAGAGGTGTATGTAGAAGCTGAGCGTGGGAATCAGATGTGTGATATGCAGACAACAAATAACCGGCTAGGAAAAACAGAAGCTACAGATTGATTTATTCATAGTAATGGTGGGGAAGAAACTACAAATTATCTCTTGGGGACAGACATCCAATGGGTAGCCTTCATTATCTGGAAGCAGATATACCAACATACTCTACACAGGCAAACTAATCTGGGTTTATTTAGTCGGCTATCTGTGTACTAAAAGGTACAGAGGGTACGAATGTGACTGGGAAATGTGCAAGAAGTTTCATTTTAATAAGTGAATGGACTGGCCAGGAAACTATAGGCATTTGAGGTGCATAAACTCTTGACTGAACTCATTAGAGAAGCCGTGGCCACAATGAAAGGAGGCCAGTTCCTCTAAGGGATTTCTGTACAGTACATAAGAGACAATGAACATTTGTTGTTCCCTTGCAAATCCCATCCCAGCCTCTCCTTACTCTCACTGTTCTCAGTCAGTCATGTTGACTTTGCTGAGGGCTTTTTCTGGATGCATATATCTGGGCCCCTTGAAGGGTGGTTTTGCATACGTCTCTTGGTAAGAACTTTGATAAATATAATCTTCTTTTACCCCACTTCCCAATCCTAACATACCTCTTCTTGGCACCAGTTTGAGTACTAGTCTGATGCCAGTTCAAAATGCCACTGGTAGAATCTATTTTCCGGTATGTATGCTAAATATTCCTAGTGCAAAAAGAGGTTACTCTTGACTTGGATCTTCTAAGCTATACTGTACAACAAACAACATAAAAAAACCCCAAAACTTTCAAAAGAAACAAAGCATTGATCCAAAAAAACAATGACTATTGTGGTAAAGAAATACAGACATTTCTGTAACACAGGAAAAAATAGCTAATTTCTCTCATCTATTTCTTTCAGAAGATTTTACAGTAAATGTAAAAGGACTGTGAATCAAAATTTTAATCAATGCTATTGGTTCAGTGTAAAATATTACCTACTTACTTACACAATGATTATTGCAGAAATTGCAATTTTTTTAATTTCACACTTACATGAAGTGGCATTTCTCTGTGAATAAGAGAGTTACAAATCTTGGAAATGCTATGTTATTTTTATAAAATCTTTTAATAACAAGCAAAAATATTTTCTCCTTGAAAACTCCACAGTTGAGTCTAAAACACTGTTGGATGTCTAAAACTCCTTTTGAAAAGAGGAGGAAGTGGAAACAGTAAGTGTATTGTTTAAAGATAGCCCTGCAAAACTCTTTTCTCAATATATATTTCCCTGAAAATAAATGCCATTCATTAAGATTGTTGTTTAAGTATGGAACACTGTTCATGAATACATTATAGATTCACACATAAGAATATTATGAATCCATAAGCTGTTCATATTCATCAACCTGTGTAAAATCCATGAAGCAATCTTAGGCCAGATATTGACAGGTAAAAATTCCCTGTGTTCATGACACTCATTTTAGGCACACTCTATTAGCATGCAGGCAGATAGATATAGTCAACAGTTTCTTTTAGCTAAAAAACCACACTATGGAGGATTCAAGCTATCAAGCTGGCAGACTACACATTATTGTCATCAAGAAGCAATATATTAGAGGAGAGGGAATGCTGGTTTCAACCATACCTAATTTTTAGGGAAGTAGCCTTGAACCTGCTGAGCAACTAACAGGTTTCACCAAGACTTGTACTCTCTTACACCAACAAGTATTTAACGGTCTGAGGGGTGAAATTCAGAGCTCATGTAAATTAATGGCTGAACTACGTTTGAAGCTAAGAGAGCAAGAGTTCTGCTTGATCTTTTGTTATCCATTCTGCAAAAGTCTACAGAAACAGCTCCTCTGCTGCAGTCACATTGGATTCACTGGGACACTGAAGAATCTTATTTTCCAACAGCATTTTATAAAACAAGAAGTAAATTGGCAGTTTTCAGTTATAAGAAAATGCATTGAAGAGGGAATGGCTGAGAAATGAAGGACCACATGCACATTCTGCATAGAGGTTTGAGCATGATTTTTGAATTAGAGACGATGCTCTCATGATGAACTCTTGCTGGAGTTGAAAGACATAAGAGTGGCACATGTCACAGCCCTCCCACTTCCTGCCTATCTGGTTGACTTGCAGCCATCCTGACAACTGCCACTTTCTTGGGTAATGATACACCAAGTTTGCCCCAGGAAAGGAAAATCCCATTTCAGAGCTCCTCCCTCTGCCACACCAACAGTTACACTGGTCTAGGCAATGGCTGTAGAGCGGTGTGGCTACCAAAGTAGTATCATAGGTCTTGAAAGAATCTGATCTTACTTAATCTAGTGAATACCAGAAGTTAATCCACTGTGTTCAAATATTTTTGCTTTTTAAATATAACTTTAAAGTAATCACACTGATGGAACTCCTAGAAACTAATTAATTTGTGCTATTTTAAATATTTGTCATTACTAACAAAAACTTAAAAATAATCCTTAGTGCTTTCCTGATTGAAATACTACAGCTGAATATTAAAATTGAAAACAGATAAACAGAATGGTGGTCACACTTTGAAGTTTTAAAAGAACAGAAGTAAAACAAAACCTAATTCTCCTCCAAGCACATTAGTGAAAAATGCAGACAACAATTAAAAATATCTCATGTGTTTTTTGATAGAAGGAAAATGCTGAGTGTTCAGCTAACAGAAAGAACTGAGCTCACCAGTGTAACAGAGGCATTTCGGGATCCTGGGGAATGTCCCTCAGACAGAGGCCTATTCTGTTAGAGCAGAAGAAAAGTCTTGTTGTGAAGATGGCCCTCTGAGAAGACTCTGCTATGGCAGAGTCTGCAAAGACATGTTTTGGTTGTGGAAGGGTTAGAAAGACCCATTGTAAGCACCATAATAGATGAAAGTATACAAATGTAGCCTGGAGGAGGAAATTAGTTGTTTCCATGGAAGATTTTGGAGGAAAAGCTGTCATTTTTGTAATTGAACGTTTGAAGTGGTGTGCAGGTTCCAGTTTACATTTTTATATTAATACGTTTTATGTTTTCTTTCTTAACAATGTTAGTTATGGACTTGTTTTTTAATCAGAGAAACTCAGTAGTTTTATCGTGTTCCATTTGATACTTTCTTAAGAGACTTCATTGTTATTGGAGTTCCCCAACAAAACTACCATTTATACATTTTTGGCATTACAATTCCTGCCTGATTAAAACACAAAATGTCAGAGGAAAGGAAGGGAAAATGTGTTTTATCTCAGTTACAGCTGACCAATGACAGTATTTTCAGATATTTGAGGCCATTTGGAAAAAAGAGTATAATTTCAAAATCCAACAAGACTCTTACTCCTGACTTGAGTAGTAAATGATGATTTAGTAAGATATCTCTTCAGATGGGTGCACACAAACATAAACTTCCCCTGTTATGCTCCAAGCTGTCTGAATGGAGGCCATCTCCAGGCTGGCAGCCATGTGGCTTTGCCCTACCCTGTATTTGCCATAACTTGCCCTGTCTTCCAGCATATGGGGGTGGCCCTAATCAGCCCCCAGCAGGGCATGTTACCTTGTGCACAGTGCCTTGCTGACTCAGACAAGATTCTAGACTAGAGTAGTTTTGCCTCTGAGGCTTCTCTCTATCAACAAACTGGAAACTAAGTGTGAAATATTTGGAGAGGCTGGCTTTGTGTATAAGTCTGCTCATCCTTATCTTAGAAAATCTGTCATGACGCTGTGACTCAGTAACTCGGGAACAGTAACTCATGTGCTGTATCATGATTTGCTATGAATACAGCTTTGCCACCATGTTTGCTTGTCCAGACTATTTACATATCTTCAGATCCTGAAGTCTGAAGTAACACAGCAGTGAAAGGAAGTCTTGTGGAGCCCCCAGTGTCCTCCAGCTAAAACAAGACACCAAAATGCTTGGGCTGGCGCTGCACATAGAGTGATTAGGGCACATCTAAGTGATTTGTGCCTTCTCCACAGCTGTGGCACAGCCAAGCATGTTTGCACATTTCACAGGACACCAGAGAACTGTTATGGGATGAGTAGTTACTGGTTCTGCTGGAGCACCTTCTGTTAACAGCTCCTAGTTTCAGGACATGGAGACTAGGAAGCAATGTATTCTCAATGATTGTTTATTGGACCCTTAGTTCACTTCCTTGCTGATCTCACCACCTCAAAGTTGCTTACCTTCAGCTCACATTATAAGGCTCACCAACTTGGTATATTAGGAATTTTGCCAATGGTAAATGATTGGGTGCAAAACCTGGGTATTTGTTCAAGTTCTTTAGGGTAAGATATTTCCCACATAAAGATCAGTCCTAATACTGGAGGTCACTGACATAAACCACAGCAATACCACCTTACTTTCTAAGCTGGTTTACAGGTGACACATTTCCCTCTTTTCTCCTATTACCTGCTGTGGACAAAGGTAAGCTTCTTTCCTCATCTTTGGAAAAAAGATATTAAACCAAAGCAGTTTAGAAATGTCTCTGGTAAATGAAGTAGTGAGTGCATGACAAAAAGAAGGGTCTTTCTTAGATTCTACATAAAATTTAGAAAGTCAAAGAATGCCAAAAATTCTTGAAACTCTATAGAAATTACTTCCTTGTGCATCAGTTCTTAAAGAAAATTGCAAAAATCTGTTGGATCACTGACACTGATTTGTAGTCCAATACTTTTATGTCAGAAACAAATGTGTCTATGGACATACAAAATCCTGATCTTTTTTTGGAGTTAATGATGCCTCATACTTCATTGAGCAATCAATAGATGTTTTTCAAGAATAATAAATACAAAGTCTGAAGTCACTAAATGGGCTTACCTCTCATTAGAATTCCTACTGGCTGTAGAGGTAAAGTAGATCATGCTCCTCTCTGTCGAAATAAAGTACAAAGTAATGTTCTACTTTCTCCTTGCAGTTTTTCCTTATGGAGTCTCATTATTTTAATAATTAAGCACTTTTCATGGTAGCAAACTAGCAACACCTTCATTTTTATGTTTCATGAAGAGTAGTAAATATTTCCTTCATGTAGCTACATGCAGCCCTTCTTTCACAAGAAATATTGTTTACCTTTCTCATAATGACACAGTAAGGGCCAGCCTTTCCCAGAATGGCATCTTTAATAAAGTGCATGCAACACAGACAAACAGCCAGGCAACGCTGCACACTTAGAATTGAAATACGTGGCTGTCATGGAGTGAGGCCATTGCGCTCCAGCCTTTTCCTGTTAAGCATAATTGCTTTTCATAAAGGTTCTATGGAAAAAGTAAGCCAACCTCTCCAAAAAAACTCTGCATGACATATTTCTTGTAACCTTTCAATCTCTCTGTGTGTAATTTATAGCTGTCACAGAGAAACACTATTTTTAGGGTATTGTGGTAGTATGATTGGTGCTGATTTTCTGATTCATTGTCCCATTCTCTGTGGCTCCTGTTTCACAGTGGTCTTCAGAAGTTCATATTTTATATATATATATATATATATATTTTTAGAGGCCAGCACGGTGTTTGATCCTTTCCTGTGTCATATTCAGAGAGGCCTGGCAAGTTGCCACCAGTCTCTAAAAGGTTGCGGCTATGGGCAGCGCACATACAGCTATAATGTGATTGTAAGAAGCTGTGAAGGTAAAAGCAGTTAGTAAACTTGCTTAGGAAGTAAGAACCAACTCAGGCTCTGAGAATTTTCTTGATTCATGTATTATGAGCCATCTACTATGAATATGCATAAGGTTACCTCTTTTGAACTTCCATGAAACAAATTCTCATAAATAAACAAGGAATGCACAGTACCAGCTGACAGAGTCACTTAGACTAGATGTATTGTGCTAATGGAGTGAAAAGAATAAAAATTTTCAAGGGCTTCAGCCCTCAATTTTAATAAATTTCATGGAAATCGGATCAAGCCCTAATTGCTAATTCATCTGAAATTATTAAAAAGAGATTTCAATTACATACTACCATTGAATTTTGATGTACCAAATTAAATTAGGACACTAGATTGTATCTTTTTCTTAAATCCAGACCTATTTAAAAGCCTTTTCTGTAAATTCTGAAAAGGAACTTTGTGTTCAGTTATGTTGTAAAAATCCAGCATTAGTATGAAATAGTAGGTTAAATCTCTTACTGAAGATTTTTAATGACATTTCAGTGTTCCTCTTATAATTACTCTTCATCTAAGATATCCCATAATGATGTTGGACATTCTTGGTTCAGGCTCACTGGCTTGCTTCATTAGCATGTCATTCCCATTCCACATCATAAGATTTAATTGTAATGCCGAATATGCACAGCTCTCTACAGAAGTCTAATCAAAGTGGATTCACTTGTATTATTAATATCAAAAATCAGTCCACTTGCTATTTTTATAAATAAAAGAATCCAGATACATAAATCAGCTGTCATTTATTAGCATGTTACTGGCATATCTGCCAGACATATGAGCAGCCCTATCACAGTTCCTTAGGATTATTTTCATCAAGATTAAAACCTTTCTACATTAAATATACATACTAATTCCTCCATAAAGTAATCAGATTACAGTGCAGGTGACATTGTGTGCTGGAATTCAAATGATTTGCAGTAATGAGCTGGAAAGGTGTACTTGGAGACAGAGTGAGGAAAAAAGAGAGAAAAAGCTTTGGTTTTAAAATTGTTATATCCCTGGTTTACTGTTATTTTTACCTCTTTCTTTCTTTCTTGAGAGATAACAGGTCCCACAGCTGTCAGCAGATACTTGGCAGATGCAGGTGGCAATAGAATGCTCAGGTGCTAAAGGGCAAATATTCTTCTACTCCTCAGGTGAGCACAGCAAGGCACAGCAAGGTGGGAGCATGGAAGCCATTTCTCCATCCTTTTAATGGACAGGTCTATATGTGCAGATATAAACACCTGCTTGAGCTTTGTTTCAGCCACCCTCCTCCTCTTTTTCTTATGTTTATGAAAATTTTTATTTGTTTCTGAAGCCTGTATTCTGCAGAAGTTCTAAACCATGCTTTTTTTAGTGTCCAGAGGGCACCAAAAAGCATCACTGAACATCCTCTGCTGTGCCTCTCTCACCCCTGTCCATGACCCCAGTTCAGCTCAGACTGGGGCCTTTAGTCCTGGCTCAAGAGATGCTGTGAAGAATCCTGACCCATTCCCTGCTATTCATGAGTTGTTGTTTGGCCCTCCTTGACTGACTTGGGACCTGACTTTTCACCTTGCCATTGCTGAGCTGTCACCATCCGCACGTCTGCTGGCCCTGCCTGGATGCTGAGACCCAGCACGCCACAGCAGCAGCCCGTGGTGTCACTGCCATAGTTTCTGTGGTGGTGCTGTGGCTGGCTCCTGGCTCCCCAGTGCCTGCAGCGCAGCCCTGCTCCTGTCAATCCCTACCCCTCTGGTTCCACACACACCTCCAGCCCTGGCTGCTTGCACAGCTTCATCCCAATCACAGCAGCACAGAAATGCTCTCGTGCCTGTCTGGGGGCCACATCTGGTGATTAAGCTGTTGTTGCCTTTGTTAAGCTTCTTGGTGTCAGAAGGCACCACTGCCTCTCCAATCTCTTCCATAAGTCAAGAGAGAATTTGGAAACCATGGCTACACTCTTTGTAGGATGCATCCCTCTGCTCCCAGTGAGGAGTGGTATATTAACTCTACATAAAGGAGAACAGTGACCAATGAAGATTTTACATAGACTCAGGATTTATGCTTTCAAGATGTGCTGTGCTTGAAATTGAATTTTCTATTGCAAATACAGATGTGATTATTAAAGTTGATACTGAAATATTGATAGGCATTGCAGTCTGCTAAAAATGTATTTAAAGGATGTTTTTAAACACATAATCGCTTAAAAATGGATGATGACAATTAGATAAATAATAGAAAGGTTCATATGTTAGGGAGCATTTTGATGCTGCAGACTAACTAAAAAAAACATGGCTGAATGGGCCTGAGCAAGAACTGACATAATTTCTTTCTCAGACTGAAAATGGATAGTCTAGGTGTGTTGGGGGATTTTTGTACAAGACTGTGACTGTGGTCACAAGGGTTTTCAGGATGAAGAAGAGACGAGAATGTTGACTCCATGATCAGAAGGCTTGATTTATTATTTTATGATATATGTTACATTAAGACTATACTAAAAAGCAATAGAAAGGAAAAGTTTCTTCAGCAGCTAGCTAAGCTAAGAATAGAAAAAAAATGAATAACAAAGATCTGTGTCTCAGACAGAGCAAGAGCCAGCTCTGCCATGAGTGGTCAAGAAATCCAAACACCCACAGGAGACCAATCACCTGTTGCATTCCACAGCAGCAGATAACCATTGTTTACTTTGGTTGCTGAACTGCAGCTTGTCACAAGGAAAAATCCTAAGAAAGGATTTTTCATGAAAGATGTCTGCGACATGTCACCTTTTTTTATTTAGTTAAATTAAAAGGAAAAAGTGTTTGTAATTTTCTCTGCTGTACTCATGCCGAAGAAAAAGACAAACACTTGACAGGTTATCTGTTGCCAATCAAACTCCACTCAAGTGCTCCTGTGGAATGCACTGGGAATTTCTTCACCTGTAGAACATAAAATTCTATCATATTACTAAAACAATTCTATAATATAAGAAAATGCAAAAACAATGCAAAGAAAATTCAAGTCCAAGCAGCTGAGTTTCAGGAAAAGTCCATGGCTTGAAGATGTTCCTCTTTGCCATATCTGAAAGTTTCTTTTGGTCCTGAAACAGGCTTGCTACAGAAAGGTCCATCAATATTTATCAAAAGTCCATTGACAGTCTTCAAACAATTTTGAGAAAATTAGAAAATTTCTGAAATGTCTTGCCACAGCCCTTCACTGAACAACTTGGGCTGAAGCCAATCCCTGGCTTCT
Organism: Molothrus ater; assembly: GCF_012460135.2. Classification (NCBI taxonomy): domain Eukaryota; kingdom Metazoa; phylum Chordata; class Aves; order Passeriformes; family Icteridae; genus Molothrus; species Molothrus ater. The sequence goes on along the minus strand of NC_050482.2, from coordinate 25,649,000 downwards.
CAATGCCTCTGAGCTGCTGCCAGCTCTTTCACCCTTTTTTATTCAATTTAAATTTTTTTTTTTTTTTTTTTTTTTTTTTTGTGTTGTCGGAAAGAGCAGCAGCAGCAGCAGGGGAGCCAGAGAGAGGCCCTTGGGGGCCCTGGCCCATGTGGAAGGATCAGGAACCCCAGACCTGGCCCACAGAAAGGTGGCCCAGGACCAGAAGGGGGAAGCAAAGCCCCCAAACTCAACAGGAGGCTGGGAGGTGGCCCTGGCCCAAGCAACCAAGGCAGACAGCCCAGGCCCAGCCCCTGAGGCAGGCTCTGCATTGGCACAGACCCGCACCCTGCTGCCAGTACAATGGCAGAAGGGGTGACCAAACGCTTCCTTTCCCCAAAATCACCGAGGCATGCCGGCAATGGGAAGACAGAAGCTGTCCCGAGAAACTTCGTCTCGGGTCTGGGGATGTCCTTTCCCCACAGCAGACAAGCGATGCTCGCTTCCTGCTGTGCCCTCTGCCTCTGCAATGCAAATGCACCAGGTGTTCCTCCCATCTGCCTCACGGCACCACCGCCACCCGCTCTGGGCTGGGGACCAGGGGCAGAACTTTCGGGACCCACCTTCCCCTCGCCGCTGGGGTGCGCGAGGGGCGGCAGAGAGATTCGCATCCCCCAGGGGGAAACCCCGGACCAAACACCCCCCCAACCCGCCAAGAATGCTGATCTTGAAAACAGGCAGCCGGGCTGCGCCCACAGCCAGCTGTCGGGCCATGCCTCCTCCACGGAAGGACAGGCTGACGCCCTCTTCCCCTGTCCCAGCTCCCCCCGTAGGGGCAGCCCCGGGACAACCCGAAAAACTCGGGGAGGAAATCACGCTGGATGCAGGAGGCGCCTCTGCTGCTGCCGCCGGCTCCAAGGCAGCCTCTGACGCGGACATGGAGAACGGAGTCCCCGCAGGGGCGGGCAGCGGGGCCGCCTGGGGAGGCGGCGGGGGCGGCGGGGGCGGCACGGGGTCGGCAGCTTCTTCTGCGCCGGACTCTGACATCGGCCGCGGAACCGCAGTCGCAGAAGGCGGCGGGACGGCCGGGGGGAGCGGTGGATCGCTGTTGCCCAGCAACATCGGCGCAGCCGCGGGAAGCGGTGTCTCTGAGACAGATGCAGGCAGGGAAGCCGGCGGAACCGCGGCCGGAGCGCCCACAGGCTCCCCCGGAGGGGCGGCCGCGGGACGGGCCGCGGGGGGAACCGCCCGCACCCGCGGGGCGGGTTGGGGCGGTGCCCGTGGCGCTGGCCGGGGCGGTGCCCGTGGCGCTGGCCGGGGTGGTGCTCGCGGCGCTGGCCGGGGCGGCGCCGCCCACTCCCATCCCCCCTGAGAGCAACGGGAGGGGGGAACAAACGGCTCCGTCTGAGCAGGCTCCGAAGACGCAGTAAAAAAAACTTCGGCTGCGGGCGAAACTTCGCCCCCCCACTGTGGTTCGGGGGGGCTGGAAAGCAGCAGAGCGTCCCCCTCCAAAGGGTCTTCCCCCGGAATTGGGGGGAACGGGGCTTTGCCCTTGCAGTTAGCAATCCAGGGAAAAACAGCTGCTCTCCGTTTCAAGACTAGAAAGAGCTTCAAAAAGGTTGGATAAATCGAGGGGCATCCGAACCCCCGGTATAAAAAGAATTGGAAAATGGAGCCCATACACTCCCAGACAAACACATCGAGGGCATATAGCACATTCGTAAAAAAACCAAAGAGCTTTGCCCATCCAAAAAACTCATAGAGATCTGCCTCCAGCAGGAGAATTCTGTCCTCTTCACCCCATTTTTGCCAGAGGGCAATAAGTTTCTCCTCTGAAGGGGAGAATGGAACCTCATCCTCTAGGGGAGGAGTCCTCCAGATGAGCAGCCACAAACTGCGACTGACCTCATCTTTAGGAGGGGAAAAACCAACAGTACCTTGTGACAGTGTCCAGGACTCTCTGGCTATCTGCACGGTGCTGCTGAGCTTTCCGAACATCTTCCTGGAGGCTTTTCAGAAGGTTCCCTTTGTGGTCAGCCTTGCTGTGAACTCTGTCCAAATTCGGATCTTCAGTTCTTCAGCTCCTGGCTAGAATCCACTTCTGTGGTCACTTGTGAAGCAACCATCAATGCCACACATTCAGGGTTTACCCAGTGCAGCAATGCTCCTCTGGTGGTCTCACCAAGTGATGATTGTCCTCCTCAGTCGGGGGTCACCAATTGTGACTGTGGTCACAAGGGTTTTCAGGATGAAGAAGAGACGAGAATGTTGACTCCATGATCAGAAGGCTTGATTTATTATTTTATGATATATGTTACATTAAGACTATACTAAAAAGCAATAGAAAGGAAAAGTTTCTTCAGCAGCTAGCTAAGCTAAGAATAGAAAAAAAATGAATAACAAAGATCTGTGTCTCAGACAGAGCAAGAGCCAGCTCTGCCATGAGTGGTCAAGAAATCCAAACACCCACAGGAGACCAATCACCTGTTGCATTCCACAGCAGCAGATAACCATTGTTTACTTTGGTTGCTGAACTGCAGCTTGTCACAAGGAAAAATCCTAAGAAAGGATTTTTCATGAAAGATGTCTGCGACACAAGACCTTTACAGGGAATCTTTATTTAAAGTCTTTATATATTCATAGTTTTGTGTGTGTGAAAAAGATGATATTTGTAATGTTTGCAGTATTTACCCTGCAACTGACCTAAAATGTACTGAGTTAGTACAGATTGCATAACCTGGTCTCATATTTCTACCAGAAAAATGGTAGTCTCAAGATGGGAATTCAATTTTACCAAATTGTGTGTGAAAATCATCAGAATGGTAAAATAAGGCACTGTATCATTCCAAATTTTGTTAACACCACCTCATACCTTCACACTTAGGACTACAAGACAATTTATGTTCAGAGGAATTACTGAGCATATTTTTTCAGACTACTAAGCAGGAATTTTGTTAATTATTGATCTTTCAGTAATGATCAATAGAGATGCATACAGATGCATGAAGTTATTAAATAATCTCTTTTTTTAAAGTTTATTTCATATATGAATACAAAGGACGATTCCATTCTGACTGGAATTGCAGGGCTCCTGGCTCCCCAGTCACTACCAATAATTTTTGTATCCACTGCTTTGAATAGTGTAACTTGCCCTTTTTTGGCAGGTAAGGTTAAGACAAATGTTTCCTATCTCACAACAACTCCCTTCTCTTCCAGATATGCTATTAAGCGTTCAGAAACAGATGGGGGTAAAATTATGTGATCTTCTTAGATAGGAAGAGGTATTTTAATTTTGTGGGGTTTTTTTTTTTCTTTCAGGTACTAGTTCTCTTCTTGTTATCCCTATCACAGAAGTTGATGGGGGTTTTTAAATTCTAGTAAAGCGTTAAGAAAAATACTGAAATGACTTTTGGTACAATGTATCAGGGATATTGCAGTATTTCCTCCAGGCTTTCAGATGGGTGTGAGAGTTGGCTAATTTTTAGAATTCTTTTTGATGGGCAAAAAAAATGTGATAATGTAAAATAGATTAGTTTTCTTTTTCTCCTCTTTAATTTTGGCTGATAAATGAGAAATCACTCAAACACATCTATTCATGTCACCATATCAGTATGATGATTTCAGTGTATGTGATCAATGATATGAAACTTTGGTCTAAGGATAGGTACATATGCTTGACATGAGAATTACTCTGGATTCAGTGGCTGGTTATCTTTCAGCACTAGATGTTTTGGGTTCAGAAATATTACAAGAACAATACTGGAACTTATGCAAAGACACTTCAGATGGGATCTCAGCTGTCATAAGATAGTATAACATCATAAGTATCTGTGGACCTACATTGGTTCATTTCCTCAAACACAATACTTTAATTTCTCTTTTTTTAATTTTTTGTTTGTTTGTTTGGTTGGTTGATTGGTTTTGTTTCGGGGTTTTTTTGGTTTGGTGTTTTTTTAGTTGTTGTTGTTTTGGTTTGGGGGGGTTGTTTTGTTTGTTTGTTTTTTGTCAGAACATGCCAGTTTTAATGTTTCTGAGCTTATAAAAAGTGACCATTACTATTAGAAAAATGTATAGAAGGTCCAGCTATATAAGGTACAGCTACTTGGAATTGCTCAGTACTCCACAATGGTTTGAAGTCAAATATGCCAAATATGCCAAATATGGCAAATATGGTGGAAATCAAGAAAAACCATAATACTGGTCATGGGAAAAGTTATCAAGGGATGTGGAGTATAAATTGGTGAGCAGCAAGGACTGAAGCCCTGACCTAACAGTACTGACTGCACTCCCTGGGTAAGGAAGGACTAGCAGCACAGCCAGCTGATGCACCACCAGCGTAACCAGTATCCAGGTTTCAAAGCTCCAAGAAAAACGGAATTTTAAGGCATTGCTGGAATGCACTAATGAGATGAAATTAAGACCTGTTAATGTTTTGTATACATCTATGGTTACAGTTCCACACACAGCAGCTACTTTCATGAAACCTGCAAAACAGTTAACTGTAAGGACCAGATAAATAATTCTCTACCATAAGAATATTGGTTCCCTTTGAGGTGATGAAATATGTGACTTATGTGTCAGCATGCCTTGTGATGTGCTCAGCATGCCCAGTGTGCCAACACACAGAACTTTCACAAAGCAGCCAAAACATTTTATCTCTTTGTTCTTTTCCTGAATCCCTTTGTGCTGTCTCCATGACTTTGTTTCATTGTAGAACAGGGAAATTAAATCTGTTACACTATGCTCATTACTCACCTCTCAAATCCATTCGAGTCAAACAAATTTTCCTTTCTTTCTTTTTTATTTATTCCTAATTGAGTTAAAAATATGTACAGAAGATTGTGAAATAACTACAAGATGCTTTCTGTGACATGCTCAATAAAACAGAGCTGAAATTCAGCCCAGCGTTGTGCTTTGGGCTATAGACAGCACACTGCAAAACAAATAGGACATATCAAAACAAACTAGAAAAACTCACCATTCAGTTAGTTTTATGATGATGTGTTGGCCAAAAAAATATGCAAATTCCCATCAGAAAGGAGGGTTACCCCCAAGTCTGAGTTTTTTTTCTAAGTCCATTTGGACCTTCTCCAGCCAAAATCAAAATGTTCTGATGCATTTGCAGACTGGAGAGCCTATTGAGAACTCATTATCTTCAAATAGGATTACACTCAGTTAATATGAGAACATGTACATTACAATATCACATAAAATCAAAAGTTCCAATTTGCTCACTACATGTAAATCCAATTCAAAATATTTCCATAACATATATCCGCTGGATGTTACACTATTTGTATGTCACTCTAGAATGGATTAACTCCATGACAGGCTAGTCTCAGTTTTTCTGCATTTGGTGTTTTTAAACAGTTTATATTTGTTATCATATCAAAGACAGGCTTGCAGTTTTCAAAAGGAAGAAGAGAACACAGCGCCCAAGGCTCTTCCAGCATTACATTTCTTATTCCATTTTATCTTTCTTGGTTTTGACTAATGTCAGTAACAGCTACTGGTAATAAACTGCTTGTTACAGCTTGCTCTTGCCTTCAAGCACTGGCTTTGATACATTGTCAGCCAATTGGAAGCATTTCCTGATTACATTTCCAAATTGCTTGTTTATTGATCGAAAGTTAATAAAGCAAAAGACAACTTTTCGGCTTAAATTAAATGAAAGGATCCTTTGATGTTCAAATTATCCAATCAACCAACGTGCAATGAAATGTAAGCATTTGAAAGTTTTATCTGGAAAGCAAAATGTACTAGATAATGGTTTCTGGCACAGCCGCTGTATCTAACAGCTAATGAAAAACACCCATAACTTTAGAGTTCATTTATTTTCTGTTGAAAAGTAAACGGCACTGAATTTTGTTATTTTTAAATGGCTGAAAACATGAAAGGGCAGATATTGTATATCTTTTTGACAAACTATAATTCCTACTGCAAGTGTATTTGGTTAGCTGCAATAAACAAAGCAATAAACATTATCATTTCCTCAGAGTCTGGCCTTTGCTTGTGAATCTATTTGCTTCTGGTGCTGTATTAAAACTGCTGTGCTCTGTCAACTATTACCATCCCATCCAAGAGGATGTTCTGACCTATCTGGAATATTTAGATGTACAAGAGACATCTTCTCTCCAAAAATTAACATAAGTCTTATTATTACACTGCTTTTTCAAGAGCTTTTACTCACATCGTGAAATTTATTTAAACCTTCTAGACTTAACATCTCTGTGTTTTTCAGAGTCAGCCACCTCTAAAAATTTTTCAGGCAATGATTTTCAGCGCAGTTTCAACTGAGAGAGCTGGAGTGGCTATAGTATGCGGTATATACAGTAAGAACAAAATAACAAATAATAGAAAATCTTAGCTAGTAAGAATGATACAAAAAAAGGTACAGCCACATTATAGCTCAGATCTCATTGGGAGATTCAGGTGTTTTATAGTAGAATAGTCTTGAAATGGGTACTTTCTGCAAAAAAAGTATAATTGTGCTAAAAATGAACATAGGTAATATTTCTTTGCTTCATCCTGCAGTCCTGTAAGAAGATTTGGGTATTTAAGCTGAGACCTGTATTTGTAGACACAGTGAAAATGATTGCATACCACACAACTAGGAAAAAACTCATTTTGGCTGCACTAAAGCAATAAATGGGATGTGTAAAATGATAAATAACCCTCTCTATTTTATTGTAGTAGTAGTTGTTGCTGTTTAGAAGTTTGTCATTGCATTGCAATCATAATAGCTTTGCAGTAATAAATGCAAGTGGAAATGTACTGGTACATGAGGTCCTTACATGTCAGAATTAAAATCTGTTCCTTAAAATAAAAATCCTAATTGAAATAGATCTGTAAATTCTGGAACTCATTCTGCTAAAGACAGCATGTTTAATGTTTCTTTGTCCTTTTGACACAAACCCACAAAACATCTCTGAAGATCTTAATGTCAGAAAAAGCTTGTAAGCACAGCCACAACCAAACAAATTATTGATGTGATGATGATCTGATCATCAGGAAAGAAAGGGAAATATGAATTTTATCATATTAGCGAGGCTATTCAGGGTGTTACTATAGTTGTAGAATACCGGCTTTATTAGGCCTGCTGTTTGTTGGGTTTTCTTTCTCTTTTCTATTTCTCTTTAGATAGAGTGGTATGCATTTAGAATAGTCAGTATAAAGCAGAAATTTATTAATGTCAGAATCCACTGCTGTGAATGCCAAACAGAATGGCAGTGGTCCAGATTCAAGATTTATCCATTTTTAAATCTTTTCGAGATGTGAACAATGCGAAATCCAAGCAGAGCAGGCAAAGGAGCACTGAAGTGGCTGGAGAGAATTAAGAGTCACAAGCATTGACTCCTTGCAGATGTTGGAGAAGATGGTGGTACCCACTAACTTTTGGATGACTCTCATTCTGCTCATGTGCTCGCACTTCCAAAGGCTCTGCTGACTCTATCAAAGTGTGAGCATTTCTGTGCATCAGCCTTTATGATTCCTTTTCTACCATCAGCAAATGTCAGGCTCAGCAAGCCTGCACAGAAATTGCATCTGGCAGCTCCCATGAACAGAACATCCCTTGGACGTGTGAGGTGCTGCACATATGCAGTAAATTTCTTCACAGCATCTGCACCTGGAAAACGAAGCCAACAGGTACAACTCTAAAAACACTGGGATAATTTTTGGCTTGTTTGTCCAAAAAAGAAAAGAGATGGAAAAGCAGTAATGATAGCCCCAAATCAGAAACTGGCTATTTCTTCCATTTAGTACTTTTTTCTAATATAAGGGTATTTTATTTGCAGTCAGTTCATGAGACTTTGTAGCTCCTCTTTTCCAGATTATTCTTCAAAGAAAGGAAGGAATAGAACATAGAAAATTACCTTTATAAGTGCAAATTAATACCAGTGTAAAATGATGATGTCTGAAGAATAGGTCTTGAGAAAATGGGGCAAATACCACAAGATTTGGGATTAACTGAAAAATATGAAAGCACTGCAAGTAGCAGAACATATTTTGTGAATTTCCCTTTGAATTCTTTTTGTGGCTTGAGTTCTTTAAATGATGCAATATTGAAATCCACCCAGTGGGAGCTCTAGAAAACATTCTGAGACTGATAACCTCATTTGGAAATCTATGCCTGATTAAGGGGGTTGTTCCTTTCTTGACAACTTGGGATTTCCATTAATTTCTCCTTTTGTTGGAAGCAAAAAAAGAAAAAAACCTCAGAACTAAAATTACTAGTCACTAAAATTAGAATGGAGTTTCAGGTTTTGCTTGTGGTTTTATCCTATTTTAGGCAACAGACAGAGCCCCTTCATCCAGGAGCTCCTTTTCATGTCAAAAGATCTATTTACTAATAAGAATGATTTTTAGTTAACTGTGTGAATCTTGTGCATCATACTTTTTTTTTAAGGTAAATAACACTGTGTATGTTTGGCTAACAAATATTTTTATTATTAATAACTTCACAGTGGCAGCTATGTAATTAGTGAAGAAATGTAGGTTTTTCTAATGGAAACTGTAGTTATATTTTGTACAATACTTTCCCTTACAGCACATTTTGCACTAGTCATTCTCCGTCTGTTTGAATGTAACCAATGCAGGTCCTTAAGCACTTTCTAAATTCAGTAATCTAGAACAGCACTTTAAGATTGAGGTTTTTTTAATAACATAAGAGCTCAGGAAAATGTTATATAATATACGCTTATTTCCTTATTCTGGTCTTCTGAGTTGTAGAAGGCAGCATTTCTTCAGGATCTTTGTATTTCATGTCTGCAATTTGATACTTAAAGCTCTAAAGAATTTTGAGGAGATATTGTATTTTTAAGAATATACTATTTATATGTTGCAAGTTTACGTTAATCTTAAACAACCTTCCAGCAAATAAGATCTTTCTGAACCATAGATCAATGATACATTAGATTTAACAGTGCAGTTAGACTTAATTCTTAAACAAGCAAAATACCAGAGGCCATCTGAAACCCAGACCATTAATTGGATGCTGATTTTGTTTAATTTTAGTAAGAGTAAATTGCTGAGTACTGACAGTAGATAGAAACTACTGCATGCAACATTAACCTTTTTCCTGCCACACAGATGTGCCCTGGGGTAGCCACTTCAAGGAATTAGAATGTTGTCATTAGGAAGTTTCAGGGGCAAAGCCCAACACTCTCTGTGTGCACAAAGCCACAGGCTTGTCCTTTTATTTGATCTCTGATGTCTGGGAATCTTACATCACTCAAAGAGTTAACCTGCTTAGAGACATTTGGGAATTTTAGCCACAAGGGACTTTTGTTTGCATCTGGGCAATTCTTTTAAAAACTGATGTCTCTGAAAAAGTTTCAGCTGTGCTGACTTGCAAACTGCACAACACTATAACCACATATCACTCACTCCAGGTCCTCCTCACTGTGTAAATGGGAGTGAAAGCAATACTTTTATTTAAAGACTGGGCTTCATGTGTGCTTCTGTACTATGTAGCTATTTAGCTACTACTTAGTACAAGGCAAAGGTACTTCTCTTGTCTAATTTGTCACTTTATCACCACAGAAGACTGAATCCTTCAGACAGCTGAAGGGGTCTGAGACATATAATAAATTCACCCTTTGCATGGAGAAAATGTTTCATGATGAAATAATAAAATGGGATTTCAGTAAGGAAAAAATGAGATTAACTAGTGTAGCAAATAAGTAAAGATTATACACATAGGCAACCCACTGATCAAATATTTCTTAGGGCTATCGAGGATCTATCAAGGATACTGAGCCAGTTAGATAAAGAAATTACTGAAGAGTGATTTACTGAGTTGTTTAAGAATCATGTTGGAAAGATTAGTTTGCTCACAGCAATGTGCTTGCTCTGTTTTATTTAATGATTAGCTAAAAGATGTGGTAGAATATTGCATAAACGAGCTTCAGTTGTTTATTTAACTATTGGCTATGCTTACCCCTACGCTGTCAAACCAAAAATATTAATCATGTTATCAAAACCTTATCTTCATGAATACTTCTCTACTCAGAGTCAGCATTAAAGCAGAGCTTTAGTAAAGAAAACATCAACATTTTTCAGGGTATTTCTATTTGGGTGTCTTCTATATGAGAAGACTCTTGCAGTTTGGACATTTGAATCACCAGACAACAGGCCAGAATGGATATGAAGGGGTTGCTGTATTTTAACTCCCAGGAATCAAGAAAAAAGTATAATTATGATGTTGATTGGTTTTTTTTGTTGAGAAGACAAGAAGACAGTGTTCTTCACAGAGTAATCCCCTACTGGTAACTCTCAAAGCTGACACTATCCCCATTCTGTAGATCCCTCATCCCCTGAGCCCTGCAAATTAAGAGCTGCAAGGAATGCCACTCTCAAGAACCAGCCCTTTCCTTCTCAGCACTTCTCTGTCTCAAGTCAATACCAGCTTCCCCTTTGCTGCTAGACACAGAGAGGAGCCTTGGTGTGGAAGGATAGAATGTAAGAAAATAGTGCAGAAGGTAGTCTCACATCTGAGGAGTTGCAACTGTGCTGATCACCAAAGATTAGGAACAGGCCTGCCCTTAACAGGGCACAACTGTGTCCAATGAGAAGACAAGTGCTACAAAAGAGTGGGTTAGCTGGGTAAGGAGAGAGATGGAGTTTTTTTGTGCTGTGAAGAGAGTTGGAGTTTGTTGCCTGTACTGTGATGAGGAAGGAGTCAGTGCTGCGAGGAGCTGCCTGTGTGCAATCACCTAGAAGGTATGGGACCTTTGCAATAAGAGGACAACACCTTGGCCCTGATTAGCTTCTATGAATTCAGAATTCTGAGAAGTATTGCTTTTTTTCTCCCATTGTTACTTGCACTTAATTCTTTTCTTCTTATATAGTCCATTGTGCAAAAAGACAATTAGGCATTTTCATTTGTGTCTATTTTTTAATGGACATCAGGGGTTGTTCTTTGCTCTTTCTCCTTCAAAGCCTTAACATTTTTCTTATTTATTTATTGTTTTTAAATTCACACTGGTTTCCTGAAGTAAGTAAATCTAAAACCATGAATTTTGGGTTTCGGTCTTCAAGTTCAGCATAAGTTGAGATCTAAACTTATTTAGGACCCAGTTAAAAAACTTTTAACAAGACATACTTCAAAAAAAAAAAAAGAGGGAAAGGGAATTTTCCTGTCTTCAAATGTAACTCATTAGTAAGAACTAAGTATTAGCACCTTTGTATATTTAGTATTAGCGCATAGCTCTGAAGTGAAAATACTCAGTTGCTGAAGACTCTTAATGATTTCTGGAAAGATTAGCAAAATTCTGAATACCTGTCATTGTAAACTTCATGATGTGTGTGTCTGGATTTTTTGGGGTTATAGGAGAGGAAAGTATTAACTCCGACTTTGGAGGCATTTTTCTTCTAGTTTGCTTTCTTTTGACTCAGACTCTAAGCTATGATGAACCACAGGGGCAACTTTCACACTTGTACGCATTTGTGATATTGCAATATAGTTTGTTAACTTTGTACAGGTGAACATGCTCATTACTGGTAAAATCATAGGGAGGGATCTCAGAAACTAATTGACACCCCCATTGCAGCAGGTCAACTTAAATAGCAAGCATACATAGTGTAAGCTCTGGAATGAATGCACTCTAATAACAGATATTTCCAGACTCTGGATTATGATGGATGAACCCAGCAGGGATAAATTACTTCTCTCCACAGCATGACTGTGCCTAGGAGACACATGCTCTGCCGTGTGTACTTTTATCTTTCATTATACTTCACAGAGTCAGAGCAGCACCAAGACAATAATGTTCTTGTTTACTTGCCCCACATAAAAGACAACGTGTGCCACTACCCTCTTTGCAACACAGGGCTATACCCACTGAACTGTGTGCCCATCTTCACAGGCAAGTTCACAAGTACATTTCATTTTGCTATTACGTTTGCTCTGCTGTGTTTTAGTTATTCCCTTGAGGCTGGTATCTAACATAGAGGAGCCTGACAGTTAATGGATGGAGCACATTCCCAGTTCCCAAGTCTGATCCAGCAAACACATATGTGTAGTGGCTGAACCATTTAAAAGCTAGTGAAGAGGAAGGGAAGTTTGTGGGGTGATGTCTTTCTGCTATTACCATTTTTATATAGGTATGTCCATGAGGGTTCAAATCGTGTTTTCTTGTCCATGGTTGGAAGACTGAGACTAAGTTAAGAAAGGAAAAATATTGCTAAAGGCCAGTGAGAATCTTGTACTTGAGGAAACCTTATAAGTTATGGAGTAGCCTACTAAGAGAAACAACAAAGGTGCCTTTGCTTGCAACACATGTAGGTTTAGAAAGAAGAGAAGATGTAAGAATGAATCCTTCTCAACTCTTAGGAAGACCTATGTGCAATAATAAGCCTTCTTCATCTTCTAGCTTTACGATGTTAGTTCCTAATTGTGTATCTCTAAATTTAAGTATCTTATAAGCAAACAGTTCTTGAGGAGATGACATACTTTGTTAGTATTAGCAGGTAGAATGGCAAGTCAGCAGTAATAGTTACCTTTCAGTTCCAAATAATGCACTATTTTGGTGAGAACTTCCACTTTGGAGATGCTTCTAATACAATCCCTCAGAGTCATAAGACAATGAATGTTGCAGGTGAGGAAGAAATTTCCCTGACTGTACAGAGTCAACTACAGAAGTTCTTGAACTGTCCTTTAAAGCATAGAGTAAAACCTGCCTTTGAAGATAAAACCAAATTAATAAGAACCTTATAGTTGTGACCAAGGTAACACTGCTGGCTAAAATGCATCAGTAATAGTGACAGAGTCCTCCTCCATCCAGGCAACAAATAATTTGGCTGTATCTTGGGTTTTTGCAATGGGGGCATAAGGAAAGGCTGGTAGAAAATAACCTAGTATCAAATGATCAACAATTTATTAGGCTTAATTAAGCAGAAGAGCAGTAGCTTAGGGGTGGGAGGGGGGGTGTGGGCTGCAACCTTTCCCATTAGAACCACAGTTTGAGACATGGGCACCAAGCAATGTGTCAGCACAGCAGCTGCCCTGAAATGCAGCTGCCACCCCCACCAGCACAGCTGCAACCAAGCTTGTAAAGGACCTCAATTTCAAAAAGATAAACTTTGAAAAATTAAGGAAACTAGTTAATGAGGTCAACTGGATTAAAGAGCTCAGGGATTTTAATGTGGAGAAGGCGTGAAATTTCTTTAAATCAAAGGTGTGAAAGCTGTCTGGAACTTGCATCTTAATCAAGGGGAAAATCTTGTAGGGGAATGGCTCCGGAGCTGACTGGATAAATAACTGCTTCTGAAAGGACAGAAGAAATAAGCAGTTTGCCTAAAGGGATAGGGAGTTTTCTATGTCTGAAAGGCCTTGAAACAGAGAAGTAGAGATAAGTGCCAAAGTAAAGCTGAATTGGACCTTGTAAACTAAGACAAACAGCAAAAAGTGAAGCGTTTTTGTTTGTTTTTCCTCAGCCATATATGTATAAATATAAAACAGAACACAGAGGGAGACATTCAACCAATGCAATGAAAAGGAGGTCAAGAATAAAATGGTTCATCAAATTTAAATCAAATGTATTACTTTCTGTAATGATGGAAGTGCTGACTATGGGAAGTTAGGACAGGCTGTAAGTTAGTATACCCAGGCTAAAATTAAGACTAAAAGATGAATGCAATTATGTCACACCTAGGCCTAACCATTTCCATCCCAAAAATAGCCACCTAAGTGCATGAAAGCTCAGGTACAGTGGCAGTGATCTGAATGCATCTGTCAAGTGGAGTGACCAAGCTCCTGACAGGGATCAGAAAATAGAGTCCCTATATTTTAGATCATGGTGAGGACATAGGGTAGCTTCTGGAGGCCAAATTAGTCAGATTGCAGTATTATACAAGGTTATGGGGGAAGTCTTGAAAAAGAACTTAAGAAGGAAGGGGTGTAAGACATAAAATGTGTTGTGGACTTTCTAAAGGGATGTCTTCCCAGACTAAATTCATTGCTTCTTTGATAACTGATTTCTTAGGTGAGAGGTGTGCAGTAGGTCTAATCTGTCTGGAGTTCAGTAAAGGTTTTGATTTTTTGCCACTTGCAAAGTAGTTCAATGAAGTTTAGCAACATACATGTAACCAAGTTTCTGGAAACAAGAAAGAATAAATACAGTAAGTCTGACCCAGAAGCAACCTGCTCTTCTTTCCCCCAGTAGTTCATACTATTGAAAAATGCAAAAATAAACTGAACCCACAATGCTTTAATTTTGTTTTGTACTGTAATATAGAGCTAAGTGATATTGAGAGAAATGTATGTTGCATTAACCAATTTCATGTTATATTTATTAATGCTCTAGCTAGAGAAAATATTGCTTGTTTTTCAGTAGAACTAATGAAAGAAAATGAAATTACATCATTAGAAAAAATAATTTTAAATGTGTCATATGGAAAATGGGAGAAAATAGTTATCAGCTCCTTGGACCAAATTAATCAAGCATAGTAATAAATTCTAGAAAATCTACATTTTTGTTTAAATGCATTAACTGGAAAGGCCAGCTAAGATTAGTAGAGGCAAGTCATCCCTGGTCACTGTCTCATTTACAGCACTGCCTTGGAGAATAACGTGTTGGTGCATATTTCTGTGCTGTTGACTATGGGTTCTGCCCACTCTCCAGCTGGGAACATCTACTCAGTTTTTTATTGGTGTTTTCATGCTTCCACTTCCTCTATTTACCTGAGTGTTTGCCTGAAGTCTGCTAATTTCTGGATGGATGATAGATTGTGCTCAGTCATTTTGGTGAATCAGCTGTGTTCCTTGGTTTGAAAAAAAACAAACTAAAAAAAAAAGAAAACAGAAAAAAAGCTTCTATGTGTGTAATGTAACTTCTTACAAAGAGCCCTTTCTCTCTTTTCCAGCATTACTTAATATTGCTTGGTATATCTCCATTTTTAGAAGCCTGGATTTGGGGAAATAGCCAGAGATATTGTGAAATTCACCTCCTTTAGCAACAATTACAACAAACCCATGCCTGAAGAGTCTTTTCTCATATATATATATGTGTATATATACACATAAATACATAAAATTTCCCACATATGGATATGGGGAATGCTGACTATTTTTACAGTACTTAAAGCTTAGTAAAACACTTTGTAATGCACTTGCTTGCTGGGGATGCTGTGACGCAGATTATGTTTTAACAGATAGTGATTTGCCAATAAACACTTGGCAAACAGTTGGGAGGCAGAGATGTGGAACAATCCATTGCATTAGCCACGTTTTAATGATTTTTTTTTTTCAGAGGGAAGCTCAGCAAAATTGTAATTTCTTTAATAAATAATTAACAATGTATTATTTCAATAAATAAATTAGTGTTTATATAGTAAAGAATACAAATGTTTTGTGCATACATTCTGACCTACTTCTCCAGTCCTTCTTGGCTGTTTCCCAAAGAATTATTTTTAAAAATTAATGATGAACATCAAAATA
The DNA here is from genome assembly GCF_012460135.2 of Molothrus ater. Lineage (NCBI taxonomy): Eukaryota > Metazoa > Chordata > Aves > Passeriformes > Icteridae > Molothrus > Molothrus ater. The sequence continues at coordinate 25,633,585 of NC_050482.2, read as the reverse complement.
TTTCTGTTTATAACATCATATCAATAGTAGTTAAATCTATAAAATAATTCAGTCATTTATCCTTCTTATCTTGGGAATGTTTAATCAAGCTTGATATTTGCTTTAAATTAGCACTGTCAAATGTACATTAGTATAAAATCTCCCAAATCATGAAAGATTTATAATTTGAAATGTATTTGGATTATTCTCTAGTTAATCAGCTAGATAAAAATTAGTAGTACTGTAACTAGAACAATTAATTGGATTTAAAAATTAAAAAATAACCAGCTCATGCTACTTCATGGGCTGCTTCACTTTGGAAACACAAATAATATCATAACTACATCACAGGAGTTTTGTGAAGGCTGTACTAAATCATAAGTCCCTCGTTTAATCTTTCACAGGAAAAATTTGTATTTTTTTCCTAGGAGAGTTTTGAACTAAAGAGGGAGGAATACATTCTTTTGGCAATGATTTGATAAAAATATTTATGTTCGGCAACTCAGTAGAACATTATCACAGATGAAACTTTAAATTGAAAGAATTTAATATTTAGTTTAAAAGGTTCCTTTATTTGTCATTGTTGCAGAGGTTTTTAGGCCGTGGACAGAATACAGTAACTTTGCTCTGTACATTATTTTAGTTAGAAACCCTTATGTGCTTAGCATCATTAATGATCAAAATGAGCTTGTAAGTAAAGCACCAGTGGGCAGACTGCTGTATGTCCCTGGGTAATTACTTCACTAATGTCTTGCAGAGAGTGTCTGATGATCAGGACAGCCAATTTCTCTGAGGGCTGGGCTGGACTGGTAGGAAAACAGCAGCATGGAAAGGTTCAAAGATAGAACTACCCATCTATGAGCTGCCCAGAAGCATCAGTTGTAGAGTAAGGAATTTAGTGTCAGGCAGACTCAAGGGGTAAAAGGCGGTTTAAAGGGGAGGTTGTTCTTCCTTGGGAGAGACCAAAGGAGCTGGAAAGTACAGGCCTAGGCCAGCCGAGGCATAAAAATTTTCTCTGCTCTGAAGGAATGACAGAATTTGTTGCTTATGGAGGGTTTGGGAATGATAATGGAGTAAAGACAGTAGATAGTCTTACATTTGCAGCCTGATACTTCACAGAGTTACAAAGTAAGCTGAGTTGGAATGGACCCACAAGGATCATTGAGTCCATCTCCTGGCCCTGCAGAACGCCATCCCCAAGAGTCACACCATGTGTCTCAGAGAATAGTCCAAATGTTTCTTGAACTCCGGCAGGCTGGTGCTGTGACCATTTTCCTTTGGAGCCTGTTCCAGTGACCAAACACCCTCTGTGTGAAATACCTTTTTCTAATATCCATCCTAAATCTCCCCTGACACAACTTCAGGCCATTCCCTGGTCACAAGAGTGAAGAGATCAGTGCCTGCCCCTCCTCGTCTCCTCAGGAGGAAGTTTTAGACACTTATGAGGTCTCCTTTCAATCTCCTCCAGGCTGAACAGACCAAGTGACATCAGCTGCTCCACATACGGCTTCTCCTCAGGGCCCTTCACCATCCTTGTGGCATTACTCTGGATGCTCTCTCATAGCTTTATATCTTTCTTATATTGCAGCACCCAAACCAGGCCCCAGCACTCGAGGTGAGGCTGCAGGAGTGCAGAGCAGAGCAGGACAATCCCCTCCTTTGCCTGGCTGGTGATGCTGTGCCTGATGCACCCCAGGACATGGGTGGCCCTCCTGGCTGCCAGGGCGCTGCTGACTCATGTTCAACTGGCCATAGACCAAGTCTCTTTCAAGCATCTCATTCCCCGTCTGTCCACGCAGGGTTGCCTCATCCCAGGTGCAGAATCTGGCACTTTTCCTTGTTGAAACTCGTGGTTGGTGGTTGCCCAGCCCTGTAATTGACTGAGGTCTCTCTGCAGGGTAAGCTCTCTGCTTTTCAGGGAGTCAAGAGCTCTTCCCAGTTTGTCCAAGATCACAGTGTGTCTCATGCCCGTGTGTTACAGGGTGGTGAATATGACTCTGTCTCACAGTGCATTTGTTTAAAGGAAATCATGGTGGGAGATGCCATTTGGGTGAGTAAGACTTCAGCCTTGGGAAGAGTTTCAGTGGACCACAGTGACAGAAATTATTACTGATGTGCCACATCTTTTGAGTACTACAGAATGGCAGCTGTTTCTTGCTACTATGAGCAAGTATTAATTTGTTACCCTTGCACTCCTCTGAACCCCAATATTTTTTCTTGTAGTCCAAAATATTAAACTGAAAAAAAAGTAGGTCTTATTCACAGCAGGATATGCTTTACTCATTCTAGCAAGCTAGCCATGTATGCTTTATGCTTTTTAAATTATTTAGACCTTCTAGATAAGTCAGAATCTGTTTTATCTGAGCCTTGTCTTGTACAGTATATTTTCATCTCACAATACTGTCATTAGTCATCACAGGCTAGCTTACAGGCTAATACAGACCATTGTTCACCTTCTAGCACTGGAACTGGAAATGCTGCCTTGGGCCTTCTAGAGCACTGGAAATTCTTTAGAGATCTTTTCCAGTTCTCCAAAGCTGTTCAGTAAATTCGCTGGAGATCTGGGAAATTAACAAGAAAAGACCATATAAGATAGATGGAATTTCCTATAGTCATTACATATACTAAGCATGCTCACTGGAGTCAGACCTAGGTTTCTTCATGTAAAAATGACTATAGATTTTCATTTTTGAAAGTATAATAAATATTCAAAATGCAAAATTAAATTGATTTTTCTGGACCCCAAAATCAGGTAAAATACCTATAAAAATAATGGCCTCCTACTACTGAGATTCTAGAATTATGGATCTGGATGTTGTGAGGGAGCAAAGAGAGGTCTGACTTGTTGCAATTTTTACCATCTTAGAGCCACAGCAATCTTCAGTAAGGCAATTCAATCAGGGCCCCTTTGCACTGCCCCAGTAGTGCACAGGAACTATAAAGCTGTCCTAAGTTGGCAAGGGGGCATTTTAGATTGGACAGTCTGGCCTGGCAGGTCTCATATTGCTATGCTGCTCTCTTCTAGTTGGTGAAATGGGTCCTCGGTTCACTTGTGAGGTCTTGAATATTGAGGATGCAATTCAGGTCATCGTTTTCCTTCATGAAAAGTTGAATTTTGTCTTATGCATTTACAGTTAATGCCAACACCTTTTCCTGGCTCTGTAATCTCACGTGTTATCAATAGTTTCTGGACACAGAAGATATGCTCTACTAGGTGCCATGTCCACAACTACAGCCTAGCACACATACCTCTGCCTTCCCTGTGATCATGCTGCATGCAGGAAGTTTGCTGGTCTCTCAGGGTGGCTGACCTTTGGGATGCACTGGGTGGGAGGACACAATGTATGCTGAGGAGAGCTCTGGCTCCCATATACTTCAGGGAATGTGCAAATATCCATGTGTATCCTCTACTGTTGGAAAAGAAAGGAAAAATCTCAGAGTATCCAGCTGGTAGAGTGGTAGAGCGGTGTCTGGGGTCTGCTAGTAAACTGTACTTTTCAGTGAATTCTCATGCATTTTATCAATTTAACAATAAAAAAATGTTAAAGTTGGTTTGATGGGGTTTTTTTGGGCTTCAGTCAGCCTCAGCCAGAGCCCCCCTCTTCTTTTCTTCTTTTTTCGTTGTTTTGGCTTCCTAAAAATGTAGGGATTTTTATGTTTGTGTTTTTTTCTTCAAAGGAAGGGAGGTAGTTTGTTTCTGAGATTAATGCCAAGATACAACAGTACAATTTTCTTCTGTTGTGTTTTTTCTCTGTGGTGTGGTGACCCCTGCACCACACTGCTTCCCAGCACTGCTGCTCCCCATAATTTTCTTATTCCTGGACATCTCTTATTGAAACTTTTCTTCTTAGTAGGACCCCAAAAATGAAAGCACTCCACTTGTTTGATTTTATTCATGTAACTGCAGAAGAGAGGGCTGAACATCCACAGCAAAAAGCTGCAGTACTAGTGCTCAGAAAGTACCCCAAGGCAGAAATATCCACCTATGTTACAGATATTGGTTCTCTGCCCTCACTGAAGTAGCTTGGGCCACAGGCCAGGAAATGGTACACATTCTGTCTCTTCTCAATGGTATTAAGGACAAAAAGTAAAATATGAGCTTGAAAATTAACCTTTGGAAAGAGGGGCTGAGAAGTGATGTATCTCCTGTTGTCCCCATCCTCTCCACAACCTGAGTACCCAGACCTGCCCTGCTCTGCTGGAGGAAGGACTTGCAGAGCAGAGGGTTTCTACCACTGTGCTATATTTCTGACTCAGTGCAAAGTTCTCAGCTTTAAGTGAGCAGTTATTAATGCTGTGACATTTGTGCTGCAGCCGTCGATCAGCTATGGTGTGATTTTGTTAGTGATTTCCCAGGCAAGAAATCCCCATATAACGTAAGAAAACATTACATAGTTGTGTTTCTTTTTACTGCTTATGTGATGTGATTGTTTTATTCAAGGATACAATCAACACCAAAATATAACCACAGTTCTTCCAAAGTTTTGGAGATGAATACATTTCTGCTTTTGTGGATTTGTTTTTTTTTTTTCTTTAAATTTCACCAATAAGTCTATAAAAGCAGGTTTTGCTCCATATATGCTGCACATGTTATCTCTCTGTCAGACCAGTAGGTATGCGTTTAGATCTGTATGTTTAGATGTCCATTCATATTTTAAGTCTTACTAAAATTCAGGGTCTCTGGGCATACATGGCTTTGGGTTTCTCTGGTGGCCATGCCCGTTTCTCTTTTTAGAGAAAAAGCAGTTCAAAATGTATATGCAATTAGAGTTCCCAATGTGAATCTTATCTTTCTTTCCAGTCACTATGACGGTGGCATTTTTGTATTGGATTCTGTTTCTGTTGTAATAAATCACAACCTGGACAATATAAGTGAACCACCAGTTATCTTTATTTATTTTGTACTTTGTGCTTGTTTAATTGGACTTCTTTGCATTTGAAGGAGAAAGGAAGTCAGATTTAAAGCACCAGTCAAGCTTTACCATTGTTATCCACCTTCACATTTGATGGCACTTTTGGCTTTCATCAGGGGAAGACATATAATGTAGGTACAGACATATATGAGAAAAAAAAAATCAAAAAGTGTGTCAGTGGTAACCTGTTGTCTGCAAATATTTTTGGGAAGTGATGTCTGAGGTGATGAACATTTACTTGGAGTGTTTGCAGCAGTGGGCAGAGCTGTGTGGTGGCTGGGAACAGAGCAGACAGCCTGCAGAAGCTGTTGGTGCTCACATACACTGGAAGAGCAAGTGAGATGAGGAACATGAGCCAAAAACCTGCAGGGCAGATATCCCTGACACAATTTTACAGCAAACTTGTAAATCAAACTTATCTCAGTGCTCATACAAAGCATGCTTAATTCACAGTTTTCAAGATAAATTATTTCAACTGTTTAATTTGCAGTTCTGTTATTTTAAATTAAGCAAAGATTTTCATCTGAGGAGCATGCACTGTCAACGGAAAGCCAAATTTTACATAGGTGGTTCCAGAGGAGATTGAATGCTTTCCATTTTATAAAATTACAGTGCTAAAAATATTTCTTCCTTAATACATTGTTGCCCATAAAGTAAGAAACACATCTATGGTATTTGAGTTTATTAGGCTGGGTAGACTTGGATAAAAGGCCATATGTTTCTCGTGGGGTCTCTTCAGACCAATAAATGTAATGTTGCTTTGCTCATTTAGAGCAGCAAGATTCAACTGCATAACCATTTCAGTTTACTACAGAAGCTTTTACTATAGAAACACTTTTATCCATTGGGTACTTGCTTTGTTTCCATAATGCTAATAATGTCTTTCTCCTTTCTGGGAGTGTTTAAGATGATTATTACAGCTGGCTGGCACAGCCTCTGAATGCCAAAGCCTTCTCAGCCCTCTTAAAAAAATCTGCATTGGGTATTATTCATTTAGTTTTTAATTATTAGCATTTATATCTGTTTTTACATCTTTTGCATATCATTCAGCTGTTCAAAGGGAGTATTCCCATGCTGCCAGTCTGAAGTGCTTCTGTTTGAAGGCACCAGCAGCCCGGGGAATCCTCTCATACGCTGTCTGTGGCCAATCCAAAGAGCTGCCAATTGGGTACTGCCACTGCACATTAAACTGATACCATTTTGGAGTCCCTTTATCAGTGATTTTAAATAATGAGCTCAAAAAGGTTATTTCAGTGTCTTTCTAACATATTATGCTTGCTTTGCTCTCTCTGATAATTCTTTTGCTCATATATGCTGTATTTTCCATTACATATTTACCCTTTACAGCCTGATACTCTATTTTCCAAGTAAGCTGCAGGCTATTGTGATTGCTATGGCTTGAAACCTCCTCCAGAGGTTGCTAGAGAAATAAAGTGCAATTACCAGCATTAGCTGAATAATGCAAAAATTGTGTTAGGTGACATCTAGATAACTTTTCAAATAAATTAGTCAGTATTTCCACTATTCCCTCCCCCAGTTCCTTTTACTCGGAGAAAAGTAATTTCATCTGTAGCTTAAATGGGATGTAAACAAAGTTTTTGTGACTTTCTCCCTTGGTTCCTTGCTTGACTCCCTTGGGTCAAAATTAAGTTCCATTCTTTAAGACTGACCTTTTGATATACACCTATGCATTTTTAAATCTCCAAGGATAATGTCTCTTCCAAGTCTTTATTTCCACTGTTCTAGTTTATGCTAGTGTCTTTTGTTCTCATTTTCATCTTGTTTTCTATAGACTTTGCTCCCACTGCATTTGTATTTCATGTATAGGAGATCCAAGAACTGCAAAACCTGCTGAACTGATTACCTGGAAATGCTTACCACCATTATCAAAATACTTAAGACAGATACTGGTAATTTCTCTAGTACAGAAATAGCTGCAGTTGCAGAAAGTTTTGTATTAGACACCGGAGAATCAACAGTCAAGTTGTGGGAAAGAAGGGAAGAACTTTTTCTAAAAATTAAGAACTTCTACAAAACTGATATTTCTACCATATTAAAAAGCAAACAATCCTATCTTAATCTATGTTTCTCTGTCCTGTGTAGTTTTTATTTTCTATTGGAGATCATATCTTGACATACATTTTTGCTATGATTAGGTCATTGAGCTATTTTCTCTCCATATGGATTATTTGATATCTAGCCTTGGCTTGCACTGCAGCCTTAATATAATTAAGTAAAAAATGTCAACCAACACAATTTCTTTTGAAAGCAGTGTCTCTTAGTTGCATGTTTCACACAACTCCTTAGCTCCTTCTCTTTGGTTTCCAATTTTTTCTAGTCCTTGAATCCTCTAGTTTTTGCTTATATCATGTTACCATGTGCCAAATACAAAGCCCTTTCTGTATGACAGATATTTTGTTGTAGACGTTTCATTTAACTTGAAAAGTCGAATAGCTTGTCTGATGTTTAGCACAGAGTAAGTTTCTGCTTGCTTGTTATTTCAGAGGAGTAAGAGAATCACAAATGTGCACACCTGTAGACCAAACACCCATGTGAATAGAGGCCTCTTCATAATTAAATATATTCAAAACATAATTACATATGGTGTTTTGGGTTTTTTTAAAATATCTTTGTTTTGTCTAGTTGAAAGTTTTTGATCAGCTACAAATAATGACTGAACTTGCAGAATGGCATACTTGCCTGTGTTTTGCTTCTTGGTTTCTTATAGCTTTTTACCTAAGGACAGAATGTTCTGTGGGATTAAATAGTCCTCTGTGATTTCAGTAATTTTTTTGTGGGTGTTACTGCGTGCTGCAGCTGCTGTGCCCGCATAATGAACTGCAAAAGCTCTGCTGTGTGGGTGCAGCATAGGTCAGCAGAATTAGATTTTCTCTTGATGAAGTTCCACCTGTTTCCTTAGAATATGTTGAACTCACTTCAAATTGTGAAGCTTTGCCAACTGTGGGGTTCCATTTTCAGGATATTGTTCCCAGAGCACACTTGTAGCCATAGCATATTCATGCAGCCTTGTTCTTCTTATTTGCTGCCCTTTAGGTATATCTATTAATAAAAATTAAACCCAGGTGGAGTAAAATTCAGCCATGGCCAGTCTTTGGTGCATTCATTTGTACTCACAAAGGAAACATCATTAGAAATGCTTTTAAGATCAAAATGTAGTGTCTTTTCATTATGTTAAAGGTACCTCTGGTGGTTTCATGTTGCTCAGGAAGCCCACTGGACTCTTCTGTGGACATGATTGACTTAATGATTTGCAATGAAAGATGTTTGAGTATCTGGCGTGCGCCAATGAAATGGAGTAGAACTGCATTCCTTCTTTCTTGAGCCACTAAGTGTTATATCTGTCCTCACAATGGGTTGTTCTGCTTTTTTTATGCTTTTGGAGATAATATTTCAAAGAAAGGTCCTCTTCAGAACCTAATAGCATTATTTTCATCATTTCTTTTTCACCCTATGACATTTCAATACCAATTTGAAATGTTTTGTACCATTGAGTCAAGTGATACCACGTAGCATCTTTCAGAAGAGATAAATTGAAAGTTAAGATTTAAGTACTAGTTTGGAAAAAAATTACTTGAAATGTTGTTTTAACAATTTTGGGTACATGCTGTTGCATGTTTACCTATCTACTTTCAGGGACTAATGCTGAAGAGGGAATAAATGTTGAAGACTTTCCTGAATTCTTTAGCAGTCGTGCTAAAGAATTATGTAAATCAGGTTTTATGGGGGGAAAAAAGATCACATGTATCATACCATATGTCATCTCTGGTACACACATACATGTAGATATAATAGAATAAGTACCTCAAGTCCATATAGCAATTAATGGAATAAATGGTACCTGCAGAAGCATATGGTACTTCTGGATTTCCACTCTGATAAATCTAATTCCATTGTGGACACTGATAGAGAGGAAGATAAGGAAAGACAACTATACGTATCACTTGAGACAGGATATGAAGAATACTGGTAAGTTGAAGCTTAAGAAACTACTTGAGTTTAGGATACTCTAACAGGAAAAAGTAAGAGAGGGGCTGCAAAGCTGCTATAAGGGTGAAAGCCAATAACATGTAGAAAGGAAAAAATATCCCTAAGAGGAACTGGTTCAGAAACATCATTTACTGTGCCTGGTTAACTTACTAGTGCTTTGAAAATCTGAAACATGTGATGCACACCATCAAATAGGGGATTTCTTAAATTACAGTTGTATGCTAATTACTCACTTTAGGCAGCTTTTTGTCTGAAGCAGTAAATGATCCCAGACTTGTCTTAGCAAGAAAAAATCTTACCACTGAAATGTTTGGGACTGTTAGTCACCAGTGCAGGAATTGCCACTTTTCTAAATCTTGAATAGAAATGAATTCAATAAAATGAGACATAATGACAGATTTATAAAAGCAACCTTCCTTTACATAATGGATTTTATATTCTAATGTTTCTTTACTGTAATTCTTTAAAGTTATGCAAAAATTTATTATTTAAGTGATAGTAAAGAATTCATTAAAAGATTAATAGTTCTGGTTTACCAAATCACTTACCAGGTCACTTAATTATTTAGTTCATTAATTCTGCAAATGTCAGGCTTACCATGAACTCTTTTGATTTGCATAAGTAAGGTTATAGTTCTGTGAGCAATTGTCATCTTACAAGTTCAAACAGAATTTGGTGTTATTTTTACACATGTGTACATATAGAGATGGGAAACTAACTTAACTAATTGATTTATCAAAAAGATACCCTCCAAATTAGACTACTATGAATGGAACTTTTTTTTTTAAGGACCACATTTCTCATGAAACAAAAATCAGTCATTTAAGGAAATCTGAAGCCTTCTAAAGCTTTATTTATTTAACATTTTACTCATTGGAAAATAGAGATGATGGTTCATTGTAATTATGAGAAGCATTCTACTTCTGAGGTGACAGTTAAAATATTTACACTACGCTTATGTGATCCAACCCCTAGAACTTACATGTATGGATTTCTATACATACAGACACACAATAGGTGTGTATGACATATCTAGAAGTACAAAGGAATACTTGTAAGAACACTGGAAATAGTCTGAATAGCCATTAGCTGGTATTTAAGCTTTAGTTGTAGCCTCCAAAGCAAGACACTCTACATGGTGGCACGATGAACCTTCTTCAAGCATAGGTGAAGTTTTCCATTCATGTGGTAAGCCTGAGTGGAGAACATCAATAGCTGGTCATTATGCAGCATGTAAAATAATTTGAAGTCCTGTGATGCATACAGACTAAGTAAGGCCATCTTAAATAATTTTTATTGTGGAATGATTTCTTCCATTACAGGTTCTATGCACTGTAAAATAGCATGGGGCTGTAACAGTCACAAGCCAGTGTGTACCCATGTATCTTGCTGCAGTGAATGGTTAAATGTGAAAATGAATTCTTTCTGGCAGGCTAAACTCACAGCCCTCTGTATTAGTGGCATCTGCTATGGCACGTGAATCAGCCTTGCTCTTAGTGGGTGTCTGCCAAGCAAGTACAGGTTTCTAGGGGGTAATACATAATCTGTTCAAACCCACTTCTACAGCCCCCATGAGTCGATCTATTAAGTACAATTAGTCTTGTAATTAAGGGCCACAGTATTAAACACTTCAAGCATTATTTTTTTTCTCTTTTTGACAACACAGAATCAATCTTGTGACAGCTTCCCTGCCATAAAGTCTCATATCTTGATAAACAAATGGCGAGGATTATAGTCAAAATTATGTGGAAGTTGGCAAAGCATGAGATACTTTTACACAAAATGCACTCATTCAAATCTATGGAGTAAATAGGTATAAATAGCAGGAAAGTAAATCAGAGGTATATACACAAAGGAGGTATAAAAGTGTAAAAAATGCAAGTTTTAAAGACAAGAATCTTTGGATAGTTTCACCTAAGGTACCTACATGTATTGCATATTTCCTGCCAGAATAAATTGCATGTTTTGCGGTGTTAGTAAATTTGGGAGCAGCAGTGTGAGTTTTTGTATGGTCATGGGAAACACTCTGTATTTATAGTACAAAGAAATGTAGATTGGAAGTTTTGTGGCTTGATCAGCTACTGTGTGATTTCCTGGGATTACCTATGTGTGTTTACAGATAGAGAGGTAGGAACTAGACTGTTCTCAGTGGCTTTGGAAGACAAATGGGTCATAAAAGTCCTGTGTCCTTGAAAATGTTTTACTGTCTTAAAAGGGGGATTTCAAAGGAAAATAGTTGAACAGAAAAAAAGAAAATCAGTGTAAAATCATTCAACGTGAATCAGCACAGAGTTGACTGTGAACAGGATACAGAGTTTATAGATAGTCAAGAATGTTTGGGGACAAACTTAAGTGACTGAAAAAAATGGCAGATGTCCTATAACCTGCCCCTGCTTTTCTTCCATCTAAAAGGTCAAGGTTTCATCTCTTTGGTGATACATAATAATTATTTTTATTAGCTCTGAAACTTTTTGGGAAGAAGAATGCAAACTCAACCATACTGAAAAGTATTTAAAAGGGTTCAAACATGTTTACTTAGAAAATACTGCATCCAAAACAGTTACAAATTTACTTCTATATTTTAAACTTTAATAAATACTTTTACTGCCTAATTGGGCACTCACTCAACTAATCCTGGAAATCTGAGGGTCCAAGTCAACCTTAACTCATAATGTGACAAATCTGAAGGTCTTATAAAAATCAACTAGAACAAAAGATTTTTAAAACCACCGCAAGATACAGTATGACAGGTTTAGTGACTTTGTGCTTCTGGTGCTTCAGTTCTTCACCTGCATCGACCCTTTGTTATCAAGGAGGTTCTTTATGGAATGGTATGAACAGTAAAGCATTTGGTAAATAGGACTGAGTTTGTTCATCTCTGATTTAAGATTAAACCAGCTGCCTTTTCTCAGTGTCTCAGTCATCAGGGAATAGGTAGGCAGAAAGATGGACTGACAACAACCTCACCCATTAGATGAGAAGAAACAAGTTAGGCTAGATATTTGCCTTACCCTACAAAACATACTGGGTGTTAATCCCCCAATGAGTTTATTGATGAGTAGAGAGCAGTTAAGAGTTTTTGATTTGTCATTTTCCTACATGCTTTGAGCAATGACTTCAATAGTGCAGAGAACATCAGAATACAATACCAAATCTTAGGCAGCTCAATGTGGTTGCTGAGATGTCCTATGGCTAATAAATGTTAATCTTCTGACTTTACAGAACTTGGACATGTAGGCATCCAATACATTTTCCTGACCCTAGGACATGTAGGAACAGCAGCCTTGTACTTAAAGTTGTAATTGGGGTATATTGGTTCTAAGCATGTCAGGGACTGGGGTGATACTGCACATTCAAGACTAGAAATAATCCAGTTTGTGAGGCAGCCTCTCAGCTGCTTATGGATGCAGCTGGTTTGAATTGGAGGCTGCAGCTGAAAATGAAGTGTGGCTGGATGCAGTTTCTAATACCAGGCCAGAAGCCCAGCTGATGTTTACTGGCACAGCTCTGCTGTGGTAGCTTATGCCAGTTAGACTCTTGCTCCACAGCTTTTCTCGTGCACTAACTTGTGTGCTGGAATTTGCCTTCATCTTTCTTCCAAACTAAATAAAATAACCAAAATTTCTTAAAAATGCACCACTGGCATTTTAAATGGAGAGGATATTTATATCTGTGACTTTATCAAGTAAAAAACAATTTGTTAAAACAAAAATGGTACTTCAGGGTAGCAGAACCCTCACACAGTCACTTCATGTTGAATTATCCAGATGTGTGCAAAAAATAGTAGTGTTTGGATGAAGTGTGCTGTAATTTGTAGGGTGTGTTTTGAAATACTGTCTATTTTTAAAGCAATGGACATAGACATCTCATCAGCTTTAAATTACTGAAAAATTTGAGGACCTTCTAATGACTTTTAACAGACGATGAACATATATGCTTCACTAACTACCGGTCATTAGATAATTTTGGAAATATACTTCCATCTAGTTCGGGAACACAGATTGGGTGTAAGCTCTGTCTTCTCCATTTTTATGGTCATCATTAGGCATTTCTGAAGAACAACTACTCAGGCTTCCTGATTCTAATAAAACCTTGAAGTGTGAAGATTTAATAATACTTGTAAATTATGTTGTACACAAAGTTCAATGTGTTAAATTAAAAATTGAGACCATTTATCTTTTATAAAATGTCTGCATTCTAACAGTTTGTATTTTGTTCTAGATTGTGCAAAATAGGTCTCTCCTTAACACATATTTCCTGTTGTTGGCATAAAAGTTTTAAATTTCTTTTACTATGAGAATTGAAACTTAAAGCAAAAATATTTATTCTGAGTAAGTGGAAGTACATAATATATTCAATTCTATTTGGAATGATAGAGCACTACAAAATAATTGTTGAATTAGTATTCTGCCTGTGACTAAACAGACTATTGCTCAGATAAAATGACAAAAACAAATGTGAAAGTTCTATGAAAAGCTATTCAAGGCTGTGAAAGCCTAAGTACAGGGGACATAGTCTGTAGTATCTATTCCCCATCTTTCTATGGTTTAATCAAATACCATGTTAATAACTTTGATACCATAAGACCTTTTACTAGCTTGCTCTGATGTTTTTCTGTCAAGGGCTAACTAATAGTTTTAGCTCTCCAAAGAACAACATAACAAAGATAAGGCAAATGCCAGGAAATGTATTCATTAAATAGTCAAGAGAATGCCAAGGACAAGCTCACTGTATAATGTGTTAGGAGAACATCAATATTTGAGAAAAGGAAGATGCTGCTTTGGTATAACATATTTGTGGAAACTGGAATAAGCATGTTTTAAGCAAGGCTTCTCTTTAATTATTGTCTGAGTTTCACATAAAGTCTGCTTCATCAACTGGATAAATATTTGACTGCTGTTCAGTAAATTGCATTAGTTTACTTTAACTGTATGCTCAGCCTTATTCAGGCATCCTACATTAGGCAATGTAGTGTGTAATGCATCTCTGCAGGTGACCAGAGCTATTCTCTGTATGAGGTAAATTAAAACTCATATTTTAAAAATTAAACATTCTTGCACTTCATGATTTCAATATTTAATTATAACCTGTGTCAGGGCCTAATCTCTGACTGAGTCAGGCATGAAATTAATCAAAAACGAGGCGCAAGCTTAGCAGTTCCACTGTGCTGTAAAAATAATTTTTTCAGCATTTCCGTGATTCTTACAGAAATTTTATGAGAATGATGCTGGTGAACATGTAGTTAGGGCAACAGTTAAAAGGTTAGTAAGTAGCCAAAATAATGATGATTTTTGTTAGTTGAAAAAAAAAAAAACGGGCAGAACACTTTAATCCTGAGGTGTGAGTGCACTGAGGACATTGTAACATCAGAAAGGTGATCAGACAAGAAAAGAAATCTTTGGCCCTTCTAAATCTATTTCAGAGAGAAAACCCAAGTGTTTTTAAAAAACACAGCTTTGACATACAGGATAATATCTATAATACAGGAGTAGATTACTTTATGTGAAGCTAAGCATACTGCAGCTATATAGAGTAGAGATACATTTTACTCTGCAAAATCCTTGTGCAAAATAACTTGCTGTAAATACTGCAAGTAAATTATTTGTAGTTATTTTTTGACTGATGGAAAAAGATGGTGCAGAGCAGTGAGTTTCTTTTCCACTGTGTATAATAACCTTATCTTTTCTTCAATCCAGTGAGTTCAGAGCCAAACTTTGTCGCAGAGAAACAAAGGAAATTGTGAGGTACTGAACAAGTTTGAAAACAATTCTTGAAGTTTCCCAAAATTAAAGTTTTTTTCTCCAGAGTAAGGTGATTGTGCTTTGGTTTTACGAGAAAAGCAAAGGTTTAGTTGGTTGTGGTTTATTTTGATGGATTTGTGTATTTTTGTAGCATTGACCCTTCCAGAAACAAATCATCCGTAAAAACAGGAAGTGCGAACACGGCCAACAAAAGTGGAAAATTTTCCAAACAGGCCCCTAAAAACTGACTGAACTACTTTTGGCATAATATTATACAGGATATAAATATGTAAACAGTAACTTTCTATCATCCTGGAATAAAGATGACTGGCTTCTGAAGGCAGTTAGGTAGCAGGACCCATAATTATTTTATTTAACTCAGCTCTCTATTCTGCTCTGACAGAGGCTGCCTTTGTGGTTTTAGGCTAATCATGTGTAACCTCCTTAGTTTTACCTGTTGTAAAACAGCTCACATTGCTAATGATTTGTCTGAGAATTAGGAGGGTGTCTGGTGAACAAAAAATTTCTTATTATTGCTGGAAGAAAGATTTGGAAGGCAGTAGCTGAGCACAAATTTAACTGCTGGTTTACTTATATAGGAGAAGGAGCCATTCTAACTGTCACAGATATTGAAGTGCTGCATTTTAAAAAGAAAAAAAAATTGCCGAGTTTATTCACAAGAGTTTGCTGCCCAAGATGACCACGAACAAGGCTAATCCTTGGTGATAGCTTGAGAACCACCAACTTTCATCCACTTTGTCCTTTTGTTAAGATTATCCCTCAGCACTTGAACCCCACTGGAATGGGTCACCAAGAGTACTTTACACCCACTAAACTAGTTTGGCTAATTGCAATTTCAATCCTAGCTGGCTCCACCTAGCCAAGCCAGTGTTCTCAGGGGAAGGCTGTTGCTCCTCAGTCATAGACAGTGTGAGATAGCTGGGGCTGTTATCATGCTACTATCATTGCTTTACATGCAGATGGGATCACTGCTTTCATCCCCACAAAATAAAGTAAGTAGATGTAGACTAAGTATTTCCATCCTGTATTTAAAAGCCAGTTCAGTGGTCCTTGGGAAGCCAAAACTTGTGAGGGCTGGGGTGACTTACCTGGTGGGAATTACCAGACCTAGCTGTTTGGTTGCCTGGCCTTAAATGAACCACACCATCTACATGGGATTTGCAGTCATTAACATATCTTCTGGTGAATCTACCAAAAAATTTAATGCCATGTACTCATCCTTTAGAAGTAATTTAATTTTATTAAACCATTTCAAAAAATATACAGAAATACCACAAGAAAAACAAGCTATGTGATCTAATGCACTGGTAAAATAAATTATTACAAAGTGTATT
Source organism: Molothrus ater (assembly GCF_012460135.2). Classification (NCBI taxonomy): domain Eukaryota; kingdom Metazoa; phylum Chordata; class Aves; order Passeriformes; family Icteridae; genus Molothrus; species Molothrus ater. The sequence goes on along the minus strand of NC_050482.2, from coordinate 25,617,589 downwards.
TGTTTTTAATAATGTTGGACAGCTTCCATTATGTGACATGAATATTACATACAGTTGTTGAGCTGAATCTGTTAAGAAAAGTTTAGTAGACATGATGAATATATATTTTCAATAGACTATATACAGAAATACAGAAATTCAGAACAATGCTTCCAGTAAAGAGCATTTTGGTCATGTTAATATACTTTTCTGACTTCTATTGGGATTGTTTTTGTGTTTTTTGAGATCTGGAGTTTCTGTTGTACTTTTGGCTAGAGGATAAACTTGTTTTTATATGTTTCTAATGTGTAGCGAGCACAAATTATTTCAATCAGTTTGGTGGGATTATATTAGCCAATGAAACTTTTACTGTCAATCCAGGTTTTCCTTGGAGATGCCTCAGCTGTTGATCAAGCAGAGTTCACACAAATGTCTCAAAATCAGAATCACACCTCTCATGTCTGCTGTTACTTTTTACATGTGGAGGAGGAAAAATTTTGATCCAGATTTCATCTCGGAGAAAAGATATTTCCCCAATATGTTGAATAAATGTACTAGCTTAAAATAGGCCCAACTTGGAAGTGAACTCAAATAATTTATTCTTTTTTTAAATAATGAACATTATCATTTGTCTTTAAATTTTTTAGAGCTGAGATGTTAAGTATTGCAGTGAATGAGTGGTTGCATTTGGTGACCCTTACACAATTATATTTTTTAAAACTTATTCTAAGGAGGTTTTTTTCTGATTTTGAATTATATAAAGTCCAAATGATAACTGCTCTGCTTATAAAGCAATATTTATGACCACAGGGATATTGTAATACATATAGCTATTGTTAAGCCGTAGAGAAAGCTGAAAAAAGTGTCCCCTCTCTTTTATGCAATTCAAAATTGCTTTACTTAGCAACCTGAGGTTTTTTTGGTGTAGCACACTATTTATGAGGAAACTTCCATAATTTTAAAATATTTTCATTACTAATAATGGCTTCAAACAATTACAGTTTTAGGAGTTCTATAGTCCTTATTGCTCTAGAGGTTTTCTAAATATTTTCATTATCTGATATAAAATGGCTTTCTGCTCAGTATACCATATAAATCTGACCATGAAGTTACTTACTAGGGTAAGTGAAAGGTGTTGGTCTGTGCTTTTATTGCCCTATTTATGGAGTGATTGCTAAACCCAACAGTACCTTATAACCTCATGAATAAATCATGGAATCAGTCACTGTACTTATAAAAATGTCTGATACTTCTTTCCAGTTTCCGGCATTTGAACATCTTTCAGTGACTGAAATATATATTTACTAAATGGTAAGTAAATGGAGTTATCAGGGGTGGCTTTTGGCACTCGAAATGACTGCAAGCAAGGGCTCCCCTGAATTAAGGAACTCTGAATGTCAAAGCTACTTCATCTGTGTTTACACACATACACACTGGCTGTGTTTTCATGCCTGTCTGCCGAGGAAGTTTATGGGGTTTTTTCAAATGCAGGGGCAGCCTTGCACTGAGCAGCAAAAATTTCATGTTGGAAGCTGTGTCCAGAGCTGTGCCTTCCACTTAACCCTCACCTTCCTGCACAGTCTTTTGGACCAGAGGAATGAAGCTTACATGCACGAGCAGTGCAGGGAGGTCCTCAGGCAGGCTGCTGGAGCAGCAAAGTGGTTCCACCATGGGGCAATGGCAGCACTGCTGACTGCACCCCTGGTGTCACTTCATGCCAGCTCTGATGGGGTCCCTAGCTCCATCCTGCCTGGTTGTGTCAGGGAACAGGAACCAGCAGGGACAGCAGTAGGGCTGCTGCTGACAGAGCTGCTCTGAGTTCAGGTTCCTCTTGCCCTGTTGAACCTGGCTCTGTCTGAGGCTTGAGGGGGCAGTGAGATCTTCTTGCTAACATGCAAAGGCAGAATTAGAAGCATGGCATATGTGTTGGGAAGTCTTAGTGCCAGGCCCTAAATTCTTTATCGTTGTCCCTACAACACTTACATTGCTATTGTCAGCTACTATTATTGTATGTCTGAGTACATCAAGAAAATGGGTGGAGCCATTTTGTCACATGTCATACAAGCATAATGCTGCAATGTCTCAGAGGCCCATGCACTTGGCCTAATCTTTTTGCCACCTTGTATCTAAAACTCTGTTACTCCTGTTGATGACTTTAATAATATGCTCCAGAAAACTGTGGCCATGACAGGCAAGGTCTCAAAACAAACTGGTCAGGCAGCCTCTTCCTAGAAGACAGGCTCTGAACATACAGCAGTCCTGGGGGTCTCAGTGAGCCTGGATTTGCCAGTGAGGCCTGCAGATGGTTGAAAGGATTCTGAAAGTGGTGTCATTTGTACTTCAATTCACCACAGTGAATGCTGGTCATAATCACAAAGCTGTGACCAAGGCTGTTCCTCAGATGCAGCAGGAGTCACCACTTGGGCTCTCTTGGACACCAAAGGATAAGAGTTCTGCTCCTGATTCAGCTCCTTTACCCAACTGGGCCAAAATTCTATCAACTCTCCAGTGTTAAAAGGGAGCTTAAAAAGCTGATTGTATTTGCTGAAAGCAAGCTAAAAATCTCATGACAGGGACTATGTTGACAGGTTGCTTTGAGTACAGAAGTTTTGAGCAGGTTAAGTCTTTGCTATATTTTTGTGTGGTGCACGTTTGGCTGTAAATAGCCCAGTACTGTAAACAGGAAAATGATAAATTAGTGTTCATTTCAGTGCAATAAAAATAAGTTTAGATTAATTACCTTGAAGGTAAAGGAAGTGTAAGCATTTCTATGCGAATTAGGTCAACCCGGGACTCATTTGAAAATAATACAGGAACATTTATTTATTGGAATATTGAAGGTATCTAACCTTCCAAAATGTAAATTCTGTGCTTCTAACAGGCACAAACTGCTCCTTGGAGATCTTGTAAACAGTTTCTTTCTGTGTCTGACTTACCAAATCCTTTATCTATCTCCAGCAATTAATGAATAGTTTTACTCCTCAGGAAACACTTGCTCTGGTCCCAGTATGAGTATTTCTATGTCTAACATATTATTATATTGCATAGTTCAGGTGCCTGAAAGTAAATCTCCAGGACATATATTTTAATATATGAAAGCCTAGACTATATATATTTAAATGCAAATATATGGAGAGGGAGAGAAAGGGAGTACTAGAATTAGATACACAGATAGGTAACTGAAACTTGGACTTTCACACCATGGTATTTTTGTGCACTTCTGTCATGTTTTCAGTCCTTTTCAGACATGATTTTCTGTCTTTGTAAGTTATACAGGTAGAAATTCAGTGAAAAAATCTATATTTTCTATCTTTCCCTCCCCACACCATTCTTGTAGTGTATGTGTACACTCTAATATTAAACCTAATGACTGATTAGTTTTGGAAGCATTGACAGCATTCATCCTCCACTTGATGGTATCTTTTCAGTGACAGTTTCTGTGCTGTAGGCATTTTTAAATAGTTCCTCATACATGAGAACAGAATGAACTCCAAATATAGACAATTTAAAATGTATGAAGAGAGTTAACTTCATCTGTAACATTCACTTATCAAAACATCAGGAATTTATAAAAGACACTTCTCAAGTAACTGCAGTAGTATATATAGGTAAATGTATAATTTTCCATGTAAAAGAGGAGAAAAAGCTTCTGTTAGTGTGAAGCTTATTCTCAGGGAACCGGAAGTCCACTTTCATTTACATAATTTCAATTACTTCTTAATATTCTGTTAATATGGGTGGGAAGAACCAGTATAAGGGACAAATACATTTCTCCCAGGGTTCTTCATTATCACTGCCTTTCATCTCATGAAAAACTTCTATTGACAAAGGAAAAGGGAGTCTCAGAAACCAGGAATTATTTATATTTCATTTATTTTAAAAGAAAGAATCACTACATGACTATGCAAATATTTGTTATTAGTTTCTTCCTATGCTAGTGTCATTCATATCATGTGGGCAGCCTATTACCACTTTTTGGCTGATGACCACCTGTATCTACAGTGTCAGATATTGGAGATGATCTCAGTTGGTCAGAGCATGGTGCTAATCATGCCAGGATTGTGGGTTTGATGGTTATGGGCCATTCACTTAAGAGTTGGACTTGATGATCCTTGTGGTCCTTCCAGCTCAGAATTTTCTGTGATTCTGTGAATAAACTTAGCGGCTAAATGAGTCTTTCTGCAGGTTTAAAGGCACATTGGCAAGGTAATGTAGGCAAACTCCCAGAGACAAACAAGGAGTATGTCTCTCATATGAGGAAAAATACCCCAGTTCATCTGCTTTTCAGAGCTGCAATTGTAACATTGTTTGTACACTTAGGCATAAGTTTTCAGGGGAATTGTTTTCCACATGGGAATACAGATCCAGGTTATCTTACCTGCAATAGGTGTGATTTATTCTTCTCTGAACGTGGATGTGATTGCATCAGGATGTTTGTACTCTCCAAAACCTCTCGACCTTTCTGATGCTACCAGATCTTTGGAATGCTGGATGAAGAAGGATGAATCCAGCCCAAGCAAAATTTATAGCAGGAATATCATCAAGGCTAGAGAAATCCAGACATATAGTACTCTTGCTAAGGTTATTATTTTTCCATCAGATGTTTCTGATCAGATACTCTAGTAAGAAAAAAACAGAACCTCAAAATTTATAACTCGCATTCATATTAAATAGCAATAACTAAAGAACTATACCTTGGTGTCACTTAAAGAACTAAAACTTCCAGTATCCATAATTTCTGGGAGAAATGACAATCTAGAAAACAAAGTTACTGTGATGTGATGTGGTACTTCACTTTACATATTGAGAATGTTCAATGAATAACTTCACAGAGAGCCACTTTTACATCTTTTTAGCTATGTCCACTTGCAATGAATCTTGGTTAATATTTCTGTGGTGACTGTAACAAACAAGTTTGAAATAACAGTTGTAAAAAAAAGCCTATAATTTTTGTTTAGCTATCTTAATGCAATGGCACTGCAACACGAGGAAGGAATCAGGCTAAAAAAATGTAGGTTGGTATAGTATTTAAGTGTGCAGCAGTCAATCAGGTTTGCTTCAATTTATCTTACAGCTATTTGAAAATCTCTCTGAGTAACCTGTTTTTCATATGCAAGTGCTGTCTGTGGTAGAGCAACAGAGACCCTGTGCTGCCTGGGGGCTGCAGGGGTGGGTGCTGCAGCTGAAGCTGGGGGTGCTGCCATCCCCCATGAGCTGGTGAACGTGACTGCTGGTGCTTTCTGACCAGAGCAGTGGCTGCCTCCTCTGCTGGAACGTTGCTAGCTGGTTTATGCCTTTTATTTTTCTCTAACAAGTCAGCAGACAGGTTTGCAGACTGGTCAAAACCTGGCTTTATGTAAAGGACATGTAAAAGCAGATTTAGGCCCTTTGTCAGTGTCTCCAACAGGCTTCATTTATCAGCCAAATAGTAAACAAGTAATATGCTGTGAGCAATGATTTGCTGTTGGCTTTGGGTTTAGCTTTTTAATATGTACTGGCATGAAGCATGCTTGAAGATTTTACTGCTTGCCAGACTGGGAATTACTATCTAATGATTATAACAGAGATTTCAGAAACAGGACATCTGTGCTTCTTCCTACTACTTTCACTGGCTTTCTGTATGACCTTAAGTAGGTAATTTTCCTCCTCTCTGTCTTAATTAACTCACTGTCTATATTATAAATATAATTCCTACCCATCTTGGCCTAAGTATAAATTATTATTATGCCATATTTTTATGAGTGTGCATTTAATAAGTAAGGGATATTTGAAAAATAAAACTATTTTAATCACTTTATTTTGGTTTGTGCTATTTCAGTTAGATGCTCTCTTCAAATCTGAACATGGTGGATTGCCTCCCATATCTTAAATGATTCCTCTGACTTAATCAAAAAGAGCTGTTCCAATGATGATTAGAACCTCTTCATTTATGTCTAATAGGACCATTTTTAAAATTGGAAAAGCTGCTAGTCCTTCTTGCATGCAATCAAACAACCTTTATATGCCATTTGATATCACAAGTAGCAGTTTTCTTTATGCCTAGAATGCAACCAGTATCTTTTAGTATGAGAAAGGAAGTTTCAGCCTTTTCTTCCATTTTCTCTGCTTCACTTTTGCTGAAGGGGTGGGTGGGATATGCCCATGTTCTCACAGATGCCTTAATGCCTGAACTTGCTATCCCTTGTGTTTAAGAGTGATAAGGTAATTTCTCCTCTTCCAGTAAAATTGATCAGTGCACTCAGGTTTTCATAACACCATGATATAGACTGGCAAATAAACCAGAGGATGTTTATTTTTCTTATTTCAAAGTGATCAGATCATCAGAAACTCAGTTAATAGACTTTGCAAGGGGGTTTAAGAATCCCTTATTTCTCAGACTATTTCTTCAGGAAAATAACAGTTAACATCCATAGTTTTTGTTTGGCTGTGGGTAGCCATTTATGGAGATCTGCTCTGGCTGAAAGACATATGGAGAGAGAGGCACCTGCCTACTTGAATCCACTTCATACAGAAATATTTTGCACTGTGGATCCTTGGCTCAGGTAGCTGTTTGTTAGCTGTGTGAGTACCTGTTTCAGATGGTGAGCAGGCAGGGATGTTGATACTCCTGAGTCCAGACACAGCACCTCTCTCTACTCCAACACAATTCTCTATCTTGAGTCCAAGACACAGGATCAAACTTCATAATTGTTCTCAGACCTTACAGGAGGCATTGTACTCGGGCATTGTAACAGAAAATATCTGGAACAAGACACTGACTTGGCACGAGTCTCAATATACAGAGCAAGACCTCCTTAAGATGCTGCAAATTGTATAATTTGAAACAGGGAATCTGAAGCCAAATCTTCCATATCTAGTGTGTCTAATGTTTTTACCATCAGGCATCTTGAAAAGAAGGCAGAGTCTCCTCAATATTTCCTGTTAAGGCTATTAAATATTGCATTAAATAACTAAATGTGGACTAGGAGAAAGGTTAAAGGGATAGGAAGCAAGAACATTCTCCTGGGACATAGTAAACTTATACTCATGTACCTGTTTCAAAGTATGCTTAATTATTCATATGAAATGCAGGTCACTTGGTAGAAAGACTAATTTTCACGTAATAATTTTTAGATAAGCATACTGCAAATAGGAAGGCTAACAGGAGACAAATACATAGCTGTTGTCACTTCAGACCCTGTGATATTTCATTTGCTTGTTTGGTAGGTAATTTCCTTTTGATTGAATAGTGAAAAATGAGTATTTTAATATCACTCATTTAGGATGGAAATGATTTCTACCCACCCCCTTTTAGAAAAAAAAGTAGAATGTCATCCTGGTATTGCATGGAGGGGCAGCAGGAGCTGTGAGCTGGTAAACTAATTTCATTCCTCTAATTTAGATTTAGTTGCAACCCTTTCTCGTGGAACTGCACTCCCAGTGAGTAATCAAGGAAAGATGGTTTACCTTTGAGTTTATACCACTATGGCTTAGGCTGAATAAATGCTAGGTGTGCAGAGTATCATCTAATTGTCTAGTTTTCCCTACAGGGGTCTATCCGTGTTAGGCAAACGCTGTGCCAGCCCAGCAATGGCTTGAACCTAACCTGGGTAATAAGTGCACATGAAATTTAGTAGCTCAGCAGAACCCAAAGCTTTTGACAATCAAATGGTTAACCCTTTCACAGATCTGTTTCTTGGGAATTGAATAAATGAGGGTATTGTAATGTAAAGAACATTTGTTGGCTGAAGGCCACCATGAGGGAGATTAGTGGGGGGTATTAAAGATGAAATTATAAAGTCTCAGTGAAAGAGATTCAGTTGAATTCAATGATAAATGACAGTGAAAGGAAGAGAGGGATATTTCTGAGATGAGCTGTATTTCCCTAAAGAAAAATACTTGTGAGATCAGATTTTTAAAGAAGGAGTATTCTTTTTTTATTATTGAAAAGGTTAGATTATATCATTTTTGAGAGCTCTGTTCTACTGAATGTAATAAAAATTGACATGAAGTGTTTTAAGTTTGTTGATAATTCCATACTATTCTGACCCACTTTATCTGAATATCTTAAAATTCAATTTCACTTGTAGAAGGTATTCTCATATTATCCTGCTACATAGGCTACAAAAGGCTGGTAAATCCATAGATGTTCACGACCACTCATGCAGAAATGAAATATTTAACTACAAGGGTATCTTGTATTTCAGAAGTTATTTGCTGACACTTCATTCTCTGATCCTTGTAGTCCATACAAAATGATTTGCACATAGGAAATAGAAGTAAATGCTTTACAAATTGACTTTTTGAATATTTTCTCACTACTTCTAATAGATTTTATTAAGTGCTTTCTACTCTAAAATGTTTCAAATGTTGTGGGGTTTTTTATCATTTAAAAGCACATTGCATGTATTAATCTTCTTAAAGGAATCCTCAGTTTTCCTCAACAAAAACAATTAGAAAATAGGGTTGCACAATATCATAAAAAGACATAGGAAAGCTGATGTGTATTTATTATGCTTATTAATTTAAATTTTGTTCAAATAAAGATTGATTATAATGCTTTTTTTAATAGGAAAAAATCCTTACATATTTTACCTATGTCTAAACAGGTAGAAATCACTTATTTTTTGCCTAGTTTGAGTGGTAATGAATACAGAAATCTAACTAATCTTCCTTCTTTAACAGTTAGAACAAATTACAGTGCCCATTTCATACAGTAAAAATACAGCCTCATGTCATTCTAAATCACATTAAGAATCAGTGGAAGTTGGGGAGGTGGATGTTGAACTGTCAGATTTTAGAAAGAGTGGAGAAACTTGAGATCAGATTTTCAGCCTACAAATTCAGATGGAAGAATTTAATCAGCCGCTTTCCGTGTGCTTCACTGACTATCAGAAGTTCTGTCTGTCACATACAGATGTGGATGTGAAAGTTTGAGGTGTGTTTCCCAGCTCTACCTAATTGGATAACTACAGAACTGGTATTAGAATAGACAATTAGTAGTCAGCCCTGTACACTGGACAACAGCCACATTTGGAACAGAGAAGATATATATTTTCAGTGTACCTTCTATGTCAATAAACTGAAAAAAATACTTAGCAGTGAGTCAGCCTTTACACATCGGATTTTAGCATACGGTTTCTATTATAGAAAGTAGGTTTCTGTTGTTTGTTTGAAAGCATAACTCTTCAATTTCCATGTGTATTAGATAGCCTTTATTTTTATTTTGTGCTTCCTGGAATGGAAGGAGAATAGGATGACCCTTAATAAATGCTAAGAAATGTCTATGTACCACCTCACTCGGAAGATTTTCATTGTTAGTCACTTGCCCTGGTAACCCACAGGGAGTCCCAAAGTGTTAGTAGTCACTGTCATGGATGGAAAATGTTAATATTACAAATTTTACCACTGTAAAACACTTTCTGAACCTGCCTCTTGTGCTATGCCAAGGCCATTACCCCATCCAACTCTGCAAACAGACTGTCCTTTATTATGTGTGTGATAGCATTAGCATCACAGACAGTGTTCATTTTCTTACCAATCCCCACTACAGGACATGAAGAAAAAAGCCTCATGATTGAGGCAGATGCTGTTCAGCAGGATTCCAGCATTGACATAGCAGGCTGAATAGTAACATACATTTCAAACATTATATTATAAAATTCCTGTAACACATCTGGTCAGTGCTGTTGCTAGAAGTCGTAGCCTGACTCCACCAGGCAGCCTGTTTTGCCTCAGTTCAGTTACTTGCATTTAAATACAGCCTAGGCAGAATGGAAAAGCAATGAGATTTTTGAATAATTTGCTGGAGGGCTTAAAATATCTTAGTAGAACAAGATGACTATCTAAAAAAAATAATTCTCCTGGGTGGCACATTCATGGCTTCATGACTAATTTGAGATGGCATAATTTTAGAGATACTATGACGAGGACAGAGCTGCTGCATCCTAAGACTTCAACCTACTGCCATAATGTGAAGGTATAAGGACGCCTGAAAGGGCACAATACTTGTCATTTAAATTAAAAGTGCCAGAATAGTTGTCCATGTTGTTGAGTTTCTAAAATGACAACATCTCTTGTTTTGTTTCAGATGTTCCCAAAACCCATACTTTCATTATTTCAGCTATGGAGCATTTTGGAGTCACTCTGGAATATAGACTTTAAATCAAATTGTTAAATAAAGCAGAAGTAATTGGTTTCTGGTTTCTATTTGGTTTTGGGTAGAATTTAAAATTTTTGGTTATGCAACCCTAAACAATTTGAAATCAAGTCACTTGTGAGGATATTATCTCAGTGAGATGCATTGCCAAAACAGTTGGAAGGATGTGTAAAGTTTGTTTATACGAGCACGGCCTCTGGTACTTGGTGTTCTCCAAACCACTTCTTCGAACTGATTTATTGCCTCTGTCTGAAGCAGTCCAAACAGACCAGTTTACAGGTAACCCAGAAAAAACAGATTTTTATCTTTGTTAGGTCCTGAGAAAGGCAAATGATGATGTGGAACAGGACTTTAAGGTACGATAGAAAACTGGTGAGATTTTTTTTTTTTTAATATAGTATTGGTTAGTGACTTCCTTATCTCTGTTGAGGAAGAAGCACCTAAAGAATTTTTCTTTTTTTAAAGATTAAAAAAAAGAGAAAAAAAAAGGTACATTGGTGAGGCTTTCAAGTTAATTTTTTTAGAATTTAATTTATTAAGGGGAAAGGGAATAAAGGGATTGTAGGCCTTCTCCTCACATTTAGTGCTCCTAGGGATTACATGTACAGTGTCAAGGCTTCTTTGCTATGGCATTCCACACTCCTTGCCAAGAACATTTGCCTTTTCTTGAACCTATTCAAGTTTTACTAGGTGTAAAACTAAATAAACAAAGAACAAGTCTTTTTAGGAATTTCCTGGAAATCCAAAGTGTTCCAGATTCTTGACTTTGATATAATTTGAGAGCAGGCTGCGTCTTATTAAACTACTTATACTAAAGTGTGTCTGAAATCTTGATACCGAGGCCTTAAGCTACAACTATATTTATACTTAATGATAATAACAAAATAAAAATAATAGTAAGTAGCATGGAAATGTTACTTCTCTTGCAAAAAAATATCCTGGGTTTCTGTTGGATTATTACAGTTGTAAGAATATAATGTGTTGAATGTATTGTTTCACAGTATTACAAACCACCATGACACAGCAATGCTAGGTGGTTGGGGTTTATAGCCAGAAATTTATGCACATTAAAAATATATATAATGACACTCTAATAATGCTTATGAGAAGCCTGAACTTAGAAATATCCCAGCCACCAATCACCTGCCAACAATGAATAATCCCTGAGAAAAAGAGGCAGAAAAACCAAAAGATTTGGTTTTTCCATACTTTCTTGGAATTATGAACAGATTTCTAACTTGATGGAAATTCAAATAGTGTCAAAAGTTCTGCAAAGGAAAGGTGTAAAAAGGCCATATATGTAATAACACAGAAACACATTTATATTATTATATTATTTTAATTATATTTAAGTTTAGCATGACAAGAAGTGTGAAGAAATTGCAACTGATTTGTTGCCTCTGTCTGAAGCAGTCCAAACAGACCAGTTTACAGGTAACACAGAAAAAACAGATCTTTATCTTTGTTAGGTCCTGAGAAAGGCAAATGATGATGTGGAACAGCACTTTAAGGTACGATAGAAAACTGGTGAGATTTTTCTTTTTTTTTTTATTATAGTAAATTGATGTGTAGCTAAATATGGACTTAGTATCTCATTGGAAAATTTCACCTCCTCCCTGGAAAAGTTCTTTAGGAAGTTTAAATAAGAAGAAAATGACACAAATACTATAGTACTTGAGTCACATTAGATTTGAAAAAGACATTTTCATGTCTTCTGAAAGTGTTAGAGATCTTGAAATTATAAGGAGATGAGTGCAGACAAGTAAAGTCAGCAGAATAAAGATAAGTACATGGGATGTAAAAAATTGGACATAGATGATGATTTTTAAAAAGTTATTTGTGTAAAACCTGTTTACACTCAAATAGAGAGCTCTCATCAATCATTAAAACTGATTCATGATTCCCAAAATGAGTGCCTCTTTTCCTTAGTTGTAATTTTGTCAAGCCTGAAACATCTGTTCTAAAATTTCCCATATCAACTAAATTTTTGGAAAATTTCAATACCAACAGATTGAACCTGTCACAAGTCAGCTCTTTACAAACAAACATGATGTGTGTTTCATAATTCAATGTCCTTTACAAAAAAAATCTGTGACCCCGGAGAGAAGCACTTGCCAAAGTGTTTTGTTGTTGATGTTTTTTGTTTGTGGGGTTTTTTTGCTCTTTTTTTTTGTATTACCCCTCCCCACTTTAACATAATCACTTGAAATTACAAGAGCATAACTACATAACTGTGGTATCTCTTGGCTGCACTATGGTGGTAGTTATAAGGATGTGGCAATGTTGAAGCTACACGGGAAGCAATTGATCCTGAAGGTTGGTATTTTTCAAGAATTTCTCATTATAATTAATTGCCATAAATAATACAAATGCATTTTTAGTTGTACAGTGTAAGAAAGTGAGAAACTGTGTCAGAATATGATGGTGCAGCAGAATTACTCTTGTGGAAGATTTTATTTTTCTCAAAAGCATGTTAGTTACATCAAGAGATTTCAGTCCACTTTTGAAGAGCCATCTAGAGTTCACTGTTAATGGAATTAGAGAGGAGCCTTATGTAAACCCCAAATTTAGCCCCTTCTATAAGAAGGAAGCCAGGATCATAAGCCTGGCTTCCCACTTTGGGCCCATTTCCATAAAATTCAGAGGGGTTTAGTTCAACATACACTGTTTAAGATGCATCTAATTCAAATAGCCTTCTGTAGAGAATCTTCAGTGCATTCATCCTTCCACAAAGAGGTTCTCCATAAAAGCTCTCTCTTTCAAGCCAGATAGCTCCTGTACATGAATAACTTTCACCATAGGAACTCACTGAGGCAGCAAACCCTGATCTTAGTGTCTTTTCAGAAATAACAGGCTCTTGGAACAATATTCTCTAAGTCCCCTTCAGAAGCAATTAACTGCTTCCAGTACACCTGGAGCATATTAAGCCTGAGCCTTAAAGCTACAGTTCACATTTCACTTCAGTCTGGTAAGAAATCAAATAAAAGGGGGAATTTAAGAAGTCAGCTAGTGCTCATTCCATATTTCTGGCAAGCAAAATATTCATAGAAGGTGCTTGCTTCCTTTGGCACAAGGGACACCCTATTTCCTTCTTAGGAAGCTTCAAATTGTATGAATATTTAATTTCCCTTCACTTTAACCAGAGAAAACATATAGTAGAACATTTTAAGGGCTTTTCTCAGTTTTCAGCTGTGTGATCTACACATCAACATAAAGATCTATGGCATCTGCTAAGACTACCTGCTTTCAAAAATGACACAGGTGTAGCTATGGTCACCAGCTTGTCACATATCAAGTTATTAAGTGCTAATGATATCTGATGATATACATTTATTAAAATCACCAAATCAATGACAGCTGTGTCTCTTTCAGCATATGGATGATCTAGAGAAAAAACCCATAAAATTATTTAGTAACCTCTGAAAAGTTAAGCTATATCCTCTGCTGAAGTTTGTGTCCCTCAGACTATTCCAAGTCACAAAGGGAGATTATTAATGGGTGTGAATTTCCCCTTCTCTGAGAAGTCGGGAAAAATCAAACAAACAGAAATGTTTTGAGAATTGAAAAGCAAATAAACATTGAAAGCTCTAGTTTTCTTTTAAAAATAGGATAAGGTTTTTGAAAGGTCCTGGCAGTCAAAGAGGACAAGAAATGTCAGGAGTAAGCACATTTGAGTACGTGGCATTGAGCCAACAGTTTTCATATGCTGATCCTACCAATGATACCCCTGTCACATCTGATCATAGTCTAGGTAAAATCATGAAGATGCAGATGAGATAATAGCTGTCTCAGATTCCTGCAGTTTTACAAAAGCAAAAAGTTTATTTCAGGTTTATCTATCTAATTGGGATCTAGCAGAAAGAGAAAAATACCTATTCTTAATATTAAAGAGCCATGACTTACATGCAAGTACAATGCACTTCAGAATGAATGTGCCTGTTCAATGTGGCTGGCTTTATTAGCTAATAGAGGCTATAGACAGCAGATCAACCTCTTCCTGGTGAATGGATGAGAACTGAACTGCATTTCATTCTTGTTCCATAGCTTGCCTTGCAACAAGGAGCGTTTATACCTGTTCAAGGACTAGGATGGTTTTTTTGGTGGTTTAAAAGCTCCATATTAGGTTCAAATGATATACTGTGATGCAGAAAATAATGCACGATTGAGGAGTCAATGACACTAAAGGAACAAAACTAAACTGGAAGGAGCTGTCAACTCCCTCAAGGGCACAGAGGTCCTGCAGAGAGATCTTGACCAAATAGAAAGATGGGCAATCATTGACTGTATGATATGAATTTGAACAAGGGAAAGTGCTGGATTCTGCGCCTGGGATGGGGCAACGCTGAATGCATGGACAGACGGGGGAACAAGAAACTGGAAAGCAGCACTGCAGAAAGGGACTTTGGGGTCCTGGTTGATGGCAAGTTGAATTTGAGTCAGCAGTGCCCTGGCAGCCAGGAGGGCCAACCCTGTCCTGGGGACATCACTAGCTAGGCAAGGGAGGGGATTGTCCTGCTCTGCTCTGAGCTGGGGCAGCCTCACCTCGAGTGCTGAGGGCTGGTTTGGGTGCTACAATAAAAGAAAGATAGAAAGCTCTTAAAGAGCATCCAGAGGAGGGCAACCAAGGTGGTTAAGGGCCAAAGGAAGGGCCTCTTCTTGAGAAGAAGCTGTATGAGGAGTGGCTGAGGTGACTTGGTCTGTTCAGCCTGGAGAGGAGGAGACTGAGGGGAGACCTCCTTGCAGTCTGTAACTTCCTCATGAGGGGAAGAGGAGGGACAAGCACTGATCTCTTCACTCTTGTGACCAGTGACTGGACCTGAGGGAATGGCCTGAAGTTGTGCCGGGGCAGTTTATTTTGGATATTAGGAAAAAGGTATTTCACACAGAAGGTGACTGGAATGGGCTCCCCAGGAAAGTGGTCACAGCACCAGCCTGCCGGAGTTCAAGAAGCATTGGGACAATACTCTCAGGCACATGGTGTGACTTTTTGGGTGTACTGCACAGGACCAGGAGGTGGACACGATTATCCTGATGGGTCCCATTCAACTCAGCATAGTATATGACTCTATGATACAGATAGATATAAAATTTGGGTAGATAAACTTTCATCTGGCATTCCCTAATAGGTAATCCTGTCTGAAACACTGGCTATTCAACTTTAATGTTCTTTGAATGTATTTTAAATAGGCACAATATAAATGATATTCCCTTCAATTGGCACTTCTCCTGGGACAGGAATGCCTCAGAGCATTTTTAATAACGTACTGACATTATATGAATGTAATGGAAAACTGTCTATTGTTCTTCCACTGGACAAAGAACACTTTACCTTTATGAGAGTACCACAATGTTTTGTGACTCTTTCTCACAAAAAAGCAGCTCCAGACAGCTGAGAGCAGAAAGAAAGACTAAGGTGACCATGGCTTTTTTTTGTTTGCTTAAGCTTAAGCAATGGGACATATCACAATATGCACATATGTGTCAACTAAATGAAAATATGAACTTAGCTCAAAATTTCTTGATCTTACCAGTAACTCTTCTAAGATTGGCAAGGGATTGTTCTGTACCATTTCAGCACACTCAAGAGAAAATAGAGTCAGTTTGGAAACATGGGTGAGGACATGGGTCTCCAGGATAAAACTGGGAGGTTATTCTCTGACCATGACTGGTAGTTTGAAGAGTAGCATGAGTCTTGTATTGAAATGACTGTTGCTCTCATCTCTTTTTCTGCTGTTTCAGCAAGGTAAGTAGTTGAGCACTGCCGTAATGAAAGTGTTCTGAAAGTACTGTTATGCCAACTCTTCAATTATATCTTCTCAATAGATATTGTGTCCTAAATTTAGAAAGGATTTCTTTTTAATCATCAAAGAAATAAAATAGATAACAAATTCATAGTTTTTTTATTCCTGATTGGGTAAATACCTTTAGAGACCTACTGTAATCCTTTAGAAGTTTATTGTTACAATGAAACAGGAATAGAGCCAAATACTTAGAAACAGAATTGGAAAAGAGAAGCTGTATAGGAAAAGGAATGATATATGGACAGCACAAGACAAAAGAAAAAAAAGATGAAAAATATCTTAGAGGCCTGAAAATTCATTTCATTATGATTTTGGGGAAAATTTATATTTTTGCAGGATTTGCAGGATATATTTTACAATTGAGAGAGAAATAGAGAGCCTACATATGTGAAATTATCAACTGTAAATGTTTCCATGTATAACTTCAAAGAAGTGTTTCCCTTTGGAAGTTCATCTACAGTAATCATCTAGAAAGAAGTTACAGAATATTTTTATGTTCACCTATACCAATAATTTTACATTTTCCATGTAATATATTTCTGTCTTTTTATATTAGGTTTGCTGGACTTCTTCTTTCCCATTCCCTCAAATTAGTTTATTTCTCTTTTTTTTAAGAGACTTGAGAAGAGAATGAATTAGTTTACATCTAGCCTCTATGAAAGTGATTTCATTCAGCAAGAAATTATTTTCTTTTAGCTTGCATGTTTATACTTATGCCCGGAAGCAAAAGGATGTGGTCTTAGGCTTTTGAGATTAATGCTTTCATTTTGTCTGCTTCATTTTGTAGCATTTTTGAAAAATCATATACAAACCAAAATTGTTTTAGCACTTATTCTCTGTGCTGGATTTATGTCTTAAGAGTGCCTAGGAGAAACTTTTTAGTACCAATGGAGTTTTCACCAGACTTAAGCTTTAATGCTGGTGGAAGATGCTCTTCAGGTAAGTGTTCAGGCCCTGTTTCTGCAATTGGATCCACTTGGGTGAAATCATGCCAAGGCCTGTTCATTTCAAATAACTTGCAGATGACTAATATTTTTGGGTAGCTCTTTAAAGTTATCACTCTACTGCTTTTGTGTACATTCCAGATGATGTGTATAAAGTACTTGACATACATTTCTGTATATCACAACCAAACAATGGTTAAACACCAGATTTCACAAATTCATCTTTTTGATTCTTATGTGTTGATAAACTTGAATTGCACTTACCATATAATTCCTTCATGAAAAAGACCTATAAAGACATTGTTTTAGTTCTCAGTTGCTCTAACTCTGTCTCGGGAATGCTCTCCAAAGACCTGAGAAACTGAAGAGTTCCTACCTCAGAGGTAGGATGTGAGTGTGGGTCTTGTGCAGCTGAATGCTCTAGTTGGGTTTGTTGCATTATTTACACTTACTAACTTACTACCGCTGTCTCTCTGCTGTGGTCATCAGCATTAACCTGTGTTAAGCACCTCAACCTGAAGGGAGTTCACATCTGAGAACCTCAGGAGAAAAAAAGGCAATCAGTGTACAGCCAGGAGATAGGTGGCTCCCTTGCCTGGGAGTGCTGATAGATACCCTTTTGAATTTCCTCCTTTGTGTCATTTCCCTGCTTTCCGTGGTTACTATTCTCACAAGCCTATTTCTTTAGGAGCTTCAAGATAGCCAAAGCCCACGTGTCTGTCATAGGGTTACAGATTCCACAGAGCAGCACTGTAATTAGATTCAACATTGCACAAACTTACTTTGAAGGCAATTAGGTGGACATAGCCTTGTGAATTTATCGCTGAAGATTGGAGAATGGCATACAAGGATAATTATCACAAATGGTGGAAAAAACAGACCAAAAAGATAGTGTCAGGAAAACTAGGAGGTCTCAAAATAAAGGAAGACCTTGTAGTGTATAAATAATGACAAACATTGGTACAAAGGTTGTGCTTTTATTTTGAGAAATGAGACAAAGGACCCGACAATACTCACAGATAAATAGAAGCATAACATCCACAGGGGCCCCAACTGCCAGAGGTCATTCTTGAGTCACATTTTACAAGTCACAGACTTCAAGCCTTCTTTGGTAATATTTCAGCAAATAAAACAAAACTGAACTTCCAAGATTTCTCACTAACCGTAGCAGCTATTCATCATTCTAAATCTCTACTGGCACTTTCAGAGCTTTTCTGTCACAGTCACTGGAGTGGCAGGAAATTCCTGTATGGAGCTTGTCTTTTCAGCCAGCAGTTCCAATTACTTCGGTCCTTGACTGTCGCTTTGACAGCATCACTTCTGAGCCATCCAGCAATGTGATAAAAATTAGGAAACAACAAAACCAACACGTGGCTTTTGAATAGGGTCTTTCTTAAAAAGTCTTTGAATACGTGCGAGTTAATTACCATGCTCCATGGTCATAAACCAGAGTGGATTTCATCATTTGTACTTCTTTTATCTGTAGTCAAGTGTTTCTTCTTCAAGACCTGTCACAATAACTGATACAATTTCTCCATGTCTTCCTTGTGAGGCAGAGTTGGGATTTTGAAAGGTTATTGGAATTATCCTATATATTAATGAGAATAAATGAATTTTTAAAAATAAACATGTATTTTCAGAAATTCTTTGATGTTTTCATTCAACACTCCTACATTTTAAATGTGAACTACTTCAGGTACATGTATAAAACTCTTTTTGAAGTATTAAAAAACCTGAAATAGAAAATAGTTTAATTTTCATCACAAAATATTATTGTTGCTTCTCCACACGTGTGCCATTAATTAATAGTCTGCATTTTGAGTATAGTCACAGCCTTCCTATTTGAAACAATTCCGTGGAAACAGTTTTTACAAAAATAAAATTTATTAATGTACTTTTGTCCACTGGGCTTGTAGAGACCAATTTCTAGCAGAGTCTGAATAAAACAATGACAGTCCTGCTGAATTCTGTGAAGCCTTAAGACTGAGCTTCCCTTTGTTAAAAATCAAAATGTGTCAGAAATCTACTGACTCAGAATAAAATTGCAGGTTACAATTTCACCCTTGGGCTTAATCAAACATGTGGTGTAATATCAAATTTATTGTGTACTTTTGCTTTGAGCTTTGCTGACATTTCAATGCCATCAGCAGTAGAAATGTCGAAAAATGTGATTGTCTTTTTCTGCATTTGGATATGGTGCCACAGTTCACCTTGGCTTTAACTAGTTTCATGATATTGTCCATTTTTAAGCTGATAGAGGCCATTTTAAAGATCATATTTGTGTATATAAAGAATTTCATAACACACTATGGTTGTTATCATGAACCACTAAAATACTACTTTTGACATTCTGCTATATGGTTGATTTTAAAGTCCACAGCCCTTGATTACCATATTTATGAATGCAAAGATTATGTGATGGAGTCTGATAAATGTATAAATAATATACTGGATACATTTTCCTTTCAGATATTTAATTTTACATTTTAGGCCTCAAAGCACTTTTTTTTATCTTAATCAAAAAATAAATAAACCTGTACAAAATGTATACATTCAGTATCATGTTGCAGACATATTTTTTTAAGGAGATAAAAAGCTTTCAAGTGGCTAGGACATGTGCATTACGCCCACGCATCTGTGTAATGTATATATATTGTTTTAGTGTATGGAAAAAAAAAAGCAGAGGTTTGAAATCTTTCTTTCTCTATTTATTTTGTGAAAAACAGCTAGTCTTTTATATCTGGAATTAGTGTTGTATTTTCTGCTATTAAAGTCCAACTTTTTTCAGGCATCTCAATTTTGTGAAGAAATTTTTCTAGTGAATGACATCTTTGATGAAGAAATAAAAAAGGTAATTCTTACTCAACAACACCCTTTCTTCAAGTGCCTCACATAAACAGTAAGTTTATTTTTGCACTCACTGGTGAAGCAGCTATTATTGCTGTATTTTAAAACCACAAGAGGTGAGGCATTGTAGGATAGAGTGTAATACCCCCAGATGCAGGTGTCTAAGTGCATGTCTGTGCTGAAAGCCCTCTCAAGGCACACGCTGACATATGGAGGCTGTGGCAAAAGCAGCTCTCCTGTGGATAGCAAGCCTTGCTGCCACTGGAACAAGAGACATGGGGTGCCAACTCCTTACCTTGGTGGTGTCTTTCAGGACCCTTTGATTCATGAAACCTATCCTGGCAATCCCTCGTGTGGCATCTAATCAGGCTGGTGCTTATAACTCCCTAATAAGTTTCCACCAGCTAAAATTCCTAGATACCTGTTTTCAAATAGGCTTGTCTCTACACTGTTGACCCAGTGGACACCCCGTTGCTGCAATATTGCAACTGAAAAATGTGTTCAAGCACAGTGTTTGTAAAGGACTGACATAAAATTTGCTTAGGACTGCACCAGATTTTATGCCATAATGGAGAAAATACAGCTCTCCTGATAGCCAGTGCTAAAACTTCAGAGCTGTGTTTTCTTCATATTTTGTTCCTGATGCTCTTTAGGTAATCAAATTCTTTATTTTCTTTCCGTAACTATGAAGTCCATATGAAATGCTACTTATTCAGCTTCGTGTGAATATCAGTGATTACCTTCCAACATAAGTGCAATTCAAAAGATTATTACACTCTGATTAGGTCTTGTTATTATTGTTTGTTTCTAGGATCCTGTTTTTCTGTAGATGCTCATCTGCTGCCTACAGAGAATGCTGGATAGAACATGAAACAGAAATGAGCTTTAAGTGACATTTACACCTCCTAATCTGAGCTACTTGCAATTATTTTATAATCTTACAGGAGAAGCATTAACAGCTGATTGAGACTGCAAATGATGCAGGTAACAGCCACAAGGATGAGTCATCGAGAGCCCTCTGTTGCAGATCTGGCTGCGATTCTTCAAATTGTAAAATAAATGTTAAACCTGCTCCATGACTGACTAACTTCTAAACTTCTCTTGGCAGTCCTCCTAAATACAGAGTGACACTGTAGCTGTGAACGTTGAATGCTATCACTTCAGGCAAACATATGTGTCCAAATTCTGGTTTACCTCTAAGGTGAGTAAAATTTAACACCCTGTCAGGTACTAACCATACTGTAGCACCCCTTAGGTTTTTTTAACCTTTCTCAATAAAAGTCAATGGCCATCTCTGACCCATGTAACATTAGTTTTGCCAGTGTAATCCAAATTTCCTCTTTATAGTCAGCGTTGCCTGCTGTATTTGGTTCAATATTTTGGCCTTTTTCTCACAGTTTAATCTGGAGAGGTCATTCATTGTCCCATCTGTGGGGCTGAGAGGCCATATACAGATTCTTCTAGGCTGGAGGATCATCGTGACATCTGGACCGCAGATTGGCCATGCTCATGAAAGGCTCAAGACAAGAGCTGCAGCCCTAACATGTTCTTTATTTCTCTTTAGTAGCCATATTTTCTGTACTGTGTTCAACCCCCCACCTCAGCAAGCAGCTCTGTACAGGGCCTCTGCCTGTCACTGCTCTGCACCACCACAGTGACCTGACTGCCCCAGGATAGGGTAGCAAGACCAAGTGGAGCTCTGGGAAAGCGCTGAATGTGTTGTCATGTGAGGCAACATCCAAGTGGTTGCTCTGGGAGCAATCATCTGTTCATCCCTGGGCCAGAGAACTGAAAACTGATGCTGACAATGGTCCTCAGCTCAGCAATGTGCATGGGACCTTGTCCCACTGCCACTTCAGCTGATGTGAAGGTTACTTGCACAGAGTCATGCTAGTTCTTGGCTACTGTCACTCTTTATCTTTGGAATGACCAAGAACAATTTTAAATTCCAGTATGCTGTCCTAATAGCCTTGTACCATGATCTCCCACTACTGCCTTACTATGAGCATGCTCTTTACTAGGTGTATCAGGAGTTCCTTTAATATCCTCCTACGTTAAAATAAAAGGTGTTAATATAAATATTATTGCAAGCAGAAATATAGCAGGCTTTAACTGCTTAGTCTTGTTTTGCAATCAACACAGAAAGCTTAGAATGACAGTAGCTATAATGTACCTAATTTTGAAATCACCGACAGAAAACAAAGCAAAAAAACCCATTAAGTTTGAAAAAAGGGAACTACAGCAGAATGAAGAGACTTCTAAAAAGGAATAAACTGGAAATAATATGAATTTAAGACAAAATTGCAAAAGATATAAAAGGATATTTTTTACACATATAAAGAACAAGAAGCTTGCAAGTAGTAAATAAGAGTTTGTAGAGATATTAGATAATCAGGGTATGTGAAAAAAATATAGGAAAAATAAAGATGAAACTACTTTTAGCATCTGTGTTAACTGTGGAGAAACTTGGTACCAAGCCCTTGAAAAACAGTTTCTGACATCAAAGCATCTGTTCCAACAAAGGAGTTCATGGAACAAAATCGCAAAGTTAAGAATAAAAGATAACTTAGCATTTCTGAAATTAAGAACTTTAGAACTTTAGAGTAATTTAGGTATGAAGTTGCTAGATTCTTTACTACAGTGTGCAACCTTTTTTTAAACTGCTTTGCTACCCAATGAATGGAATTTACATATATGTTGCTGTTCAAAAAAAAAAAAATTCCAAGGAGGATCAATGAATCTATTGTTTCTCATTTGAACTGGGCAATTACAAACAGAATAGAAGAAAAGTATTAGTAGGCATGGAACAAATATGATCTGTTGGGGCAGAATTAGTGTTGCTTTTGTAAAGAAAAGCCACATCTAAAATTTTGCATACAATTCATGGGAGGAGTCAGCAACCACACAGACAACAGCAGTCCAGCTGCCAAAATTGTCTTACAATGCCAAAAGGCTTTTTACAATGTTACTTGCCCTTTTTAGAATACTTCTGTAAAATAGACTATGCTGCCACTGAGTAGCAGGGAAAGTCTTGGAATAGATGGATAATTGCTGAAAAGTTGGAGACAAAATAAGTTTATACAGTCTGCTTTCTCAGTTGATAGAGGGTACTAGCAGAGAACTATAAAAGTGTGTGCTAGATCTGTGCTCTTAAACATAGTGGAAAATGAAGTAGAAAGATGGGTAGAAAGAGAGACAATAAAGTTTGCTAGTATTACAAATTTATTCAGGACAAGAAGAATGAGGACCCGCTGAGAAGAGTTGAAGAACATAATCCTTGTTAATAAAAAAAACAAGTGAAATGAAATGGAAATAAATGTTAAGTGATGTTTGTGGGGAAAAATAACTTCAGCTCTAGCTATATATATAAACCCTAATTTAACATACACAACCTTCACTCAGGAATTGTATCTTCAAGTTACAAAAAGTAGATAACTGTAGAGAAGCAGTTCTAAGAAACAGTCATCTCAAAACAGAAAATATTGCTACACCTCTCTGTAATTTCACAGCGTGAGCTTGTCTTGAACACTGTATATACTTTTTGTTCAGTTTTCTCTCCTCTCTCTCCAATCAGAAAGATACAGAGAAGACAACAAGGATGATTAGAAGTATGAAACAGTTTCTATATGATTGTAAATTAAACATCTTCTTACTCTTCAGACTAGAAAA
This sequence comes from Molothrus ater, assembly GCF_012460135.2. Taxonomy (NCBI): domain Eukaryota; kingdom Metazoa; phylum Chordata; class Aves; order Passeriformes; family Icteridae; genus Molothrus; species Molothrus ater. The sequence goes on along the minus strand of NC_050482.2, from coordinate 25,594,211 downwards.
AAAGGACATTATTAATGTAACAATAGTTTATAAAATCATCAAGATTATGAAGGAGCTAAAAAGGGTATGATTGCGTACTGTCTTTTCTAGAGAGAAAAAGCAGCTTCAGATGAAATTTGAATAAGGCAAGTTTGAAACAACAAAAATCCTCTTCATGTAATGAAGTTATTACAGGACACTTGTGGTGTTAGAACTTGATATAAGCTTGAAAATTTGGAAGAATGAGCTATTCAAAAAAGCTACTGAATAACAGCAATTACTGAGTTTGGCTACTTATAAACTGACAATATGAGTGGCCTGGTAGAGTAGACTTAGGATATATAACTTAATAACTTTTTCCACAGCCTGCTGAGGAATACTTGGGACAGATGGTTGATGAAAAAATCAACATGAGCCGGCAGTGTGTAGTTGCAGCACAGAAAACCAACCAAATCCTGGGCAGCTTCAAAAGCAGCACGGCTGGTAGATCAGAGGTGATTCTCCTGCTCCACTCTGCTCTTGTGAGACTCCACCGGGAGTACTACATACAGTTCTGGTGTCCCCAACATCAGAACATGGAACTGTTGGAACAAGTCCAGAGGAGGGCCATGAAGCTGATAAGAGGACTGGTATCCTTTCCCTCAGAAGACAGGCTGAGAAAGCTGGGACTGTTCAGACTGGAGAAGAGAATTTTGGATGGAGACCTTTCATAACAACCTTCCAGCATCTGAAGGTGGCTTACAGGGAAGCTGGAGAAGGACACTTGATCAAGAACTTTAGTGATAGAACAAGGAATGATGGGTACAAGTCACAGAATCACAGAATAAACTGAGTTGGAAGACAACCCAAAAGGATTTTTGAGTCCAAGTCTCAGCCCAGCACAGGAGACCAAGAACCACACCAAGTACCTGAGAGTATTGCCCAAATATATCTTGAAATCCATCAAGCTTGGTGCTGTGACCATTTCCCTGGGTAAGTGCCCAGTTACCCTCTGTGTGGAGAAACTTTTTCTAATATCCAGCCTACAATCCTCTCTGACACAACTTCAGGCTGTTCCCTTGGGCTCCATAGAGAAGAGATCAGTGTCTGCCCCACCTCTTCCCCTCATGAGGAAGTTGTATCTGCAATGAGGTCTCCCCTCAGTCTCCTCCAGACTGAACAGGCCAAGTGACCTCAGCCACTCCTCACACGGCTTCCCCTCAAGGCCCTTCACCATCCATATGGTCTTCCTTTGGATGCTCTCTTTATATCTTTCTTATACTGTGGTGCCCCAAAGTGCACAAAGTATGCAAGGTGAGGCTGCCCCAGTGCAGAGCAGAGCTGGGCAATCCCCTCCCTTGCCTGGCTGGCGATGCTGTGCCTGATGCACCCCAGGACACAGGTGATCCTCCTGGCTGCCAGGGCACTGCTGAGTCAAATTCCACTGGCCATCGATCAGGACCCTTTCCACAACGCTGCTTTCCAGTATTTCATTCCCCAGATTGTCCATACATCCAGGGTTGCCCTATCCCAGGTGCAGAATCTGTCACTTTTCTTTGTTGAAATTCATGTGGTTGATGATTGCCCAGTCCTCTAATTTAGGTTACATATTAGGAAGAAATTATTTTCTATGAGGGTGGTGAGACACTGGAAGAGGCTGCCCAGGGAGAGGGCAGTGTGTGTCCCAGCCCTGGCACTGTTCAAAGCCAGTTTGGATAAAACCTTGAGTAATCTGGGCTAGTGGGGGGTGTCCCTCATCACGGCAGTTGGGGTTGGGAATAGATGATCTTTAAGGTCATTTCAACCTCTTAACATTCTATTATTCTATGAAATATAATTGTTTTTGCAGAGGCACCTTCTCCAGGCTAATATTGGAGACAAGGTAATGAGGTACTTTGAACTTGGTCTTACCTGATTCAGGGATGAGTGTTTTATTATGTTCTCTCTTTATTTTACATATTTCATTAAAAGAACCATTGATTTCCTTATATATTCCTATAAACAGGATAATGAGTGCTCAGTTCTGCTTCATGTTGTATTTGGTATAGTTTTATTTCAAGAAAAGTTAATTTAATTTATTAAGATATGCAAATGCACCTCAAGTTTCATGCTATGGATGGAGAACAGGACATTGTTACTGCAGACAAAAAGAATAGTGACATTTTAGTTTTCAGGTATTCACTGTAATATTGTTATTAACAATCAGCTTCTTTTGGTACTAAGATCTGGCTTAAGACTGCTTATGTTTGATGAGTCAGGTGATTTCTTAGTGTTTCTTTGTTTTAAGGAGTCCATTAGCCCCATGAATTAGAATTCAATAAGAAAGTGGAACATGATATATGAGCTACACCTATACAGACAAGCTGATCATTCTCTGTTTTGCTTGAGGGTCCAATTTGTCTGGTTAACATCTGTGAATATACATTAAGATTCAACCTCAGCTAAAAGTACTTTTGACAGAGAAGCCCAAGTGGGAATGAGAACTTTATGCAAGGCTCAACACCTCACCTGCCATAAGGACACGGAAGCAGTCTGCAGAAATGCCCTCTGGCTGAGGGCCACAGGGCATTTCCCACTGTGGATTAGAAAGAGGACACTGTCCTTGATACCCCTTCCTTCTGCCCCAGTGTTTTCTGAGAAGTGACAGAGCAAGGACCTTAAAGCCAACAGACACCACCAGACAGTTTCTCCTGCACAGCTTGATAGCAGCACCCTAACTTCCACAATTGAAATCTGTTTGCTAGCACATTTCATATTTCATATTGTATGCAAATTAATTAATCTTCAGAGCATTCCTATGCAGTAGGTAAATGTTCCTCTTAAATAAAAATCCCCAACCAGCCAACTCATGAGAAGACAGGAGACAGGCAGTGACAGGAAGGCTTCTGAAATTGCCTTGCATCTGGGCTCAGAATTCAGGAAATCTTTTCATTCCTGCTATTGCATAGAGGTCATCTTGCTCTTTGATGTAGTCTAGAAAATGAAATGAGCTATTAAAGTCTGGATACATTGCCCCATTAAATTAGAAACATTTACAAGCCCAGCATTGCACATAAAACGTAGATAGCACTTCTCATGATAAAACTATAACCAGACTTTGTTTCTTCCTTTTGGATAGTGTGACCTGTTGTCTCTCTTTTCTATCTGGCTTGTGGTTTACTGCATTATGTAATTTTACATTCGCTTAAAGGCCAGCCAAAGTAAAATACTTTGCTGGAAGTGAGATGTAAACAAATGTTTGATCTTGCCCTGCCATTTTTCTTAGGTCTTCTGCAGAGGTGGGTTACAACATGCCAGTATTCATTAAAGGAAATATATTTTAGAATCCATACTGTATTGCTCATAAATATTTCAAGGTACTGCAAACCTAGGTTAAGAGCTATCTTGTCTTAGAAAACTAAAAAGACAGCTATTGTACACTCAGTTCTTTACACTAAAATCATGTTCAGGAGTAACTAAGTGGACACATATGAATATTTATTTACAATGTCAACTTTAACCACTGCTTCTGCATGCTAGCTTGAAAATAATCAACTAAACTAAGAAAAGAAAACAGGGAATTCTCACAAACCTTGTTGTTCTATATCTAAAATCTAAACTCCAAATATAAATTATTGAATACTTGGTAATAAGAAACTAAGTATTTTTCCTCATATTTTTTACTTTAAACAGATATTGTAGCTACAGATGTAGTCTTTTTGCATTTACATAAAGCTGGTGTTATTAAGAATATCCACATGAGAGAAGGTTACAAAGATGATCCTTGTAAGAAGGTGAATCAGATAGCATATACTGTAATATAGAGTACTTTTTGCTGTAGCTGAATGACACATTTAGAAAAGCTGATACTTTGATGAGAAGATCAACTGCAAAGTATTCTCCCAGAATCTTCTCCAGAGTCTCAATGCAAACTAACATAAGGACACAATGTATGTGTCAAGAGAAATAAACACACATTAAACCAGACATTCATTTTCCTCAAACTACACTCTGAAATCATATGCAACAAAATACTGTGAAAAGATAGGAGTGCAAATTTTACAGCAACAGTCACATTTTAGATAAAGAAAAGCTTTTGTATGAAGTTGTACCCACAGTCCCCAGCATAAAATATTAATAGTTCCAGCTATACTGCTTTATAACTGAGGAGGAAGTGCTCCTAGGAGAGAATAATTTGATTTAAAAAATCCTGATGTTCAACAAGTATTTAGTATTTGTAATTAAAAATGTATATCTCTTGGCTAATATGTAGGAACATTGGTGAAATATGTTTGATGATTTTATTCAGGTGTATGATCAGAGCTTACCACAGAGAGCCTCATATAAAATTGCAAAGGACTATTGCTGAGCTTATATACTGAGGCAATAAATTATCTTATTTTTAATAACTTGATTGCCCTAAAATGCTCTTCCTTGTTTTTGTACAAGGAGGAATCTAGTTAAATGCTGTATTCGCTTGTTCTCTTTTTTTAAAATAGTCTGGGAGGAACTGAGTGTCATTGTCCTTCCCCTCGCTATATGCTCAGGTCAGGGATTTTTGTTTCTCTCAGAGCACTTTTGCTTTACTCTGCCTCACCTCCTTACAACGTCCAGAAGAGGTGGCAAGCTGCTTTTGACAACGTGAACCTTACTATGTTCAGTGTGAAAAGGGAGCTGGTTGTGGTCAGATGTGGGTAGCAAGTCGTCATTTAGAAAAGAGCTCCCAACTAATGGATAAAGTATTTTTAAGCATGCTGGAATGGTTCCACAGCCAAGCTGTTATAAATGAATAGGCCTTTTGTTGTGAGCCTTGATCTCTTCCCTCCTTCTCCCTTTCTCCCTCCCCCCACCTCTTTGTCAGGATGAGTCAATATCCTTCTAATTGGGTGTCCTTTCTGGACTTTTTCACCAGATTTTAGGCATTAGGAAAGTTCAAATCCTTAAACACAGAGCCCAGGTGCCCAGAAACTATTTTTTTTCTTTAACAGATTTATTGCTTCAAGAGGCATTCATTTCAGAAGGCTCAACAGTATTGTTATGGAGTTTTTTGCTGCACACAAAAAATGTAAAAGGAACTCAGTTGTACTTCACTGAAATGGCATTATCATCCCAAGAATGAACAAGCTGATTTGTTATGTCTTTAACAAGAGCCCCATCAACTTCTAAATCATGTTGTGGGATTGTTCTGAAACCGTGGCCCACTATGCTTTCAGAGATAACTACCCTGCTATCTTGGTGGAAACTCTGATTTTGTCATCACATCCTTTCTGACTGCCTGAGGAAAGCAAAAGTGGGTGAAGCCCTCTCTGTCAATAATACCACAGGTGAGAAGGGCCAAACTGGAATGCTAATAGGCAAGACTAAAAATCTGGTAATGGTGCCTCCTAATGGACACCCTGACATGGTCCTGGTGAAGATTATTTACAGGTGTGTTCACTGATTTTGCAAATTTTTGCCTTGAGAGTCTTAACAAATAATAACTGCTTGGAATTCACTGGATTCTGGCATCCCAGGATCCCAGGCAAATTTAACCTTCCTAGGAAGCAAATACTGCCATTCTTATTTCATAGGTAATTAAAGGAGACATGCAAAGATTAAGTGTGGTGCTTATAGATGCAGCGAAAGTTTGTGGTAGATTTTAGAAGAGTTGAGGTTTCCTGTGTTAAAAAAAAAAAAAAAAAGCAGAAGAAACTATGTTTAAAGAAATGCAGCTGGGACTCAGAATTTTTATAATAAATACTCATGTATTTTACTGTGCAGTTGTAGTCCATCTCCTGTCCTTTCCAGTATGCTTTTTAAAAAACGTCATTAAGTATGTTCACCAATTCAGATTTCCTCCCTGTTGTCTGTGTGAATCATTTGTGGATATGAAGTGAGAACATCAGAAAGATGAAGACAGAAAACTGTTGGAGTAAATAAGGCCTTCTATTCTTTTTTTTTTCCTATAATGGTCAGTGAAAAGGATAAAATTTGTTCTATTTCTTTTCTGACTAACACTCCAGGAAGTGCCAGCTTGCCAGTGGATCAAAGTTACCTGCTTCCTGCTTAGAGAGATTCTCCAAACCTGCCCACCCAACTCTTCAGCATCATCACCCAACTTTCCTTCCTCATTTCCACTAAATTAAAATGATTGAATTTTATGTAACTTTAGACAGCTACATATGAGTTCAGAGGAAGAGGGAGAATGATGATCAGAAATGTCATTAGATTAGTTTCCCCAGTTCTAGAAATCACCAGATTACAAACTAATGTTCTGGGGTTTAGTTGTTCAGCTGCAGAAGACATTATCTCCTTTTAACCTGAGTACCAGTAATTATTTCTTTGTAAAACCCCCCACATTAACCAAACATGGCTGGTTTATATATAGCAGGCTACTGTGTGGGAATGATTTGAGTTTCTTGGAATTCACTGTCTAAATAAATATGAAGTAATATACTTGCATTGGCCTTTTACTTATAACTCACAACATTAAAAAAAAAAATCCTCCAAACTCAACTTCAACTTCCTCTCCAAGCTCTTAGGAGATTTTTCCACCAGAACCTCCCTTCTAATTCTGTAATGGCCTCTTCCTAGGTGTCAATCCTTACTTCATCTATACTTTTGGGGATATAAATGAAAGAGGCTTGTTCCCATGAGACCAGAGAATTGCCACCACGCTGGACTTGTTTCCAGCATGTGCTAACAGGCCAGTGTGGCAGCTGATAATTGTTACCCTGTCACAGTGGCAATATGAAACTGAGTCATAAATCCTACCTCAAATCACATATGCTCACACCTCAGTCTCAGCCCTCAGTTTCTATGCAGGTAACTCCCTTGGGCAATTATTTGCCCTTAGCCCTGCTCTTAGGGAGAGGAACATTCTCCTTCCAAATTCTATACAAACTTTACCTATGCCTGCCCTTCATGGGAGATGAGCTGGGGCTCTCACCTGCTTTCAGACCTTCAATTACCCAGAAAAATCTGTCTTTTTAATGTTGTTTTTTAAATGTGCTTCTCTTACTGGCTGATGGGAAAATAGTCATGTGGCTGGAATATTCCAACACCAAATAGCTCTTGTGATTATCAAATGCCTCAGCTCCACTTCAGCATTTATGCACTCTCAAAGCCATAAATTGCTTTGTGTACTCCTCCACTATGAACACTGTCTCTTAATCAAACTGGATTAATAAGTTTAAGAGACAATACCCACAATATATGTGAATTTTGGCAGGTTATGGGAATAATGAGCCAGATGTACAGGAGATGTAAAGAGCAATAAAAGTTGCAAGTCCAAAACCTAGAGCTTACACAGCCTGCAGAGAGCAGAAATAAATGCTGTTAGCAGAGAAAGCTACCAACAGGTTCACAGTCATTTACATTCAACATGAAAATGTTTACATTATGTCTTGACCCTAGCAAGCTTAGACCTGTTGACAGGGGTAAGTTTCAGTACTGCCTGATAGTTGGTACTAACTGTATTTTCACTTGGAAAGGCCTTTGTATCCCAACACAGAACTAATAGTTTGCTCTAGAAACCCTTCATGTATTGACTTTATAGTATTGTAGAAGAGATTGATTAAATGGTTTAATTCCTGTCATTTCTGAATTTTAAATTTATGTATCAATTATCATCTCTACATTATTTACCCACACTTAGAGAAAATAGTTAAAATATTTGTTTATTCTATTCTGTTCAGGGTCTGTAAGCATTCTTTCTGATAGCTGTCCATAAAAGTCTATTGTACACATACCTTACCACTGCTCAATAAGTGCATTGGAAATTAAAGTCTTTAACTGCTCACTTATCCCAAAGTGCTAAAATTTCACTACATGGGCTATCACAAAGTGCAACATAAGGAAACCCCATCTATGGACAGCAGCATGGAGCATGTGTGTGTTTGTGTTTTGAACCATAAAGCTGTAATGAAAATATTTTATGGCAGGATCCTCTCAGTTCCAGCTCAAGAGTATCAGATCTGTGACCTGTGACACAGGCTCTGCTAAGCTAAATATGATGCTGACTTGGTTCAGTAGTTTATGTACTCACAAGTGGAAATTAAAAATCTAGGTTATGCTAGGGGATTGCAGGTACAGCCTTGGTTTGCAAAGACGAGTGAGATATAAACTGAATAAATGTAAATCTTCTGATTTTGCACAGAGTATATATAGCACAGGTGACAATAGTACTTTTCCAGTTTTAACAGAGCTATGTTTCCTTTAATTGACTTAGTTGCATGATCAATATCACAAACTGCACTGCATTGCAGAAAACTGATTCTTTCTCAACAGTAATATTTTATGAGATTGGCTGTGGATTTATAAACAGACAAAACATTTTAAAATGAAGGACAGAAATCCAAAGACAGAAAGACATAAGTAGAAAGAACCTAGTCATAAATTAATGAAACCAAACATCCTTCACACATTAAAAAATAAATTTTAGTAGTGATTAATGCGGTGAGCAGCACAATTCCATCCCATTGATACCATACTGTCACTTCAACCTGAACTTGCAATTTTCAAAAGTTTCAGTATTTGTCTTTGTTACCTGTCATGCTTAATGAAACTTAGTGACATTTGTATTTCTTTTAGTACATTAATATAATTAGAGTTTTAAAAAACCCAATTCAGGGTTAAAATACATCATAAAACTTCATTAATTATTGCATGATGAGAAGTCCAGCTTGCTGGATTTTTTGGCAAAGTACCGTAGGTTTGTGCTACTGTTACTTTGTCTCCTTTAATAAATATTGATTAGGATTAAATACTTTATAACATATCTTTTTCCATTCATGAGTTCTAGGCATCCACCTTCACAAATGAGGATAAATGTATAATCTCATGGTCTAGTGTAGCATATCCTTTACGCATGCACACTGTGAGTGTAGTTAACTACGGGGTGTCTAGACAGACACACAAACATTACAGAGTATGTACAGAAATCTGTCATCTGTTTTCTTCACTTTGTTTTACCAAATTCCCAGATTGTGTATTTCCCTGAAAACTGTAGAGGAAACTATTGTAGCAGTTTTCAAATTGCTGTATCCATGGGTCAAGAATCTGATTTTTTTTTTGGTCAGTGTGAGGCCTAAGTCACTCTTCTGTTCCCAAGATCAACCAATTACATTGAGAAAAAGACAAAATATCTTCTGCTTTATTTTAAGAAGCTCTTCTGTGTCATGACACCTTGGTGCTATTTATTAGCTCTCATTCAATCAGAAATCTCATACAAGAGGAGAATTTAGTATGTGATAAGACATGAGAAGCTTTGGATGCCATAGAAGAGAGTTATTTGTTGGTATTAAATGGGGGAAAGCAGCATTTTTAGTGTTTCTGCTTAGCCTCATGTTTTGTATTTTCCAGCTACAGTTTTATATATATACAACAAGAAAATTAAATGGCTGATAAATTCTATGTTTCTGAAGATTAACTTCCATATTTTTCCCATTGTAGCAAATAATTTAATTTTTTTTTTTTTTAATTCTTAACATACTTGATCCCATATACAATGGCAGGCAGAAAGAAATACATATCGAATATATGCCTTAAGTGCTCCTTCACTTAAATTTCCAAGTGCATATTTTGGAAAAGTGGAGTGAGTGGAAGTCTCTGCTCCAACACTGCAAGTGACAAAGTCATGGGAGAAAATGGCACCAGCATTTTGCTAGTCACTTGGTTTACTCCTTAATTATATTTATGGTGCAAATTGACTAGAAATGTACCTTTTATTTTAAAAAACAGGTATCAAATCTTTTTGAAGACCAGAGTAGTAGTGCTTGAAAGTTTAACTAGCCACTGGAGAGGATTGGATCAGGTCAGGACTGGTTACTACCGTTACACAATCAAATCTGACTTAAAAATATATAAAATAAAAAAATACTGACATAACAAAATTGGCCAAAAAAATTAGGGAAGTGGTCAGAGATCCAGGATTGGAACATCAGAGATATGAAAGTGAAAGCAGCCTTGCCACAATTGCTTAAATCTTCCTTGTCTGTTGGTCATGGTTATCAGAATTTTACTTTGACTATAAAAAATTTTATTAAGTCAAAAATGCAAATAATTTATTGAGAAAATATAAAGACCACTTTGGAAAACTTCAGAAAAATATTTCACTTGCTTAGGTTATCACTGGTTATCAAGGTAATTTAGTCTGCTGGCATTTATATCTTGGAACATTCTCTGAGAGAGCAGCTAGTATGTTAGAAGTATAAAATAACCAAGGTACAAACAATCTCATTTTATTTACAACAATAAAAGGAAAAATGCCCACAGCTCTGACCTTAAAATAACTGATTTTATATGTTTACAGGAGCCTATTTTACATCTTATAAATATAAAACAATATGAAATAAAATTAAACTCTAACATTAGGACTTATACAGCTTTTTCATTAGTACTTTAAAATGTTTTAAACAAACCACAGAAATAGTTAAAGAGAAATAAAGGAATTTTACACTGTAATAGGCTCCTACAGTAAACTAAAATGTAATAACTTTTAAAGGCAAACCACAAAAATTCCAGTGATTTTATGTCCACATACAAACATACATTCTTTCTCTCTCAATGATATGTGGCAGATATTACACATATTAGCGAACAGCATCATTGTGCCACCATTCACCAGGCAGAACTGCATCTCCTAGATGGGATCCAAAACTACCAGCTATATGGGAGTCACTTTAAACCTCATTTGCATTTTCTGTTTTTATCAGTATTTTAGCTGAGGTATTATGAGACCTTGTGTAAATATTTGGTTCTTGCACAGTAGGTGGTTTAGAATTGCCATTAATTGGCAGAAAGTATAACAGAATACTTTTTGGAGTTAGTATCTCTGTTGTGATATTAGAAATATAAAGTAGCTTTCAGTATTGCTTATTAAAATAACCCATCTGAAATTATTCTAAAACAAATGGTCAGTATGACAACTATGTAGTCCTTGAAATGGTATAGGTAATTTCCTTTTGTGTCTTTCCAGTTATTTCAGCAACTCTATAGAATGAGGAAGGGAACTGGGCTAAGGGCAATTGGTCCTTAGCTTTTCTTTTCCTTCCTGGGGAAAATCCCCATCCTAGCAGCATAGTCACAGAATTAGACCAGACCTGGACCTAATATTTGTATAAGTTTCATTTTTCTGATTAAGAAACTGAGGCAGAGGACTATTTTCCTCCATTCCCTGTTTTTGAAAAGTAAAATGGTGTCTTTTTCCATCCTTGCATGGGTTGCCAGAATGGTCACCTGTCAATGTAGACAGACAATAACTTTTTGATACAAATGGAGTTTTGTAATTATGTTGTTGTTTAATATTATTCTGTAAATTTCGTTCTGTTCAATTGTTCAATTTAGAGAACTGCATGTTCCTGACAGATAACACCCCTCCCCCCCATTATTTTAGGCAAATATACAAATAAACAAAATCATGACAGTTAAAATACTAGTGGAGCTGACTGAGAATAATATTTATATTTCTTTATTCCTATCATCTGCATTTTACATGTACTATCTGAATGAGCACTTGATGCTAAGGGTTTGCTCCAGTCATCTATATGGATACCAAAATTCAACAAGGAGCATATATATTCAGGCAATTAAAAGAAATATTGATCATGATACAGAACAAAAACCCTTCCAAAATATTTTACTTCAAGAAAACTATAATTCCCAATTGTTGTTGTACTGGCATTTTTTTTCTTTTTTTCAGTTTGTCTTTTTTTTCAACATATGGGTGAGAAATAACTGCAAGATAGCACAGTTGTGAGTGAGAAGCATGAGAAAACAAATTCTGTTTCTATGTATAGCAATGACTTTTTATCAACAATTTGGCTGTGCATTCAGTATTATGGGCTCAATATGCAAATGCATTTGGCTGTTAATACACATTCACAGCTTACATGTTAGTGATTCCAAAGGAACTGTTACAATATATGCTCTGAATATGTATGAGGAATAATATACAATTTGGAAGTAAGAGCATTCTATATTATGAAAATATAAAATAGAATGCACAGTATTTTTAATACTCATTCATAGTGTAGTCTCTTGCAGCTCAAAAGGAGCATCTATACTCAGTATTATCAGCTCATATTAAAGATGTACAGAATTAACTAAATTTTTATAGATCTCAGGATGTGTTACCATGACCTCACACAGAAATATAACATATAGTCTTCTGTTCTGCTGCATTATTTATTCTATTTGTAAAACATTCTTGGCTTAGTATTTTCAGATTTAAAATCTTTGGGAACGGATTGATTAGATACTCTTTTCACATAGAAATATTTTTGATTTTGTGGAATTCTAGATAAGGTATTTTTACAAACATCATTTGATATTGGTGATTAGTTTGATACTGCTGAGAAAAGGTAATGTAAATTTCATGAATACTCACAATTGTAAGGAATGTGCATGAAATACTAATGTAGAATAATGCCAGATCCAGATATTTCTCAGGGTGCAAAAGCATAAGGAGCCTTGTTAACTGGAAAAGCATCAGAAATATGTGGTTCAATTTTTTTTTTGCTGTTGTTGTATGCTATAAATACAGCCTCTAGGATTATGAGGACTAAATATTGCAGGAAAATTCATTAAGTGATTATAAATTCACTAAGTCTCTATATAACTCATGTTACAATATTCTGTGTTAAGCTAGCTACACTTTTTAATCAATATTATCTTAAAATTCCTACCCAGTTAACTCAAAAGATGCTGTTGTCCATCACTTGCCTTTGCTGAGATGATCTTTAATGTCACTACAAGTTCCAAATAATCTTCAATGCCTTAAAAATTAGTACAGAGTTTGAAAAATTAGTTTTTGCTCAATTTTATTTCTTCTGATGTCCTAAATAAGTTTTTTATTAATGAAGGTGCAATATTAACTGCTAAGAGAAAAGCTGAATAACTGAAGGAATATATGCAAATTAATTAACTGTTGCAATCCAGCACAGGTGTAATTGTATACTGAACACTTCTTGACTTATTTGTAGGAATGTAATGAATTACTAGTTGACATTTTGTTGTGATGAACCGTCATTTTCCATGCCTCAATATATGATCTGTTATTTTTCATGAGATCTATTACCTGCCTGAGTGAGCTACTTGCTTGAGCTTGCTAAGGAACAGCTGAAACTACCCTCAGCCAGGCCATGTGATGTTCTTTGCCCTAAGCAGGACAAAGCTTGAGCTGAATTCATCTTCATGCAACTCCTTGAACTTCATTAGAGTTACATCAGAAAAAAATTAATCTCGGTGAATCTTCTTTGCTTGACTTAATAATTTATCAATTTTAATGAAATCTTTACCACCTGTGTTAGACAATATTTTACAGAAACTATTTCTTATACTACTATATTTCTTCTACTTAGTCTAAACAGAAAAACAAAATGGAGAAAAATACCTTGAGCTGGCAGAAATCATTAAGCCTCATATTCCCTTTCTCCCCATTGTAGAGTCCATCCCATGGCAGAGAACATCAAACCTGGATAAGGATTCTTTATCTTGCTCCCAGCTACAGCATTACTGGAACAAGATGCTCCTCTAAAAGATAATGCATATCTTTATTTCCGGTCTGGTTACAGAAGGAGTTAAATCTGCATGTCTCTAGTTTCATTTTAGACATTTGACTGTTTATTTGTTTCTGTTAGTGCTCTTTGGAGGTGGATTTCCTTGGCCTAAAAGGGGGCAGTTGCCCTGCTAGGACCAGCTGGTGTGTAAGGCACCATCAATCCCACAGCACATCATGCTTTATGAAGTACAAATCCTCATCTACAACACAGCTGCAACCAGCTTTGCCCTGGCACCTGACAATTTACATGGCTTTTTAAAGGATGCTTTGCAGAAGGGTAATACAAAAGCTAGGTCACGAACTCCAGGAACCAAAAGTACTCCAAACCAAGCACAATAGTGATCTTCAAATTCTCTTTTACTGTCCTTTTATGCATATATTGTGGGTATTTCTGCTTTTAATCTATATTTTAAAAATTATTTTTAAAAAATTTATAAGCTTCAATTGTAATTATGTTATTTTACAATATAATTTGGTTTTAATTCCAAGTTTTTTATTTAGCCCTTGTAAGTATAACTGTCTTTCCATTTCAGCACTGCTACACTATAAAATATTTAGGACAGAGATCCTGCCATGGTCCTAATACTGAAAAAACTGGTGAAGTTTAGAATAATACACATATGTTAAAATTACATATTACAATGTTGAAAATCATGTTCTCAGGCATAGCAGAAGAATAACTTGAACTCACAAGTACTGAGGTACAAGCAATCAATCACAAAAAGATTCAATAATATTATTGTCCATTATTCAGAACTATTTAAGGGTGTTAAAAGGGAAGCAAAATGTCTTCAGTTCCTCCTGACAGAAGGAAATGAACATCAGTTGACGAACAGCCTTGGGGAAGGAAAGGGTAGTGTTAGGATGGAGGGAAAATTTGAGTACCCAGACCTTCATTGATCCCTAAGTAATAGTTATTGACCACATTTTTTATTTGAAGAGTTATGCACAATTTTCCTACAGCATTTCTGAGATGGGCATCTCTGCTATCCGCTACTTCCTCCAACACAAACGATTTAAAATCCAAAAACCCACAAACACTAAAAGTTTGCCTTGGAAATTCAAGCTCAAAATATAGCTCGAATTTTTAATAATGTGAGTAAATAACCTCTGCAGCTGGTAATTTTGGAATGTTGTGGGCTTGCTTTAAATTAAACAACTTGCATCTTTCTGAAACACTTTATTCTGTTCAGGGACGAGTTATTTTGACTGCAGGTAATATCTTTTGTATGGCTTGTGTTGGAGCTCAGTCTAGGAACAGTTGATAAACAATTTTGTCCTGAAGACATGGGATTATATTGTACATTTAGTGCACTTTTAACAGAAGTGTGTTTTAAAGAATCTTTTTAATAGCGAAAGAAACTTGGAGGGCGTTTTCCGTGGTGATGGTAGTGTGTGGGGTTTTTTTGCCAGGTGTGGTTTTGTGGGGGTTTTTTGGGTTTTCTGGTGTTTTTTTGTTTGTTTGTTTGTTTGTTTGTTTTGGTCAGGGTGTTTTTTTTGGTTGTTTATTTTTTCTTTCATGAAATGTTAGCTTGCCTACAAACTATTTATTTTCTATTTACAAGGCTTTTGAATTTCTCTTTACATCAATCCCAAGATTTGCCATCAATTGCCTACAAGACCTGTATTTTATGGTTTAGTAATGGAAGACTATATCAGAATACATATCTGCAACAGCCAGTAACTTGGTTGCTATAGTAAGATACAGTATACCTCAGATTTGTAGCCTACTTGAAAGGCGGCTGGTGTTAGTATCTGCACTGCCCACTTCCTGAGAATTGTCAATAATATTTTAGAATGATATGTATTTTACAGGAAAGTAATCCAACAAATATTTGAGATTTGCTGTGCATTTGTTAGAAGTATGCTGTACAGGAAGTGCGGATGCCAATGAGCTTTGCCTATCTGCGGTATCTCATTAACAGGAACCACATCTGGACCCATCTTTTTACAATCACAGCCTTTGGTATGCAATGTGCTGCCTATTGCACAATATTTTTAATGTACATTTTCAGTGAATTGTGCTTTTTGTGTATTGAATTATCTTACCTTTTCTTAATCGGATTTTGTTTAGGACTGCCTCCGACTGCATCTGCTGTACTGTCTGCTGAAGATCCTGTAAATTCACTTAGTTAGAGCTTTAAACTCTACAACTGAACCTTGTCAGGGTGACCTCGTCCCATTACCTTTTTAAAGAAGATAAACCGAACATCATGGGAGTTTACCATGTGGGTTTCACAGATAAGGTTAAAAAAACCCACCGAAATACCAACCCTGGGTGGTATCAGCTCTCCATAGGCATTTATTATCCAATGAAATATTTTGGAAGCAGGGTGTGGTTGGCTAAATTATTGCTCCTCCTACAGCTCTCCTCTATGTTTCCAGTTTCAGAGGGAAAAACACAAGCTTGTATGTTGAGAGTGAGTCATAACCTTTCTTCTGCTACTGACTCACTTGGGAGTTTGAGGTAAGTCATTCTACCTTATGTTTTGATCACTCTGCCCCCTGGGACAGCAAGGAGGGGACTATGGAAAGTTATGCAATGTTTGCATAGATGAAAAGTGTAGATATAGAGACCAACATTATTATTACACAGTAAAATAATAGCTTCGTTGGCCCCAAATGGATTTTTTTCACACAGCTTCTTTCCTACATAAAACATCTTTCCCCCCCCCACCCCATTCTCCATATAAATGTTTAAAGAAAAACTATGCTGCACTAAAA
The DNA here is from genome assembly GCF_012460135.2 of Molothrus ater. NCBI lineage: Eukaryota > Metazoa > Chordata > Aves > Passeriformes > Icteridae > Molothrus > Molothrus ater. Next base: position 25,578,010 of record NC_050482.2, on the reverse strand, counting down.
AACACCTTAGGTTACTGAAATACTAAAAATTTATGGTATTTTTTGGAGGAAAGCATGTGCACCTTTCATCACACTTCTCTTCTGCACCAACAATGACAAAAATAAAGCTGTAGAGTGGTGCAAAATTACTGATGACTTCTGAATTAAGAGTTAGCTCTGAAGGGTGTGGAGTTCACATAGAACTGGCTCCTAGTCAGGTATTTACACTTCATCTGGTTGTTTTGCAAGCATGTCAGGGAAAAGCTAAACTTTAAGAAGTTAACGTTTAATAACTGAGCATATTGCTTAGCATGTGTGATATCAAAATAAATATCTATCAGCTATAGTCTCTCATGTTAGGATGCTGACAGTCTAAAACTTGTATATTTTATATTCCTACTCTTGTTTCTCAAAAAATATATTTAGATATCTCACTGTCATGAGACATACCAGTAAACCTAGCATATTTACTAAACCATAACAAAATAATCTGCTTGTAAATTTTAAGGAAAATACATTTTAAACCTGGACACACTTGATTGAAAAAGGTGACATACTGTGTTCCCATAAGCAAGGCAAAGCATGTAGCTTATGGACACCAGCACACGTGTGAGCAATAATCGCAGTACCCTAGGTTGTGGGCAAGAACAGAGCATAACACTGATGACCACATCACACTGTGCCATGGGAAAAAAAGTGTTATTTCCTATATGGAGAAAGTCTAGGTAACACTGCTTGGCAGATGGTAGCAGAGGAAGTACTTTGCACTTTAGGGCTCTACTTTTGAAAACTGCTTGTTCTATTCTTCGTGTTCTTTCAGTATTTCTGTGTGCCCGCTGTGAAGTCCTTCCAATGGACATACGTGCACGACACCAGTCAGGGACAGGGGCAGAAGGGGTGGTACGCGCAGCAGGGCCCGCCGGAGGCTGCGGGTGCCTGCGGTGCCCCACGTGCCGCTCCGCGCTCCGAGGCGCAACCGGTGGCGGGCGATCCGTGGCACCGCGGCCAGCCCGGGAGCCAGCGCTGCGCCCCGCGCCGCTGCCAGCGCTGAGCTGCACACCCTGCCCGGCCTGGACAGCCTCCCTTTCACATTCTCCTGGGGCTTTTTTTTTTTTTTTTTTTTTGTTGTTGTTGTTTTTTTTCCCTTCTTGCCTACTTCTGTCTGACGGGTTACGGTCTCCTGGGGGAATTTCCATGGCTGGAGGCCCGGCCGGGGCCAGCGCGGCGCCCCGCGGCCGGCCGGCCCCGCTCAGCCCAGCCCAGCCCCCGGGCCCGTCGCTGGCGGGCGGCAGGAGCTGCACAACCGCCGCCCGAGCCGCAGCCGCCGCCAGCCGGAGCGGGCTGTTTCATTGTCCGGAAATGATGGAGAAGGAGTGACTGTGGCGGCGGTGGGACAGCGGGTGTGAGTGCCAGGCTGTGCGCGCCACTGCCGGGGGAAGGCCCGCGGCCGCGGGGCGGGCGGCGCGGAGGAGGCGGCTGCCGGGCCGGGCCGGGCGGCGGCGGGGCGGGAGCGGCGCGGAGCTCCCGCGGCCGGGGCGCGGCGCAGGGCCGGGCGGAGCGGAGCGGAGGAAATGCGGAGGTAGGCGCGGCGCGCTGCCGGCCGGCTCCGCCGCGGCCGACGGGCCCCCCCGGCCACCCTCACGGCCGCTCCCGCCCTCGGCCCCGCGGGTGCTCGCTGCAGGGGGCGGGGGGCGCGCCCGCTGCCGCGCCGGAAAGTTGCCGCCGCTTCCCTACTGTCCCTCTTCGGTCCCTCGCCCCGAACCGTGAGTTTTCTGCGTAAAATACATTAACGAGTCCTTTCATTTGCTTGTCCCTTCAGGGTCGCGTGTTAGTTTTGTTGGAGAGGGGTGCAGGCTCTCTGTTACTTGGCGAGAGAGCTGGCAGATGTCCCAAGTGAGAGAACCTCTTCCTCCGGGGCCTGGAGGGCCAGAGCAAGCTCCGACTGAAAACAGCTCTTTGATCTCTCTCCCTCGAGGTAAGTTGCTTTAAAGTTTCTCTGTAATTTTTGCGCGTTATATTTGAATGATACATTTACTGATTTGACTAGTGGGTTTTAACCCGTCTTTTTTTGCCCCTCCCCTCTGTAGTGTATCTCTGTAGTACTTTCGCTTCACCATTTTAGTGTTTTAACCCAAAATTCCCATAAAAAATTAACAAACAACAACAACAAAAAAAAAGTAAGGAAAAATTTTGCTGCTCTCAACCCTGATTTTCAGTACTTGAAAAACTGCAGTCATTCAGAGGCAGATGTTGCTCCTTAAAAATCGCTTTTGTTTTTCTCAGCTTTGTGTTCGTGTTTAGAAATTCTTTCCTGTAAAGCTGTCCTTCCAGGTCTTGAAGTAAATTATGGAAGTTTGATCCAATAGTGAGAGCCTTGTTCAGGTTGGAAGTCACTTTGCTGTTTTTTTCTTAGATTACTCTGTGATGCTGCAGCTAAAATCAGTCTCTGAGAATATAACTTGTTTCATATCAGCTGTTCAAAAGGTTATTTAAAAGTATGTTCATCTTAAAGATAAATTATTTATGTCTTATTTGCTTTTGAAAAAAATGCACTGATACTCTGATCACCTTCATGTAGAGAAGTTGGACAAAGTATATTTTAGGTTATCCTCAAAATTGGGAAGTATGCTTGCCTGTCAAGTCCTGGTCTGTGAAGATGAGACTTTTCTTTATTTATTTACAGCTATGATTTTCCAGAATTCTGACAGGAGTTTAAAAAGTCTCTGAAAAACGGACAAATAATCTTGTTCAAGAACTGTAACTTTATTCATAACTGGTTAACTGGAGCAGAGCCTGGTAATACAGTTGTGCAACTGTGGATTAAAAGTGCAGTCTTGTTTATGTAACTAAGAAAATCAATAGCTATGTGTAATCAGAGCTGAAGACTTGTTTCAGAAACCAGAAAGTATCTGTAGCTAAGTAAAAAATGTTTTGGCAAGGGGGCATAGCAAGCTGGCTTATACTTATCTTATTGTTGGATGGGTTTTGGGGTTTTTTTTGTTCTAGAGAATGACTCATAACTTCTAAACAGTAAAAAATAATAATAAAAGAGATTAAATGCAGAAGATCAAGCATGCAGAACTGAACTGCTAGAATCACATTTTTGCCAGAACCATCAGTACCTGTGATATATGTTTAATTTCAGTGTGTTGTTTTTATTTGCCATGTGGTCAACTGACCACACTGGTTAAATTCTGCATGTAGGCCATACATCAAAGTTACTGAAGTGGTAAGTCAGTGAACTAACTAGCATGGAAGTGGTCTCATTCTCACAGTACCACTTCAAACACAGTGTTTACTATGAAGTGCAAGTCCTATGTATGATTGTAAATACATGCTTTTTTTTTTTTTAATGAAAAGTAAGGAAACAAATACAGATCTGTCCCTGATAAGTAATGTGCAGAAAATCTAAATGACACAATTAAACCTCCCAGCTTTCTGAGGGATCAGTAAGGCACAAATAAGCATTATGATTATGGTTTGTTCACTGACCACACCTATCAAGGCACGTGCTCAATTTTAAAGCTTATGTAGAGTTCACATAAAGACAAAACAGAATTCAGCATTCAAATACATTGATTTTATTCTAATGAATTTATATTTAAGGATAATATCGATTTTTAATGTGGATATTTGTTGTTTTTTTCTAGTCTAAGTTTGTTGGGGAAGTGGGGGTGGAAAGAGGAAAAGGTGAGTTCATAACATTTCCAGTCTATATTCCAGCATTTCTGTTGTCAGCTTTGTGGTGTGTGGTTACAGGGTAAGGTAATTCAGATATTCCAGGGCTGAAAAACTAAGATTGTATGTCTGGGACTTTCAACAGCCCCTATCCTTCTATTCTGCCACCAGGACATCCAAAATTACACTGACTTCTCTAGAATTTGGTGATAATTTTAAAAGCTTTGATTGAAATTCATATTATTGACCTATAAATGACTTCATATATTTACAGTGAGATATCTGAAATCTGGGTTGACCTAGAATTAAGAGTCCTTAATCAGGAGAAGATGGCTTATCTTGTATGTATAATAAAGTATTAAGTGCATTCTAATGAGAAGGAATTTGTCATTTGTAACAGCATACTTTAATGTGCTTTGTATATGTTTAACTGATAGAGATACCTCGTCCTAGGAGCAAACTTTTCCTCTTCTGTAGTTCTGCAAGGTGTCATCAAGAAATCCAGATACACAGTGTTCCTTTTGCTTGCTATCATATACATTCAGATGCTGAAGAAAGGAAAAGAAACTTCAGTTGAATTTTGAATATTCTAAAATAGCTATCCCACAATGTAATTAAGGATCAGGCAAACTTAATAAAGCTTAGGCAGTATGCAGGAATATTCATCAGTTGTGGACATGGTGAAAACTGGGTTGAGGTAGAATTTGGCCTACAGATGTGGTATGCTCTGGCTGTCACAACTGAAAAGAATTTTTCTGTGTTACTTTAACCAATATGCTCTCTCAACATATCCCCTGTCACTGTTCTTCCTTATTAGTTCATTTTTGAATAAATGCATAAATGTTAGTGAGAATCTGGATGCCACCCATCCACAATTAGTGGGCTGTGAGAGAGAGCAAATGAAATCATGGCATCTTCTTTTGTAGCAATGTCAAAATTCAACTTCAGTCCTTGAACCATTATCTATGTCAGTGTGGTCTGCTGCTCTAAGAGACACACTGCAGGGTGGAAGGTTTAATGTAATTTCTGCAAATATGTTAATTTCTGCCACATCCTTCCAAAAGCGTAGCTCTGCTTGTGCACCCTTGTTGAAGATCCTAGTGATGCCTTCTTTCTTCCCTTAGCTCATGGATCTTGGAACCAAATTATGATTACATCTACTTGTGTGATGTAGTCACTGAATAGGTCTCTGCTCAGACCACTTCAATTTGATTGTGATCAGGTATTTCTCAACTCATAGGTACCAAAATAATGTCCCTGAGGAAAGAATGTTGTAATTCATGACCCTTGGACTCTATGCTTTAAGGAAAATGTTTCATATATTCAAAGTTATGGTGTGATTATTGCCTGGATTATGGATATGCTTTTTTTTTTTTTAAATCCTCTACATTTGAATAAACCATGGAATACAAGAGAGAAATTCAGGGCTGTCATCTATAAATTATTTGGAATGCTTTTATCTTTGCTTTTTGGTAACTAACTGTAAGCTAGAATAATGAAGGAATAATATTTAGCTTTCTCAATTAAGAAAGAAAATAAAAACAATAATTATAATAATTAGCAACTTATTGCAAAATTGAAACTGATTTCACTGTAATAAATCTTTAGATGATGGAAATTCACTAGAACATTTTATTTTGATGGGGTGGGGAGGATGGAGAAATATACCAGAAATATCAAGGATCAGATTCTATAAGTGACTGTTCTCTCTGGTGCACATCATCTCACTGTTGCTGGATGGAGATGCAGCTCTGATTTGGTATCTCAAGAAACCATATGCAGCAACTAATACTTCCATTCAGAATATGTACAAAGTACTCCTCTTCAGAAATGTGATTCTAATTTTCATGTTTTCAGCGCTTAACTGTTTTCATGATGAGGAACACGAAAGGAATCTGATGGCTAGATGAGATTGGGTGACAAAAGACTTAATGCAGGGTGTGTTTGGACGTTCTTGAGGCAACAGTGATTGCTATCACAACAATTATTCCACTTTACCAGTGTTGTGAGTAATATATTTTTATTTTAACGGTTAACCAGTGTACTCAGATTGCTCAAACTTACCAACTATTTCCTCTATAATTTTATTCCCTCTTGCTATCTGACAAGAGCTGAGAGAATCTGTATTCGTTTCATTGCTATGTGCCAGTACTGAGGCATTTATTTAATATTACTGACTAAAATATCTAAAACTTTGGTAAATAGATGTCTGACTCTAGTTTGTCATGAAAGCATATGTCTGCTTTCAGTTTCACGTGCATAACGTTCCAGTCAAGTGATTCATGCCCTCATGGGTGTGATAGACTTGTATTTCATAGAGTTGACTGTAAAGATCTTGTATCAAGTTTGAAATATTTTTGTTCCATCTTACATCACAGGTTTATTTTATATCACAGTAATTCTCCTTAAATTCAGCTCTGGGCTCTCAGAAGTTAGATTTCTCTTTGCTTTAAACACTTCTTATCTTTTCTTTTTTTTTTTTTTTCCCTAGTAAGTAACATTCAGCAATGAGTGTGTTATCCTACTTTTTTTATTTGGATCAGCCATGCAGTTTTGAAGTAAATCTGTTCGCCTCTACTTTGATTTGCATTGTGGAGTGATCCTAGGGAGTGACCTGGATGGGATTCCTTTTGCTCAAAATAATGTGAAAGCTGCAGGAATGTGCCTAATACACTCCAGCCACTAGTAAGCCTTGAATCTTTAAGATTATATCTGAGAACTAGTTCAAAGTAGAAAGCCCCTGGAACATGTATTACATGAAATATTCTTAAAGTTAACTCTTTCACTGTACAGGCCCAGTTTTATTGGCCATTGCTAGTACAGCTATAGCTGCCAAGTATTGCTTAGCACTTCCATGAAACTGGTTTTGTATACATGTGAAACTTCTTTGGATGAATGACACGCATGCATAACTGACTGTATAATTAGTATGATTATTTGTGAAAAGGCTTCACTTATGTATTTGACCTTTTTAAGACTTAAAATAATGCAGAATACCTATTTGCATGTTGCTGTCCATTTTTAATTTATCATGACTCAAATTTGTTCATGGCTGTCAAAACTTCTAGTGCTTTCATAGTTATTCCATAGCTTGCACCTGGAAAATCCTGTGTAAGAGTTTTCCAAAAAATTGCTCAGTTAAATTGCTCTAATTTTTGAGAAAGTGTTTTTTTTCTGTGACACTTCTGGAGCCATCGAAAGTTACAAGAGATGCTTAAGTGAAAGCCACTGAAATTAAATTAATGCAAATAAGTTTTTTCTTTTTAAGTTTTAAAACAAACATCTAATTGGAAGCTTCTAACTCCATAAGTCGTGGATTATCATTATTAGTTAGATGTCATTAATGAAATGAGATTGTTTCAGGTAAATGCTGGAATAGGTATTCTGTTACACAAACTGTTGAATTTATTTGTTATATAAGATGCCTAGAAGTTTTAGGCATTTCATGAAGTAGATGTTAGGCGTCACTGTTAATGATTACACTGTGAAATGTGGTTTTATCAGGGTTTCTTTGTGCTATTGTTGTGAACAGTGGAACTTTCAGTAGGAAGTAGCATCCTTAGTGGTTCCTTGCCAGCAAGGTTATTAATGAACAAAGGAAGTGTTAAAAATGCAGTGTTTGCCACATGCTCTTCAATCCCTCCCAACAATTGTATACAGAGAACTGATTGTTACATTTCCTTTTGGGAACATTCTTTGACTTTTTTTATTCTTCATAGATCTACTTATGTGTTTGTGTTTATGTTTTGTGGCAATTGATTTTCTTTTGTAATTGCTCTTTCCTTTGAAGGACAAAATTTCATTTGGGATGATTTGAACCTAGCACATTTATTTTTAAATCTGCATCTCCTTGTTGTAGGAAACACTCAGGCCTTCTGATGGTTCATCACAACAACTAGGTCAGCTTTAGGTGCCTAAGTAACTTTGCTTCCAAATCTTTCCTTTGCCCCTACACAACAAAACTGTTGGACCACCATTTGTGATTGCATTTTTGGAGATCAGTGATCACTGTGCCAGTCCATTTTGCTTATTTCTCTCTCCTTGATGAGAATGATGCACTCAGGTTTCCAGAAACTTCTCCCAACAGTTGTTTTTTTTCTTTACATGCTATTTGGAGCAGTCTACCACATTGATGGTGAGCAGAAAATGAATGTGTCATAGTGGCAAAGGCTTTGGTTGTTGCAGCAGTATTCATTAAATTCATTTTATATACAAGCTCCTAAATTTTAAAGACAAACTCTAAACCTGTTTCTCAAGTCCAGTTTGTCATTTTGCTAGTCATGCACTCTAATGATTCACATTCTTGGAAGAGATGGCTGAGTCAGTATATGAGGTTATGTGTCCTCTAATGAACAGAAATCAGCTGACAGTTGAACTCTGAGGACGTGCACTTAATGGGGGCACTTGTTTCCATTTTTGTTTTGTGTATGTTATATGCTTCATGATGCATGATAGCACATGTATGAAATCACAGAGACCCATTTCTGAACAAGAAGGTGTGGTGTGGCTCTTGGGGGCAGCAGGTATGTGAATGTATGAATAGACAAACCCTTAGAGAAGAAAAGTTGGTTGTTTGTGAGACTTGAGCTCTTTCAGTTGTATCTTGCAAACACACATCCATTACCTATCTTTTCCTATCAGTTTTGTGTATTAATTTCATCTTTACTTAATATGATTTACATTGCAGAGAAAGATACACAAATGTAGCTCTGAAAAGAGAGATTATTTACTGGGATGGTCTAGGAATTTTTCAGGAATCAGTTTGACATATGTTCCAACAACTTTCCAAAGGCATAGGATACAGAACTAGAAGTAACCTGGGGAGATTGCCCTGTATACCTGTTTTGCCTAATATACATGGGGCTTTCTGTCTTTCTTGACAGGTGACTATTTGTTAAGTTTACTTTTTGATGTGGCTGTTGTAATAGTAGTGTTGTTGCTAATCCAGACTGCTGACATTATTCAGTTGGTGGAGTCTTGCAGAATGTATTTGTCATGTTGCAAAGGAGCATGTGTAACCAGAGGCATTCTCCAAACTAGAACAAAAGTTAACAATCAATATTACAATAGTCTTAAAGGTGAAAACAGATTTCTATTCTATGGAATATGTGTATTTCTGTGTAATTTAAAAATAAATATAACAAAATTATGGTAAAATGAATGTATAGGCTATAGAAATGATTTATATGTATTTAAGTAATTCCAGAGAGAAAAAGCAGTAATTCAGTTTATTCGCTTATTTAATGAAGCAGTAACTTTGAGATGTGATTAAAATTTTAATTTTTTTCATTAAGTGCCTTACCAATTGTCTGTATCATAGGTATGATTTGGCTTTTAGCCATCTCAACTCTATACTTTGCGAGCATGTCATATCTCTTACTATTTAAATCTTAAACTTGCATTAGTCCCTGGACAAGCAGAGTTTCTACCCATGCTTACCTTCAGAATAAATCACAAGGTGTTCTGTGTGGGTGTCACTCCCTGGGGCTTTTGACTAGAAGCTTTTCAGCCCTGGCACTGCTGTTAGTTTAGGGGAAGTACAGAGCCACACAAGTTGCTGGTTTGGGGCTGAACTGTGGTAGGTAAGAAGTCTGTGTTGCTTTTGTGACTTGACCTAGAGTAACTTACTGTGGTTTTGAAGAGAGATTGGATTTATACTTCAGCTCTGCCAGACTCAGAACATAATGAGTCTTTTCTTTCCATTATTTGAACTGTTAAGAAGAGCATCTCTTTTTTTTCTTGGCTGTCAGTATTGGAGGTTAGCCACATGAGAGTGGAAGGGTGTGCTAAAGGAAGCAGAAGCTAAAATACTAAGGAAGTCTTACAGAAAGAATTCTTAAGGGTAAGCTTGATTGAAACAGAAAAGTGTTACAAACTTACTTGAAGATGCAGTGGAAAAAAAAGTCATGCTTTTCTATGACCAGATCCAGTCATTAGTATTTTTGTCAGAGTAAGGTCTTTGTGTTGATTCTTCATAAACTACTGTTGTGAAAATTCTTAGGTACCTAACATAAAAGTAATGGCATCAACAAAAGACAGGAATGGTCTTGAGGCTGTCTTCATGTGTGATTTGTTGTAATTGGTATGTTGTAGTGGCACCTCTAATATTAAGAAAATATGATCCCATTATCAACTGTTTTTTATAAGGGAATAACCCTTTCTACAAAAACTGAGACATGGTACATATTCAAGAAGAAGCAACTGACTCAAGACACCAGTGTGTGCCTGTTTTCAGTAGTGTGATGCACCAGAAGCGATTTATGAAAAAATGCTCAAATATATAAGAGAGATCATAAGGTCTACTATTTCTAAAGCCCCATTGAACTAAGTCTGGGTGTGATGGGGTTAATTTTCTTCAGAGTAACCCCTGTGGTGCTGTGTTTGGGATCAGTGACTCAAGCAAGGTTGATAGCACACCAGTGGGTTGGCTATTGCTGAGCAGCACTTGCACAACATCAGTCAAGGTTTTCTCTTTTCCCACTTTTCTCTCCGGTGACTAGACTGCAGATAGGCATGGGACTGGGAGGGGACACGATCCAGGCAGCTGGCCCAGGTTGACAAGAGGGCTGTTCATGCCATAGAATGTCATGCTCAGCAATAAAAACAGGGGACGAGGTTTTAGGGGAGGTAGCCATTGCTTAGAGACTAGCTTGGGAATCGGTCTACTTGTGGGAGATGATAAGTGATTACCTTTGCATCTCCTGTTTTACTTTTCCTTCCTCTTTTCTTTTTCACTTATTAAACTATATCTTGACACACACGTTTCTTCCCTTGGGTCTTTCTGTTCTCTCCCCTTATCCTGCTGGGGGCTGGGCAAGGGAGGAGAAGCTGCATGGTCCTTAGCTGCTGCTGCCCAGGGTGAGCTCACCATGCCACAGAGCAGCATCTATCAGGATGAGCTGCTCCAGTGGGTAATGTTGGGGTGCAAAATAAGATACCGAACACATATTTAAAGGTGTAGGTTTCTGTTATGTGCATTTACAGGGAAGTCTTCATGTGAATTCAATAGATTAAAGAGATAATTAATGTTAATTGTTTTGAAATTTCTAGCAAAATTGTTTGCTGCTCAATTGCAATATTGTTTCTGTTTAACTTTTTAATGGTGCTTCTTTATTCTTGTTAACTTCTACTATTGTTTACATGGTCTTGACTGGCCAGTTACTATATCCAGGTAGGATAATAAAAGTGCACATGAAAAATACACATACTGCCTAGACAATGAAAAGAAAAAAAGAGAAAAAAATGCTGAACTGAAAACAAGAAGAGGGATGAAAAATAAATTCATATGAGTAATGATGACTGATTGTATTCTGCACTCCTTCAGATTTCTTAGATAAAAATGTAATCTAGAGCTCTAAGGGCCCCATAATATTAACATTATTGTTTCCTTATAGCCATTCATTGTTTACTACATGAAATAAAAGGGTTCTGCAAAGTCATATCCTATATGAGAGCATTGTATACAGCTACTCTCTGGGTCTGTACTAGCACTGCTGGGTACATATTGTAATTTTGGTGCCATCAATGTAGTGAAGTAATTTAAGAGCAAAATCTCATAAAATAGCTCATTTAAGCTTAGTGTTTGTGGAAAGCAGAGAGCTTTTGCACTAGTCAGGACACTACTTATTTTTATTCAGTCTATTCCAGAACACTTTTCAAACACTTTTGAAACATATTTGCACCTAATACTTAACTGCACAGGCTAAATCATCATACTTCAATACAGCCACTTGGTATTTGATAGATACCAAGCAGAAATAATTTGTATCTGCTGTCTGTCAAAGGGGTTGAAAAACTCTATTTTTGTTTGTTGTTGTTATTGGTTTGGGGTTTTTATTTGGTTGGTTGGTTGGTTGGGGTTTTTTGTTGTTTTCGTTTTTTGTTTTTTTAATGTTAATAGGATGAGTATCTAGGTAAGATTAAGTCATTGGGGTAAGGGGCAAAACTCATTAAAGTAAATATCTTCCCATTCATTTCAATAACTACACCAATCCCAGCGAAACAGTTCTTCTCAGGATGGGCTTGAGCAAATACTGACAAGTTGTTGGTGGGAGGGAGGACTGAGAGCAAAGTACCACGGAGGTAGCTAGGTCAGACATTTCAGAGGCAGAAATTGATGGAAGGGGAGCAGCAGTGCTTGAAGGCATATGCTACTATCCACACAAGATGGCATATATTATTTTGAGTGATGTCCAGTGCCTCAGTTTAATAGGGTGGATAACAAAGGCAGAAAGTTAGGATTTAAAATAAAAGTGCTGTGGGTTACATAAGAAACTAACCTTTACTATGTCACAGTAGCAAAAAGTGATTTTTCTGTGTCTCAGGACTGGAATAATTGCTTTACTAGAGGATACAGTATATGAAAGTGTAATACAGGTTTTATAAATGTATTTGTTTGAAACAAATAAATAGAGTTAACAGACTTTTCAGTAGTTGCTCATCTAGGTTTACTGTAAATATTAAATGTTGTAGATATACTGAAAAAAATACATATTATGAAAATATTTAGTGTTTTACATATCCCTTGAGTAAGTAATATAAACTGATTATCTGTTGCTGTGAATAATGAACAAAGTAAATCCAGATTTAGAGATGTTTCCTTGAATGCCAGTAGGAAAAACCTGGAACAATCAAGAACAGAAAGATTTGTGTGTGTGGATTTGATTATTAAAACATTAATGGCAGTGAAGATGAAAACTGTCACTTGCCTTGGTTCGAGGAAATTCTGGTCTCCTTGTGATAACTGGCAACATCATCAAAACAACATCTGTTACATTGTGAAATAAGCTGAAAAATCCTTCAAATAACCTTACTATGTAATTTTCCCTGCATTTTATGTATACTTGGAGAGAAGAAATACTTTTTTTTTAATTTTTGGCTAAATGTTTACTTTTAATCAGCAGTGGCTTTTTAAAAGTATTTTTCTTCAACAAAAAATAGGTAATTGTGGTTTAATAATTTTCTGAATTTTTGTACTAGTCACTTTTGAAGTTTCAACTGTATTTGTCTTTGATTATGTGTTTAATTATAAAAAACAGAGAACAAAATTTTGTGAAATTACTATAGCTTTTATGTGCTAGACCCACATGTATGTGGGTAAAAAATAATGGTTTTTTGTGTGACAAAGCTATTAAAATTTTTATATGAAAACTTTGTGGAAGGTAACTAAATAAGAAAACACCTCACCTCCCCAAAAATATAATTTGTTACAGAAGCTGCTGAGTTGCTGAGTATTATTTTTCACTATTGGATATAATATGACTAAAAGTCTTTGTTAATGAGAAATTATATTGATCTAGGCCAGAAAACAAATGGAAAATCAACTTTATTGGAAGTTAATTCTAAGGAAACAAAAGGCGATGCTAAGACAAGTTATAATGTATGCCATCTTACTTTTAATTTTCAAAATTAATTTTGCTCACATAGAGAAAAAATACTGTAGAAAATAATACTTTGAAATTTCTTTTGACTTAGGAAAAACTGACCAAGAGACTACTGTGGCAGAAGATAAAGACATAAACCAGCCTTCCAGTAATCAAAGTATACAAGCAGAGATACAAGAGCAGTCCATCTGGGGAAATCGCTCTGATGGTGACCTCATCAGAAGTAAGTATTTCCAGAACAAATTGCTGCCACTGAGGCTTGCTTTCACAGTGTAATGGGATACTGCCTGTTGACTCTGTTAAATGTGTGTCAAATGCGATTGTGTTGCAACTCTAATGCACATCTACTGAATTTATTTCCCAGATTGACTCCTGTCAGCATGCATAAGCAACAAGTACAAAGAAAGGTGTGATTCAAGTGGTACAGTATGGTATAGACCTCTGTAGCATCTAAGCTTTTAAAGCCTTAGTCTTACATTCTTCTCATTAATAGTACAGTTGTTAGTGCTGCATGTATGCAGCTGTGCTAGGTGTCATCACCCTCAATTTCCCAGGTAATGCATATATATAAGCAGCAGAGTAAACTGTGCTTCCAGATGCACTGAGTGCTGGTCAGGTGTAAGTTTTTTCAAGGGTTTTGAGTCCTGAAGTAGTAGACCCATGCTATGGAACTGTGGAGTTGTTAAATTAGTTTTTACAGCTCCACATTCCTAGTGTATGTCCTGTGTGCTTTAAAACATAAAAAGGTATGCAAGATCATTCCTATTTTCCTGTCTTGGACTGAAGATCATATGCTATCCATTGTACCCTCTTAAGGCAAAAATATTTCTGTCAATTGCCAGAGGTAATACTCTGTAATGCTCTAAAATTTTGTGAATGCTTGAACGTTAGTTGCTCAAGGGAGGGGCAGCATAAGGAACTATTCTTTAATTATTGGGTGGATTCAGAAACAAAATGGACTAAATGCGGAGTGGTGCTTCAGCTCTCTTGAGGTGTCTGATCACACATTTCAGTGTTAGTCTCTCTTTACAATACACACTATACTGTTGACAGTGGGGTAAATTCATATTTCTGAACCTGCTGTTGTCAAAACCTGTGATTTTTTGCTGCAGTTATCTGTTTCTTTTTAGGTTGTTTTTTCAATTGTTTTGTTATTTTGCTTAGTTGTTTTTTAGTCTTATCTATACATTTATCTTCTCTGCAACTTTGTGTTAGTATTTGAAATTATTTTCAAATCTTAGTTAATACTTTTTTTTTTTCCTAAATAATTAATCCCAGTAAATGCTTACACCTCTAATATATTGAATAGTTATGTCAATCCTTTACAGGAAACTTGAATTTACCTTATCAGATATTTAAATCTGATGATTTAAAATAATTCTTAAGGGGATATAAACAGGGAGAATTGTCCTGCACAGCTTGAGAGTTTACTTAAGATTTACTTCATTCCAAAAGGTTGTTGTTTTAGATCTAACTGTCCCTGGACAAGCAATTGCTTTGTTCTTATGTTGAGGATATGGAAGGGTGTGTATGGCATCTTCTGCTTTTGGAATAGCCTCCTTCTCATTCCCTTTTCCTAGAAGTTTCCTTATTCCCAAACCCTTGAGGACTGTAGGGTGATTCTGTGCATCCTCTATAATCTGTTCACCACTGAGACATACTGCAGTGGCTGCACTGGGAAGTGTGAGGAAATTAAACTTTTTTTTCAACATATAGTAGAATTTGCAGCAGATAGTGGAAACCTCTGGTAAAGTGACTTGATGATTATACGTAGTTATATCTCTGTGATGGAAGGGTTAGTTGCTGCTGAATTAAAAAAAAAAAAAGGGAAAAGGGGGAAGATAGGATAAAATGTGTTCCAGTGTGCATGACTGTCCTCATCCTGGAGTCATGAGTAGCTTTACTCTGACTTTGAGTCAGAGTACCACTCTGACTTGTGGAAAGCAAGTTTAGCTGAAAGCTGTAAGTTTCTAAAACACTTAGTCTTAATAAGTGTGTAGTAGAGGCTTTATTATGAGTCATATTTGATTAGATGCTATGATGCAAACCTCTCCTTGCTTCAGATAACCTTTAGTTTAAAGTTTTCTACATGGAAGAAACAAAAATGATGAAATCAAAGCAGTTTATTTTTGGGGTTTTTTTGGGGGTGCAAGGCTTATGAGTAGGGAAGTTTGTTCTCCTTTTAAAAACTGGGGAACAGTGCTTGACCAGTTATACATTTTGTAGTTTGCAGAAGTCTTACAACTCAATATACCTAGTAGCCAAGTATGAAAACTAGAAAAAATGAAACAAACATAAGCTTTCTTATCACAAACAGTACTTGGGTATTTCATGTAAAAAATAAGTATTGTAGCTCAAAATGGTCTTGATTCAACCAGATCTGTTACCCCACCAGACTAAAGTTCACAGACTGTTGTATATTGAAAGAAGTTTGAGGTTAGAAATAAACAGTGTTTTGATTATTACAGTATATTTTAAAACTCTTTCTAAAAATTGTTTTAGACGGCGCATACTTCACAACTGTTCCCCACTATCCTAATGATTCAGTTTCTTTTTTTCCCATACAGATTGTTTTCCATCCCCACAGTTGATACATACTCCATTTGTCTTAGCATTAGCTTTTACTTTATAAATGTTTCCAGCATTTAATTTCCAAGGTTTTCCTTGTTTGCAGCTGTTTTATCCTGCTGTTATATGGAATTAGATTAATCAGTCAGATTTACTGGCACACTAACAACGAAGTCCAGTGTTAGAGCCCCTGTAATGACTTCATTATGTATGATTTCTCATTTGCACTTGTGAACTCAGTTTACCAGGCAACATCAATAAACTAAAACACTGCCCCCGTTTTCCACAGTAAGATGTTTTACGTTCACCTTGCTTTGCCCTTTCGCTCTTTTTTTCAAGCTCCCTTTTTGAGCCTCCAGAGATTTCCTCCAGATTAGCCTTTTCCCTGTCTCCTTTGGAGTATCCCTTCTCCCCATTAATGAAAATGTTCAGAATATCCTGGGTAAATGGTTAATCTTACGGGAAGCCTCAACCAAAGAATTTATTGTTTTGGAAGAGAGTTTGAGAATCAAAAGATTACTGTATACTGACATATAAACAATGAAGGGCCGCATAAGAAGGAAGCAGTTGTATTACCTTTCTGTAGTAATTGTTAATACACTTGCATAACTGTTACTGGAAGATCGTTCGGTTGGAGAAGGGTCAGGGGAGAACCACAAATATCTCAGGAATGACTGGAGTAGTTGAAAATGTGCCATGTTGTGGAAAACCTCCTGGAATTCAATCTGCTTGGTGTTAACAAAGGGAATAAAGAGGGGCTTTGCCTAGTCCCTAAGAAGCATACCACAACAAACAGAAATTTGTTAAGACGGTTCTTAAACTATAGCAAGACAAAGGGAGAACTAAATATAATGTCAGGAAGTTCAGTTAGACTAGGAATCAGGTGTACTTTTTTTAACAGAGTATTTGAGAACAGGAAAAACTGCCAAATCCTTGGTGGCTTTATGTGTGTTAAATTGACTTTAGTCATCATAAGGTGGCAACTGCTATCCATATCCTTGAATTTTAGGACCTAAGTAGAGTCTTTCCATAGTGGTTCCCCCAGCTGGGAAGACACATATTTTTCAGTAAAGTTATTCTTCTAGAAAATGTTGATACCTGTTCCCTTCTCTTCACAGACGCATAAGTATTTTTTATATTATTTCTGACTGTAGGAGTTCTGCTTTACAAAAGAGCTTTAGAATAACTCCATCTGCTATCTTTTTTGGCAGTGCATTTAAAATATCTGCAAACACCTTCTGCTTATTTTCATTGTATGGTCTGGTGGCCCATAATGAAGTGGTTCTGCTTCTGTTATCACTCACTCTTGGCAAGTGAGGAGGAGTGCATGTTAAACATGCAGCAGGGTAACCTGTGGCTATAGGAATGAAGCCATAGCAGTTTTTGCTGCTCTGTGTAACCACAATGCTCTTCTTTGTTCTCTGGAAGAGGTATGGGATTTTTTTCCCTCTTAGAGAAAAAAAGGCTATAAAGATGGATTTTAGAATACTTAGGCAGGATTTTTGCAGAGGGCACTAGGTTATCTTCAATGTGTGTTGCTATGCAGGGAAGGGAATGTTTAGGAGAGAATAAAATGCCAGTCTTGAACACTATTTGCTTGTGAGGATTTAATCTCCTTTCCAGTTCTCCAGCAGAAGCTTAGCTATGTGATATTTAAGAAAACAAAAAACATCTACCATAGATTCAAATTGTCATGAATAATTGATTAATAATAATCCAATTCTGAAGATTAAATACCTAAAATATGCCCATGTTTTACAGATAGAAAGGTCATTGCTATCCATCATTTTCTAGCTTCAATTGTCTCTTTCTCCTCCATGGAACACGCTCCTGATAAGAGTGGTTCTTCAGAGAAAGGGATGCTTCTTTCAGCTCTGTGGGGATAAATTTTACATGGTCTTGTGGCCACTATTTTATTTACTATATTCTTCTGGAGTAAAAACCTAAATATTTTTATCTTTTTGCTTTCTGTATTCTATGTTGACATTTTCACTTTACGTGATTATTTATTTAATTTTAAGCTTTGGAAATTCCTTTCCTTTGTCTGGCTAAGTGAGTGATTTCTGTAGTTTGTTATGCTGTTTGGTTTTGAGTCTTTTGGTTTGTTGGTTTTTTTTTTTCCCAACAAGAAGTAGCTAATCTGCTGTTAGAAGTCTGTTTTGTTTGATATTAATCCAGATATCATTTCTTGGCTGTTCTATGATGCACAGTCATCTTACAATTACTGTGATTTCAGATGATCCTGTTTATTCTGTCTATAAAATGGTGCAAAGTGCTTGAGTTAACTTAAATGGATCTTTTCAAAGCTAGATAGTATGACAAATACAGTCTTCTTGCAGCATAACAGTGTGTGACTACAGAAAATGTGCAGAATAGATTAATGGAAATTATTCAAAATATATTACTGGGTTTGAAAGGTGTATTCTATTAGTTAAAGAAGTGATTTATGTACAATGTTCCAAATAGACCCAGGTATAAAAATCTGTTAACCTATGAATGAACAAAGCTTAATCACTTCAATATTTATACAGCAGCACAGTATTTGATATTTAGAACCTTCTTTAAAAAAAGGTTAATCTATGACAAATCTGGCTAGTAGATGTAAAGAGGTCCTCCCTGAGAACTCCTCTCCTAGAGATTTTCTAATCCTCTCCCCAGCACAGAACTAGCCTGTGTTGCTTCTGTTTCTCCCCTGACCTGGCAGTTCTTTTACTACAGCTGCTCCAAAAGTCTTCGAAAACCTTCTCAGGCCTATTGAGGGGCCTGGTGAGTTGCACAATCAAAGCCTTTCCCTTTGATCTTCACTTTACCCTCTCCTGGGTAGAGAGGGATTTTCACAGGTAGCTGTACCATTATAGTTACACTCTTCAGAGTCTGACTGGGTCTTTGGTGTTAGCTGGGAAAAAAGGAGGCTCAGGGGAGACCTTATCACTCTGTACACCTGCCTGAAAGGAGGTAGTGGCCAGGGGGGAGTTGGTCTCTTCTCCCAGGACAAGCAAACACAGTCTCAAGCTGCACCAGGGGAGGTTTAGGTTGGTCATCAGGAAGAATTTCTTCACAGAAAGGAAGATCAGATGTTGGAATGGACTGCCCAGGGAGGTAGTTTTACCATCGCTGGAGATATTTGAGGAAAGACTGGACATGGCACTTAGTGCCATGATCTAGTTGACATGGTGGTGTTCTGTCATAAGTTTGACTCAATGATCTCAAAAGTCTTTTCCAACTGAACTGATCCCGTGTGTTTCTGTGTTTACAGAATGACCTGAGTGTTACTGTAATAGTCCCTCGTACACTCAGCTGCTGCCAGGTGTATTTGTTTTCTGTTTACCCTCCTCCCTTCAACTCTACATTGCATGCTGTAAGGCAATGCAGCTGATGGTGGACTGAGATAGATGAGGAATTTCTATACTTTGTTGTCACTCCATGTCAAGAAATAAACTTTTTGCTTTTGTTTAACCATTACAGAATAGTAGTCAAACTTAAACTGTTCCAGATGGCCATAAGATAGGTGTATGTATTCTGCATATCACTAATAGCCAGAATTACTTGGAGCCTTTTAGTTTCTGTTTTATTTTACTTGTGACTCTCAAAATGTTATCTGAATTTATGGTCTGAGGCTGAGGAAGTTTGGATGGCAATAACCACCAGTAACATACAAAGGTGAAATTCTTCGAGTAGCGTGAAGATTACTGTGCTTGCTGTGTTTGGGCCTGAAGTAAATTGTATCTTTATTTCAGAATATTTTCCTGTGTATTAGTACTGTCTCAGAATTAATCATTCTGTAATGCCTATATGGGAAAGAATAGTTATCTTCTTTTTCTGATCATTTCCTCTTATAGGGAAAAAAGTAGAATATGCTTGTAGTAGTTCCTTAAAGAGGAGGAATAAGAAAACTCTTGACTGCATTCTATGTGAAATATTATACTACCAAGCCAATGAGTCAGTGTGGTTTTACTCTTCTGTTTTCAGTACTAACAGTATTTAGTTAGCCATATTTAGCAAAGAAAACACTAAATTACAAAGTGTAAGAAAGTGTCATTATCTAAGACATACTTTAAGGAACCTGTCTGCTGGCAAAAATGTCATGAATTTAAACCGTGGCAAAAGTTTCTTTTTGTTTTAGATTTAATTTTGTATTTGCTCTCATTGGTGTGAAAAGCATGGTGTAGGTTTATACAGCTCAAAGGCAGTATATTGTATATTGTGTTACATCATAATAATGAATTAAATTCTTCAAAATTGAAGGGTCAAAATAGTTTTAAATATTTTTGATTTTTTTATTTACTGATAAAAAAGTGAAAGTGGGGAAGAGGGACTCATGGTGACAGGATAAGCCTCAGCTAAGTAATCACAGTTAAACATTTTTCTTCTTTATATAGCTACATAGAGGAAAGGGAGATCTGAATACTGCTTATTTCTTATGCATTCTGATAATATGATACCTATAGTGCAAAAGAACCCTGCAAGTACCTTTCCTTTTTATAAAGGACAAACAGGAGCCTATGACCTATTGGTGTCTTGTGGTGTGGCTTTCTTTTTTTCCTTAAAAATTTTTTCATAATCCAAACCCAAGGAGCCTTTTGAAAAATATTACAGTGTCAAACAGCTGTGGTCATTCAGGCTATTTCTTATACCAATTTTTAAAAATCATTTTACTGGCAAAGTAGGCTTCCACATATATTGAGGCTTGATTTAAGAGAATGGTTGATTATTTGATACCTGAGCCTTCTCTTTTTGAATGAACTGGAGTGTTCTGATGTGTGAGAAACATTTTTGTGTGGATACTGATCTTGAAGTTTGTGATTATAAAATGCGAATTCATACATCCTACCAGAAGAACTTTTCAAATTCTGAGTTTGTCTGGACCCATGATTTTTAGAGGCTTAAATTTTACTTGTAAACTTTCTTCCCTCAAATTCTAGGCAGTATCTCAATTATCATGTTTTCTCTTTGAACTATAAATATTATGACACTTGTTTGGAGAAAATTTAGCAATGCTAATGTTAATTACAGCAGAATTTCAGCTAAGAGACTATTTCCTGTTGCAAAGATCCTCACATTTAAGTGAGTTTTACTGATTTATAACTCAAACTTAAGGTTGTATAATGTTTGCATAAAATGTCAAGAAGTTTGCTCTCGAGACAAGTCAAGTAGAGCAAAGAGTTAAGCAAACCTATTAAAAATGGCCTATGAGTCAGATTTGACCTTCAGGGCAAGTTTTTGCTACTGAGAGACAGCATAAACTATTGCCATTCTTTGGCAGATCAGGGGCAAGACTGTCCTCAGGTACAGGTAACTCGGAAGTACATCTTCAAAAATAAAACCTCAGCCAGTTAGACGGCATCTACCTTTCCCAGTCTGCTTTCTTCAATAGGACAGGTGCGTATTTTGACTGTATTCCATAAGTTGCAAGTTGAAATAAAATTCACATTTTGACAGAAAATCACTGAAAGATTATTGTGCTGACCAGAACTAGCTGTAAAAGCAGTGTCAAATCAGAATGGAGCATCCTTTAGGACTGTACAATTCAGGAATACAGGAGATCAGTGAACAGTACTCTTTTTGCTTGAATTTCAAAATGAAAGAAAATAAGTTTTGGTGAGAAGATTTGGGATGAACCTGCCTGGAAAAACTTTTCTGAGGGATCAACCTCAGTTTTTCACAGAGATGATGCAGAAAAATATTTGGATGATGAGGCAGGATACAGAGTAACCTTGGATAGCGTACATGTAGTTTTCTTATAGGTGACTTTATCAAATTACACAATCTCATTTAGTATTTTGCAGCTCACTTTGTAAGTATGACTTCGTGAAGTATTTCCCTACTTCAATATATATATATATATATTCTTTTTACTGTGTGATGACTTTATAGTGATGAGTCACTGTCATATTTATAATGTAAAATCAGTTTTGGTAAATATTTTTATGCAGCATTAGATAGGTGATTGGGTGGGACTGTACGCTAATCACGCTATGAAGTAACTGGCAGCATACATTAATGCAGCTGAAGCAGCTGTAAGGTCTCCGTGCTCCGCGAGAGTCTCTGCACAGCCCTTCTGTAAGCTGTCCTGTGCTGGATCAAATCCTGGAAACTTGCAACTAGTGTGAGTTTTGTATTTACAACAAATAAGACAGTGTTTAACTTTGGAAATATAGAAGGGAAAAAAACAACTCAGAACACTTTTTAAAGGAGGAATTCTAGTAAAAGGTATCTGGTTTTTATCCGCTCCTCTTCTTGTTCCACTCCTTTGACTGTTAGTTGATATACTTCTTGGTCCGCTTGATTTTCTGATTCCCATTTGTAGCATGGTGTTTTGTCTGAGGAATCTTTTTCTTACAGTTTAGTTGACAGACTCAATTTTAAGTAAATCACTATTTGGTTTTGACTGTGTTATTATAGAACATCTGTTACTCTAGCATTTTCAGAGAACAGAGAGATTCCCATTCGCTGGGCTATGCTCCCTCCTTGAACAAGAGAAAATAACCTGGCAAAAGCTTTTGTTTGTTATCAAATCAGCATCCACACTAGGAATTCTGCTGTGATAGCTGGAATAGGGCAAGAAGTTCAGGTCTCATTATTTATATTTTGTTGAATTTTTTTGAAGCGGGTCCTTATGGAAAAGAGAAGACTTGCTTGAAAGCACAGGGAAGGTTTCGATGGAAAATATACTTTACTTTCAAAACTTAGGGACAGAAGTGCATTTCACGATGGCTGTAATGGAATGGCACTTTAAACTATTGATTTTTAAAAAAACTCCTTAGAATTTAGGGTAATTTTGGAAGAAAGTAAAGGGTGTGTATCAGTGATATGGTGGAATCAAAGTTGGAGGAATGCTGAAGGTTTGTTCCCATTTTTAATAAATTACTCTGTATCCTCTTTCCCTTATTTGCCTTTATAAAGTAAAAGGATAAAGAAAAGACTGACCCATCCCTCTAATAATTCTGATGCCAAGCTATTTTTCTCTTTTCTGTTTGCATAATTTTCTCTAGTGCCCCTTTTTCCTATTTTTGTTTGTTTGTCTGTTTGGTTGCTTGAACAGTCCTTTGTTTCCCCACTTCTTTCTCAAATACAATGGCAAACCTGTAAGTAATGACAGTGAGGTTGTGCTTAGAGGTTGACTGAAAGTATTTTAAAGTGCTTCAGTACAAAAGCCTGTCTCAGCATCTATGTCTTAACATCAACATTTAAGCTGGTTTTTAAGCAGCAATGACCTTTTTTGTGTTAGCATGAGTAATCTGACTATTGGAGAGCTAACAGTGAATTTTGTAAAGATACTGTGCAGTTCAGGCAAAACCCCCAGCTGTTAAATTTCACAACACACTACAAAACTCAGCTTCTAGAGCCATGTGATAATATGAGATTTAATTTTTCATAAAATAAAAAAAAAAATTATCCTGGTCTTAGTTTGTAGCTACTGACAAAAGCAGGAAGTTAAAGACTGGGGAAGCCAATAAAAAGCATGTATTTAAAAATAAAACATTGGTGATTTTTGAGTAGGTTGGCTTCTCTGTACTGCACTGTACAGAAAGAGGGAATTTTGGCTGAATCATCATAATGCT
The DNA here is from genome assembly GCF_012460135.2 of Molothrus ater. Lineage (NCBI taxonomy): Eukaryota > Metazoa > Chordata > Aves > Passeriformes > Icteridae > Molothrus > Molothrus ater. The sequence goes on along the minus strand of NC_050482.2, from coordinate 25,554,840 downwards.
AATTAAATAAAAGGTAGTAGGGAAATATTCCATAATGATTTGTTAGTTCTAGCAGTCTCAGAAAATGTTATGGCACAGTAAAATGTAGCCAGTTATACTCAAGGACATGAAAGAAAAGGGTGCTGGAATTAATTCCAAATGGCAGATAAAATGGCAGATTGCCATGACTCTCCAGAAGAGTGGATATGGTGGTATCAAGAACAGTGTAGTTCTGCCCCCTTAGCAGTTGTTTGAGTGGTTCCCTGAGTGTTTTTGTTTGGGGCCAAGAAGTGCAAGTGAGTCTGCAGTGTTTTCCAGGCAGGGAAAAGCTGCACAGTACAGGGGCACTTTGGCTCACCTGTCACCAGCCTGGGCAGGTCCTGCTGTTGCTGATGATGCTGGGAATGCCTTTGTGTGGCTGAAGGCTTGTGTAAGCAGCAAGGGAAGGTGGGTTGTGTTTGATGTGGTTGCTGTGCTGTGCGTTGGATCTTTGTAGGTAAGACAAGCTTGCTGTCTCAGCTGTGACTTTTTAAAGCTCTTAAACTATAAAAGGACAAAAAAAAAGTAGCTAAATTCTAATGCTTTCACTTAAAATGATGTTTCTTTTCTTGAAATCCTTCAGCTTACTGTAAAAACTTGTAATAAAATGTTTTTAAAATGCATAAATGGACATTTTTCAGTATTGCAAATAATACTGACACAGCATGGATTTCATTTCTGTATCTGCACTCCATTAAAAAAAAGTAATTGTGATTAGTGCAGAAGGATTTTTTTTTCTGTGAATAAAGAGAAGTATGTCTTCTAAGACAAACCAAAAGGTTTTAAAACAAAACAACTGTGTTGCAAGAAGCACTGATTCCAAGCATGGAGCTAATTCAAATTTAAATGCTGCTTAAAAATATTTTAAACCAAAAGATGAATTAAATAAACTTCAGTGGGTCAAATTGCATAGTTTTGTAAGTTGAAAGAACTATTTTTAATAGAGAATGAAAATAATTCCATAGGTACTGTTGAATGCTTTTAAACATGCTGGAATGAGAATAATCCCTATCTGCATGTTAGAGATAAAAACTAGTATTTTGCTGTTAATATCGTTTGGGCACAACAATTTCATAGGGAATTATATCTTGTTTCATGAACAGAGTGGAGAATCAGAATTTTAGCTCAGTTGTGGAATGAAAGAAAAATGTTTTACATCCCATTAAAACAATTTATCTATTTTTTCAACTAATCTGATGCTGTCCTATTGAGGTAATGCATTTGTTTCTCTGAATTTTTGCGCTTGTTGCTGTTGGTCACTGATGTGGCACTGTATTTTTTTAACAGGACAGATTTGTAACTGTGTGGCTCAGATATCAGAGCTTTCTTATGTATTGTTTGAGCAGCTTATGCTTTGCTTCCTTTCAGGAAACCAAGTGCATCGTTTTTACAGGAAGTTTGGTTTACAGCAGGCACGGTCAGCAGTCTGACTTTTGCTCTGCTCTAAGGGATGGACCTGTGAGCAGCTGGCAAAAGCTCATTTAGCTTTTCTTTTTATTGCTATATTGAATTCATGTAATCGAGGTCATTATGAAAACTTGGCCAGGATGTGTGGGTTTTTCCAGCCAAGTCAGAAAGAGGTCTTGCTAGATCATTTTGGTAGAATGTGATAAATAAGCAGTTAAGTAAAAAATATTTGCCTTTTTCCTTAGTATTGGTGACAATGATTGCATGTTCAGTGCATTCAGTTTTGTATTTGACACACAAAGCTCTCAGTTGAAAAAGGTTTATGTTCAGAAAGACTCCCTTGCCTTTTCCCTTAGCATATGAAACAACTGTTTTTGAGTCAAAGTTAAACTGCCTGTGGGGTGGGGTGGGGTCGGGAAGGGAAAAGACAGCTCTGATACAGAGATTCAGCCTTTTAGTCCATGATTGCTTGTAGATTTGAATCTAGGGAAGAAAGAAAGAGAATATAGGTTTTTCAAGGACTCTAAAAAGAGCACTTTTCAAAGTATATTCTCAAGAATCTTACATGTAGAGCTTTCACAAAAATATTTTGGGTTTTGCCTTATGACTTCAAGGTACACCAAAGAGTTAGTTCAAATGTGGAAAAAGAGCTCTCATTTCTGGGTCACCCTGATGCCAAGCTGGTGCATTAGTGGCATACAGCAGCCCTTGAGACAGCATTGGTCACAGGAGCTCTGCCTGGACTTTGTGTGTGATTCAAAGTTCTTTGGTGACCTGGGGTCCCTGGAGTGCTTTGGGATGGGGAAGCCCCACTCATCCAGCCCATGGACTTAGAAACCTGGTGGTTTGGTGAGGGGTATCCTGTATCCATCTGCTGGACCCTGCTTGCCATAAAGGAATTCTTGCAGCTGAAGAACATCTATAAAGGAGACTAAAGCTTCTCAGTGTGTTGTCTGTGCAGACAGATGCTGCTTCTCTTTCTCCACACTTAGCTTTTCCAGGATCAGGAAATAGATGGACATTTGCTGCTCTCTCAGCCATTTTTCCACATCTTTTTTCTCCTACTGGCAATCACTCTGTTAACTATGAAGTCTGCAGTTATGAAAAGATGGGTCATGAAGAGTTATTGTTGTGGACCTCAAGTCCTCACCCTGCTTTCTGACACAGAATTTCCATTTTCCATTGTGCTGCTAGTGCTGAGTGTGGCTGATTTCTGGCCTGGGCTCCAGGATCCTCTCTGACCTTGAGCAGAAGGGGAGCTATTGCTTCAGCACTTGATCTCTGTATAAGTATGAAATGTTTACCTTTGTTATATTTCACTGCTTATCAATGAATGAGTTATCATTTAGTTCTTTTCTTACTTGTAAAATCTGTAGCAAATGCTTCAGATTTGCTGGGATTTTACTTGTGAATTTTTTTGTTTCTTCTTGCATACTCTTTTCTGCCCTCAAAGAAGTAAAGTGGCTCAGCTCACTATGTATTATTTCTCTTTGTCTCCTTCCCTTCCAGTGTTCTTTTCTTCTGGGTGGTTCCTATAGGCTCTTTTTTCTTTTGATGTTTTTGCTCTACTATTGTTTTAATAATGTAAAATCCCAAGTTTTGGCTGTTATTTGGCATTATTGTCCATTTGCTTCCCTTGTTATATTTTTCTTGCAGCTGTGCTTTTTTCTTTCTTTCTTTCTTTCTTTCTTTGGTTTTCTGGTACTTTGTATCAGCCAATGCCAAACTTAGCATCAGCTATATGTTGCAAGAAATAATAGCAGAGAGAAAATAAATGGAGCAGTGGAATCAAAAACTCAGTTATCAATTTATATATTACTATATTTGTACTCATGTTCTGTGTTTTCCTGCCATCTTTTCATATAATCCTCTCTATTGCTGTTTCTATGTTTTGACTCCTGTTTTTGATTTCTGCAATTAGTTTTGTTAATAGTAGCATTGGGTATTAAAATTATAGAGATTACAAAGGATGGTGCACTGAGAGCAGGTGATTGCACCTGAGGTGGAACACTTTCTAGAATCTTCTGAAATTCTGTCACTTATATGAGTTGAGGACTAGAAATCAAGGGAGCAGGGAACATTAGGGGAATTGCTCATTCCAGGCATTTCCTTTTGGGTTCTTTTTAAAACCAAGTACAGCCAGTTTATATGTATTTTTTTGGTATGAGTTTAGCTGACCACTGTAATCTTGACATGTGGACACTGATACATACGGTCAGTGGAAAATAAACCTGACCTCAGAATATCTTCGTACTCAGAGGTGAATGCTGTATGGGCTTGTGCGAGAAGCTGTTGCCTCACCATCCCACATTTTTTCCTGTGGTAAAACAGAGTCTAGTTTGTCAGTGGTTGCAGGGGTTTTGAGGAAGGAGCAGGAGGTGCTGGAGGCAAGAGGACCTGTTTGTGCACTTGCTCAGGTTACAGCTGTTAATGACACTGAGGTTATCTCTCCTGTCTGGTGCATCCTGCTGTGCCGCTTATGAGGCAAAACCCAGCAAGCTATATCCTGTTGTTTGTAGCTTCTCTTTGATGTTTTTTACTTTATTTGGGAGCAAGTAACACAATGGTGAGGGGCATCAAAACTATTTCAAATATTTGAGACTTAATGTGTCAAATTCCATGGGACATCAGTGTGTCTTTATGCAGTGGTACTACTGTATGTTGCAGATACAAATAGCATAACTGCTGCAATGGCAGGCCACCAGCTTGGATTACCTTTAGTGGTTGATAAACTTTCTTTTAAAATTGGAGCTCCAGAAATAAAGCATTCTGTTCCTCAGTGAGATGGATTGTATTGCACTCCTAGTGCCCTTTATCATTTCAGGGCCCGTCTTCACATTTAGGAAATTGCAGATTATTTGTGTTGAAGAAATAGATCTATTTTATTACATTAAGAATTAGCAAAAAGCTAATTCTCTGATTCTTAATGCACTGATTATTCACTTCTAAGATCCAGTGTTTTACAAGCTACTGTTTCATGAAGGAAAATGTAACAACAACCAATCAAACAAAAAAAAAAACAACAACAAAACAAGTAGATGAAGATGCCTCTTAATAAATTACCTCTGTAGAAAACACAGGATGAAATAACTAAAGATCTCACCTTAAATAAGAAAAAAAATCTTAAATTAAAAAAAAACCCAAACCAACCCACAAACCAGCTGCAACAGCAAACAACCGAACAAGAAACTAGCTGCAGTAGTAACTAATGAATCTATTAAACTCCATAAATATGCCCTAGGAGTGTTGGATTGGTGACCAGGAGTAAACCTGCTATTCCACATGTCTGTGTGCAACTGTTACCACTGCAGTACATATTTGTAATGCTATGAAACTTAAGAGCAAATACAGTACAATTCTTTTCCAGTTCTAGCAGAATGCTTGAGAAGAAAAATGGATACAGAAATGTTGCAAGTGGAAAGTTTGTGGTAAAATTTTCCACTCTTGAATGAAACATTATGTAGGGATTTGTTCCCCAGGTGTATGGGTGTTACCTATAATGCCCTGGTTTGTGTTTGGCTCTTGGTATTTTGTGGTGAGTTCCTGTTGTTTGTTCTCAAGAAATGACAAACTATGCTACAGTAAGAACTGTATTCAGCTTTATGTAGGTGTAGTTTAACAATCAGTGCATTATGTGAATTCTCTTTATTTCTAATTATATTGCGATCTACCAAAAATTCCCAGATCACCTGCAAAGTTTATCATAGGTGACAATATTTGCAGTCTCAGGAAAAACATTGCTTATGATGGCAAGATGTGTTTGATAAAGAAGAAAAATTTACTGACAATCTAATGGTAATTAGAAGCCAAAGGGTATTTTGATTCTGAGATAATTGTTACAAGATAGGTAACTAAAAATGTTAGGGGTTTTACTCAGTTTAGCAAATATTTAAAATTTGCTGTTGCAGTCATTAAAGAAAATCAGTGGGCATTTGTTCATTTTGCAGAATCACATCAGGAAGGATGTAGGATTTGTAAATAGAGAAAGTCACGCCATATTGCCAGTTGGAATGCTTATCAACTTTGTAAACCCTGGCTATGAGCCCTTTTTATGCTTCCCTGTGCTAACCGCATCTCTCTGGGTATGTCAAAGACATCTTTATACAATTCCTGCAACCCTTCAAACAGTGTGTAAAGTCCTGCAGTGCTTCCAGAGGAAGGCACTGCAGGTGTCTTTGCACAGATATAAGAGTACTTTGGACACTGTCTTGTGCACTTGTGTTGCTTCTCAACCCATAGACACACATGCACACGTTTGCCATTCTTGTCCACCCTTCACCAAGTGAAAGCTGACAGGATAAAATGTCTTTTCCCTTTGTCCCCTGCCAGCCTTGTTTCTGTTATACCAGGTGTTCCCTGGATGTGCTCTCAGATGTATTCTAACAAAGTGCTCTCAGTGTGGGTCCTGTAAAACTCGTACCAGCAATTTTACTACAGTATTTTCATTACAAAGGACATCCTGTTTCATAATAATATATTGTATTCATTTTGAAGATGTCCTCACGTCTTACAAGAAGGAATTCTAAAAAGGTGGTTGATGCTGTTAGTTGATACTTTGTTTTCCTTGTAAAGTCAGCATGGTATAAAAAATTCAGTGTAAAAAAATGATTTTAAAAGATAGAGGGTGCCTTGATGGTACCTTGTTATTTAGTTAATGTATGCCTTCTGTGATATGGTAGCTGCAGTATATGCTATTTATGTCCCAGAAAATATTCAAAAATAATTGCTGACAAAAGCCACTTCACAGGTTGACTCAGAGGTACTTCTTGTAATCTGAATGTTAATATTCTGGATAGCTAGACAGAGAAAACTATTGATGTAGTTTGAAGATCATATTAGAGACTAGTCAGGATTTAGTTAGAAAGTGGGGATGGAGAAGGATTGAGATACTTGAGTTCTCCCAGTTTCAGTAAAATTTTATTCTTATTGAGCCTATAACACATACAATATATAATTTTCTTGAAAAGTTAAGATTTTTTTGCTAGTCTGTGGGAAATGTTGCCTTTTATATCTAAAGAATTTATGTTTTCTCCAGAAGTAATTTAGAATCACCTTAATTTTACTCTAGAATTCAGTCAGCCCCTGGTTTTACTGTGCAATTCTTGACTGTCATCTGCTTTATTTTCCCCTTTATGCTTAAATCAGTGTTACAAAGAAGCACTGATAGAAACCAGAGGCCTGATTCTTACCTCCCTTACATATGGTCTGTTCCATGTGATCCATGCAGAGGGAGTAGGAGCAGTGTCCACTGAGATCAAACAGTTCCTCCAGCTCAAATTAATGTGTAGATCTTGACTTTCAGTGTTAGTGGAACCGACCAGGACCTCTGTATTTCCAAAAAAACTCATCTTCTTATTGTAGTTGCAACCTTTTGGGGAAGAGAGAAGGGTTAAGAATACAGTGAAACAATATGATGTATTTTTTCAATGTTTGAAAATACAATTACAGTTTTTACAACCAGGAGTTGTGCATTTTATTCTTCCCACATCCCCCTGCAAAAATACTGTTACTGTGGCCTGATTTGTCATCATAAACTATTGTGTTATACAGAAGGAAAAAAATTGTTCTTCCCTCTCTGGGTGTGTAGTCAGATAACTCAGGCTGTAAACTGGAAAGTTTTTTTTCCATCACTTTCATTGGCCAGACTAGCAAAACTCCACGGGTGTCTGTATCAGCTGCTTTGGAATTGCTTTTGATGTGATTAGGCTACTAATTAACTGTCTCAGTTCTTCTCTCCCGCCTGATGTTTTGTTTTGATTCAGAGGAGTCTGCATTCAGTGTATGTTTGTTTTTGTGTTTTGTATAAAATCCCTAATGATAGCTTAGACTGTCTTCTTTTGGTCCTCTTTTGGTTGAGAGTTTCCCTATGTTGACATACATTTTCCTGTTAAATGCATGCATCAGAATTTTTCTTTTAAGAACAGCTGGGACTTTGCAAGGTGTAAATCAGTGTGCAGTCAGGGTGCATATCTATGTGAATATTCATTTAAAGTGTGCTAAGAGTTTTACAGTCTGAAGGAGAATGTGCATAGTTACTTCAAAACCATCAAAAACCATTATAAATGTTTACTTCTTGAATTCACCAGATAATAACCTTACAATTAAATTATTGTGCAAAGTCAGTTAAATAACAGCAGAAGTCACTGTATTAAGGCCCACTTTGCAAGGAAACCAACGAAAAGAAGTGTGAAACACGCTAATAGATTATATGCTATAGCAATATATGGCCTTTTTATTGCTTTTCCAAGGCAGCAGATTCATGTGCAGTTATTACTACCTGTATTATCTGCAAGTTTTCTATCAAAAAAGATTCAGTCTATTGAATCATTAATCTAATATTTATCATTCTTATTGAAAATCCACTAGTGTTAGCACTTTATAAAATATTGACTTAAATCTACTGGTTTTGCTAAAGATTAAAAACATATTAACCTGAAAAGCATGGTATTTCTTAGGACATTTTGAAACTACTCACTGTAGATGTTTGAAACGACAATTTTTCTGCGTTGTCTGAGGAATGATTTTTTTCTTAAATCTTTAACATATAGTAAGTGACCAGTACCATCCTGATTTGATGATGCTGAATGTTCATCCAACACACATTTGAAATTTTGATGTGTGTTGCATTAGTTAGTGAATATCAAGAATAACATTTTTTGCTCATACATAGAGTGTAAAATGGGATCTTTTGTAGCAGCACACGGCCTGTTTAGAATGATATAACAGGCGCTGAATGTTCACATATCAAACAAAATGCCATCTTTCTGTAGAAAAGAGGTGTCAAAAAGTTTCTTTGTACCTTTAACGCATGTGATTATGTAGTACAAAATGCAGAGTTTGTAAAATTTCTTGAATATACAGGCAAAAAATGAATAATTCAAAACAACTCATAAGTTCTACATTCTATTGTATCTTTTATAACGCAGGCAGAAGATAGCATTGTGTTCCCAGTAGAGCTGAATTTGCACAAGTTACACCTCGGAAAATGCCAGATGGTCTATGGTCTACTTTTGAGAGCTGTCACATATGTAAAGATTTGAAAAAAGAAAGACAGCTGAATGAGAGCAGTGGATCATTAAAGAGAGAGTGAGAGTCCCTGGGTATCACTGTGTTTTAAGAAGCATTGTGTCGTTCTCCATATTACACCTTTTTTTTTTTTTTTTTTTTTTAAGACATACACAACCTTTAAAAAATAAGGTAAAAATATTTCTGTACTAAACTGAGTAGTTGTGGTTTAATCTCGGAACTGTCAATTGCTTTTGTTCTTTATGCTAGAATGCGGTCATATGGTTCCTAATTGGTTTCAAGTGTGTTTTAACCATAAGATTCAAGTCTCCCTAGTGCAAAATTATCAATAAAGTTAAAATAAATTTAAATTGAGATAACTAATCCATTTGGGGTTTTATTCCATTTTGATTTGACCTGCGTATCACAAGTGAATACTGTAAAGCCAGTCAGCTAAAAAGTTGTATGTTAATGCTAAAAGATGCAAGTAAGAGTACTTTGGGAGCAGGATTACTTAATAAAAAATTAAAATAATAAAAAAAACATAGAAAAGTCCCTAAACCATTAGTAAAAATAATAATAAAATCAAAAACCTGTAACTGTTCAGATTTCCAAGACTTTCCATTTATCCACAGTTTGACAGAAACACACCTAATTTTAAAGAATGAATTTTGGATATTTTGTCAAGTTACTGTATTGTAGCAAAGCCCCTAAAATATACAAACAATTTGTAAGCTGCCACCATCAATTTAACTGGCTTAGCAAAAGGTCATAGATGTCAGTTTTATAAACTGACATTCAGACATAGAGAATTTTTAGAAAAGTCTATTGCTTGTGTTTATTGAGGGAGGTTAACTGCTCCCCAGCAATTCTAGTTCATTGGTACAACTGCACTCCACAGCAGGGAATCATAGGCAATGCAGGGTGAGGAAACATTACATGAAATGTGAAAAACACTGTTCCTTAATTACAAAATTTACATTTAAGTGGGATAATGAAGATAAAACTACGGGGTGCTGTAGACATAAACACTGAGTTTTAGAGAGTAAATTTTCATTTCTGATATTGGCAAAGATTTATGACTATTTTGCACATACATGGAAAGAGAATCTACACAATGGGTTCCTGGTAGTATACTTTTAATAATATTTATTCAAATAGGAGAAAACTCCATAAAAATTTGGTTTGGGACGTTTATGAGAGTTTGGAAATGTTAACCAAATATATAGTGATGCCTTAAGTTTTAGCTTTCATATTTTCCAGATTCTGCACTGCATTAGTGTATAACTGTGAACCTCATATAAAGTGTTAGCAAGTTCTCTTCACAGTTTAGTGAGGCAAAACAATCCTTTTCCAGCCTGAGAACCAAGGACACCATTGCAGCTTCAGGCCCAAAAAGTGTAAACAGCAGGGAACTGAGGAGCAATCTGGGAGGATGGAACTGCATAACCTGAAGCTGTAATTGGACAATTAACCCCAATATGTAAATGGACCAAAACTTATAAAAGTGTGAAAAGGTGTGACCCAGGGTCCATCTTGGCCAGGCTCTGGTAGTGCCCAAAGTGTATCCTTTGAAGGCCTTTTAATAAACACCTACTTTATTCCTTTAACACTGTCTAGCCTCTGTTCCAGGTAGCCTCTCAAGGCATAAATAGCACAAATTGAATTCCAAAGTGAAGAAAGTGCCTTTCTTATGCTTCTGTTCATAGATTTTACAAACACTAATGCAAAATTGAAGGAGGAGCAGTTTCAGAGTTGTCAATAAAAAAGCCTTTGGGTACCGGTTACTTCAGGTCTCAGATAGTGTGCTCCTGTTTTGTTGGCTTGGAGGTTTCTGAGCAGTTACTACTGGTAATGGAAAGAAATGATCTTTGATCTTTGTATTCCCTGTAATATCTTTGGGGAGTCTAAAACATGAATGTTTCCCCCAGCCCTCTCTTTCTTTCCTGCAACAGAAAATTATCACTTTGGTCAAGTAGGTTCAAGCAAGGTTACTCTGACCTAGATAAATGTAGGCAGTCCAGGCTATCTTCTGAAAACATTAGTGGCATGACTGAAATATCAAGTGGCAAGAAAAGCATGAACCAGTTCATATTTAAACTATTATGAAGAAGAATCCTTTGTTACCTGTGAGCGTGACCAGAACATAAAGTTTAAGATTTGTGTGAAGTTTAATCTGGAAAAGTTTATGATCATGAAGAAAGCAATATGAGAGTGGTGTTAGTGTTCTGGATAAAAGGAAAGCATAGTGGGTTTGTTTAGGCAATTTAGAATTGAGTCCTTTTAGTGACCACCTTGGTCTGTTTGCCCCAGTAGTATTTGTTGGAAAATCTGTTAACTTGTACCTGAAGTGATCAGTAGAGTAGCTTCTTTTGGAACAAGCTGCTTACAATTATCTGTGTATATTTTTACCTTGATACTGTGAAATCATCAGAAAATGGATATGAATCATCTGAAGAGAGAATGAACTGCAACACTTTTTTTCCTTACTGCTGGCACTCATTCCTCGTCCATTGGGTATCTAATAGAATCTGGACTTCTTCTTTGACATAACATTTTTAAATAGGTGAAGATTGGACTGTCTGGAAACCTCTTTATTTCCAAGCATGATGCAGCAGTGTTTTGATTAGGAGAGATGATTGGGCTGATGCTTTTTGATTGTGAAATCTTGTTGTGTTAATGTGTTTATAGTTTAATTAGTTTTCCCCCATGAAATCTGCATTATTTTTTTCTAAACAAGAATTGTTACATTGAAACCACTTTTCTTTATTACAAAGCTTTACATTAAAAAGTTATTCATATTTTCTTTAGTTACAGACTAAAGAATACATAGGAAATCCCTTTTCCATGTTACAAATATTCACCTTTTTGATACATTAGCTCAACACAAAACGGCCAAGTTTCATACTTACTCACTAGGTTGAGTTTATAGCATGTACTCTTGGAGACTTAGGCAGGTCACTGCAGATACTTGCCTTGACAGGGTTTTTCTTTTTATTCCTTTGACCATTTAAATGTTTTCATTAAATTCCGAACTGGCCCATTACAGACATTTCTTAACTTGTGATTCTGAGTTGAAAAATGCAGAGGCGGGGGGGACTCTGGCTTGCCACAGCTCTGAGGTGTTTGAAGGCATGTTCTTTCTGGTTACCTGTTCCACAGAACCAGATCTTGGTTGGTTTTGTGCTTCTCTGTAATCCATGAGCTCTATGAATTGAAGCTCAAACTTGTTAGTTACCTGGATATTCCTGTTCTTCTACAATATATTGTGTGGCTGAGTGTCAGGGGACCCCTACCACGTCACTCAGGTTATTTTCTGAAGGCTGGCAGCCTGCATCTTAGCCCATTACTGTGGTCTGTATGTTTACTCCTACACTTTTTCTCTCATTTGGGTGTATTTCACACGTTATTAATTTGATTACATCAATACAAATTTATCTCAGTTTTGCCACATTCCTTCCCAATCTTGACTTTTTCCTTTTCTTCAAGTTGCTTGCATTATTCTCTCTGTGTAGTTCATAGAGCTTTGCAAGCCTTTCCTTGCATTGTCAAATGGACAATCTAGGTCTCAGCAGATGTGACATGCTTTTTGAATACCTAATAATTATTTTTAATCTGGAGATATTTTTTGATTTATTGTCTTGATGGGGAATGTTAACCTGTCAGTCTGTTTTTAGATCAATAACAGCAAGGAAAGTTGCATTCCCAGTCTAGCCTAAAGTGGTCAGTTCTCAATTTGCAATTTAAATTAACCCTTTCTTTCTTGTTCTTTAAGCACAACCTCAACGTCTGCCTCAGCCAAATGCTTCAGCACTGGAAAGGAGTGAGGAAGAAAGTGGCAAAATCCAAAATGGCCATGTGGGTCTGAGTAATGGAAGTGGAATTCACAACGGGGTCAAGCATATGCCTGCAGACAACAGAAAGCTTTCGTCTCCTGTTTCAGAAAAAATGCACAGAAAAATTCAATCCACCTTGTCTGTCAACAGCAACAGCAGCAAGAAGAGTAAAATAAGCTCTGTGTTTTCTCAAAAGCCAGGTACCTCACCAGAAGGTAAGCTGATATTCTTACTAAAAAAACCAAACTGAATAAAGACTAACCAAACCTCAGTAAAAATTATACAATCAACTGAAAATAATTGAAGAGTGTGACTCATACTCTAGAAGCAAACAGAACTTATTAAGATAAAAGACATGCTTCCTTCCCAAAGGAAAATATTAAGTATTTGAAAGAAAGGGAAGGAATGGGAGAGTTCTTGCTTTCAACATTTGGTCAACATGATCTGATAATGTTTTAGTCTCTGTACTTAGCATCCTGAACTGATAGAAATTCCTGTCAACATTGTCACACGTACATCAGAAAAAAACCCATTAAAGTACTACTAATTTGAGTCATAGTAAATATTTAAATCCAGTAATGGCAGGCTCCAGGAGGGTAGACTTTGCTTTTGAAATGTTCTGTTAGCTGATATCCTGACTAGCTGTGAGGTCTAAACACTAGATAATAAAACAGTGACCTGTGCTTCAGTGTTCAGTGTGCCTTATGTTATATTTAGGATGTAGATAATGCACATGAAAAAGCTTCATACTCCTGCATAACTTAAATAAGCAAAAGTAAATAATTTCTCCCATGTTTTAGCTGTGTCTCTGTGCTCTCACTTCTTGAATTTTCACTTAAGGTTCCAGAGTTCCTGAGCTTCTCACTCCACTGCCTTCCCATTAGTACTAATATACTCAATGGACTTTGCTACGGCCCTTAAGGAGAGCAGTGTAGAGACACTAGAAATTTTATTGGTTTGAGGCAGGCACAGATGTTACTGGTTAAGAAAAAACACCTCTGGAGGGAGGGGACAGACACAGACTCCTAGAGAAATGGGAGATGGTAGTGTTCAGTGAAATGGGGAAGATTCTCAGCCTAGATGAAAGGATGAGGGATCAGAAGGACCACATGTAGTGCCCTGAATGAAGCCTGACATCAGTGGAGTGACGCCTTTTGGCTTCAACTACTTTAGTCAAACTTAGTGAATCTGTGTAGTAATATCAACAACAGCTTCAGTCAGACCCTTCCATGGGCTGGTCCCCCTAGCTGTTGTTTATTTTCATGTCTGTTTTCAAGAATCTACTGTTACTTTTCTATTGCACTTTTAGTCCTCTAACATTTCTTTCCAAAATCACAACTTCATACTTCCTGTGTTCCCTTTTCTGTTATGTGAAATATCCTTATATCATTCTCCTTATATCATTCTCCTTAGTGCACTTTGAAAATACTGTATCTTAAGAATCCTAGATAGATACAGTCTATCTATCATTCATCTGTTCATGTGCAGGCCTCTGAATTTAAGAAATCCAATCTCCAAAGAAAAAAAAAACAAACTTGTTTCAGAGGCAGTGCCTATCCTGTTCATTCCCCTATACAATTAATTATGGCAAACATTTCCTTTATTCTTCTAAAATTATCCTGTAACAAAAACAGTTGTTGGGTTTTTTTTTTCCGTTTAATAACTGAATATAATTACGTCAAATTAAAAAGTGATTGAGGAGAAAATTATTATTGTCTTTGGGTTAGCTCTAAATTCTAATGTCTGATTTTAATATCCAACACAATTGTGTTAGTTGCCATCACACAATATTTTTATATGCAGTAGAAATTTTGTTATCCTTAAAGGCATCTCTGATTAGAACATAGATCATTAAATAGTGTTGTCACATTGTATAACTTGCATTCTTTCAAAGCAGAGAAATAGAGGATAGTCCTTATTGTCACAAGCAATTTCACAAGTCACCTAAAAGCTAAGGTTAAATAAAGTCAACACTGTACATCTGGCATTGTAATGTCCTTTTGAATGTAAGAACTTGGATATATGCTCTGAGTAGCTTGTCCCATTCTGCAAATGTCTGCAGCTCTAACTTTTCTGTTACTCAGTCTGAGCAAAACCCAGGTTTTATCGTGCAATGATTAATGTCTGGTGTATTGGAATATGCCCATAAGGGAATATTTGTTTTTAAAAGTGATTTTCTGGTTTTGAAATTTATTTTGCTTTACAGTTCTCTGACAGGCATGTTTTATATTTGTGTAAACACATCTGCAGGCACACATATACAAGCTTTCTGACAGCTTCTTCAGTTTTTCAGTAAGGTACCCTATGGGGCTACATGACAGAACGGTAAATTATAAGTAGTGTTCTTATCAAGCTGTTACCTCTCAGGAAGTATTAATATATACTTCATTTATTCTATCATCCCAGTTTTTTAGAAGATGCACAATCAGAAAGTCTGGCAACAGTCAATTGAAATATTTAAATTAACACAAAGAAGAGTACACTCTTTAAAGGAGAAATGATTTATTGATAGCTTAAAAATAATTGTGTTATTACTACATGTCATGTTAGCCCCTTATGACTACTTCTGGAAGACTGCATTACAAAAACCTGATATAATTAGCCCAGTTACTTGTTTAAAGGACTGTAATTGCATTTAAATCAGGAATATATGTATATCTATATATGGATATGCTTGATAAATAAATCTAATTATACTAAGCCAGAAGAGTATATTATTAATTTCAGTGACTGAGGATTGCATAGACATTCTTTCAAAATGGTATACACACTTTAATTTGAACCTAACTTTTGCAGCTTCTTTGTATAATTTTTGGGCAAAGAGGCATTTTTCTGAGCAGTTGCCTCTTCTGATTCACTGAATTTCTGTAGAGGCTATTGTCAGAGCTTCCAGGAAGATGGAAAAGATACAAAGCTATTGAAAATTATTTGTGACATTGCTGAACTACTTGGCCTTGCTTTAACTTGTACCATGCTAACCTCATATGCCACTGGTTACTGCTGAAGAGTTGCTGGGGTTTGAATTTACTTGAAGGTGTGTGTTTGTATTCAGGCACATATATGTATAGTGTAATAATATAACTTCTCGGCAGTTTTTAAAATGGTCTTCTGGAGAAAGAGACAGAGTATATTTCTTTTGTACTTTGAGTAATAAATCACCTAAATTAACTCAGCTGCCTAGTTTACTGTAGCATCCAGAAAATTTTAGTAGAAAGAAGTAAGGTAAACTTGTACACTTTCAGATGTTTCAATTCACTTTGATTTTGCTATTCCTTATGTAGTACCTTGGATTTTATTCTTTAACTGCTAACCTTGTTTGGTTTTTTAAACCTGAAAATACACACCCTGTATTTTTACTTCATCCGACTTGTCTTCCTCCTTGAGTGTTTTTATCTGTTGTCAGTCAGGAGACTAATGAAATTAAGTGAAGGAAGGTGGCCAGAGAAAAGGAATCGATTATGTCCTCAGAAGGAAGACAAGCAAAAATTTTGTCTGTCAAACTGAGTTTAAGCTATAGGAAAGACAAAATATTTTTCATTTTTATCCTTCCCAAAAGCTGCATTCTTCTTGATTCTTCTTAAAAGACAAGATGTGAATATTTCTGGAGCACCATACTTGGTTGTAATGCAAAGTTTGTCCTGATCTAGTACTTTGTTCTAGAGTATTGTATCTGTTGACAGAACAGAAAGCCTGGATGGGCTTCAAGCAGGATAGAATCAAGAAACCTGATGGGCTTGCCCCCCATCCTGCACAAGAGCATAGTTGGGCTCATGCTTATTTGAAATGTAGCATGCTGCTTCATACTGCAGACTTCAGTATATATACTAAAAAGCTACATGAAGTTCAGTATTACTTTACCCTGGCTAGCAGATCTGCCTGTGAAGGTTGGTGCTGCTCCTGTTGGTCTCCAAAGTACTAGGCAGTCCTAACACAAGCTATGAAACCTCCCAGTCTGCCACCCCTCAAAAATTCACCCACCACAGTTAAGAGCTCTTTTATTAATTGTTCCAGCTGAAAACTCCACTTGTGCTGTGGGTCATATCTTGTGAGCTTTTGGAGCTGAATTTGTGTAGGGAATGCTTAAATTGTAACAGATACTTTCATAGCAGTGGTATAAAAGCTTTAAAAACTACTTTTTAAGTGAGTCTGTAGTATATGTGACCATGTCAGCATTCCAGAATATGCTGGTTAGAAACACTTTCACATCCAGTGAGACTTAGGAGGTTGTGAGTGCAGTCACCAGTTCTGCTTTTCCTCCACATCTATTATTAATCCATATTGTCCCTGAAGAAATCTTACTCAGCTCCGTAACTTACACTACAAAAAACCAAAGGAATTATGAAATAGTTGGAGTGTCACTCCTAAAAAGCAGTTTTTAAACACTGTTTCAGTTCTAAAGATTTTTCAAAGGGACTGGATACGTTTCAGTGAATATTTGGAATAAAAAAAAATTTAGCTCAAAGAAATTTTAATAATATTTTGAATTATTGATGCCAGAGGTGTCACAGTACTTCCAAAATTCTGGGTGGTAGGCCACTAGCAAAGAGAATTGTAACTATTTTGCACCCATTTGTTATAAGCAGTGGAGAAAAACACCTTGGAAACATAAAAAAGCTATTGTAAATGAGTAAAAAGGAAGACAGTCTAGTTGCTGTGTTCAGATGCAGAGTATCCAGAGCCCTGATGCGGATCCAGATGCAGACCTTTCCAGAGAAGCTTACAGAAGTGAGGAGGTCTAAAGGAGACAGCAATGAGGCAGCAGAACAGTAGATCTAGATGTCAGGAAATGAAGACAGATGAGTAACTGAATACACACATATGTGTATCAGAGTGGTGGAAGGGAAGTAATAATGACGTGCAGTTGGAGGAGGAAAGGAAAGTTGGGCAGGGGAAGGATGGAAGAGGAATCTAATTAAGGGAGTGAGGGGCCAAGGTAGGTGCTTATTATTTTCTAAAAACCAAACCAAGTTTTCCTACCAAGTCCTTATGAAGCTTGATGTTATACATTTTTTGAATCAGAGCAATAATTTATGAAAAGTTAAGGATGGAGAGAGAGAATACAGATTTTTATTTGTTTTTGACATGAAGCTCTCACTTCTGGTCAAGTTGTTGTGACCTCAGGAGTTACTGTGTTTGGCAGAGAAATTCCTACAACTCCAATGCCTCGATAATTTGAGTTTAATGTGGTACTTCACTCAAAAGGCTTTGAGCATACACAATTGCTGTATTCATTTGGAAACAGTAGATTGTTAAACTATGCTGAACAGATCATAAGCCTGCCTCCTGTACGGACAGTGAGATCTTCTTTGTTCTTTCCTTCCCAAGTTCTCTAAATCAGAAAGGCAATAGAAGGCATCTTCTTTGCAATGGGTTTCTTTCAGGAGAGATCTTTAGGAAGTGTAATAAGGCTAGATGCAGAAGTGAGCTAGATAAGGAAAGCCTGCAGCATGGGGGTGAGACTCTGGAGAAGGACAGCCAGTGCAGAATTGCCACCACATTGAAGTTACCATTCATGCTTTCCCAGAAGCAGAGCCTGAAGCAACCTTCCTCAACTTAACAGACTGTGTTTCTTGTGGTGCTGAGCTTAGAGATGCAATGAACTATTTCACTGAAAGAAAGTGTGGATTTTTTTTTTTAAATCCAGTGTTTAAAATTCAACATTTCAGGGTGCATTTGAACGAGACATCCCTCTCCTCCTCCCCCTTCTTTTTAGTATAAGGCAACTTCATCTCTTCTAGATTTTGAATCAAAGCATGGGGTTGGTGGACACTATTTAACTCATGCTGCTGACAACATTAATTTATTATAATATCCCAAGTGGTACTGATGGCTTAACTGAAGATGAAGCAAATCCAACAAATAGCCTTTGTGTTAAGCCAGGGTCTTAAGAGCCAGTAGGTGCTTATACATGGAAAGTAATGTGTAGTTGTCTTAGCATGCTAGCAGACTTCTATTTGAAGTAGGGGTGTTTTACTTTGGTTTCTATAACTTTATATAGGAAAAATGGTTTCCAGGAAACTGTCCTTTAGTGCACATGATTTGCTATAGGATTGTGTTGAGTTTTTTTCCTCTTGAGGGACATCACAGCAGCACTAAGTTTTCTTAATATACTGTTCAGTCATTTGTTTGGTATTATTTACTGAAATTCAGTAAAAGTGTGCATCAATAGCCTAACATTGCAGAAGTATCTATTGGCCATCTCTCAACCTGGCTTTTTTTTAAACATACATACACTTCTGAAAGCCATCCCATAGCATTAAGTGGTATTTAGGCAGCTACTTGTTAGTATCCTGCGATCTTTCTACTTCAGCTGAAATTTTGTTATGTTTTAGAAATTGGTTCAAAGTGGATTTGTGTGTGAGCATGAGTTGCTAAACAAGGGTCTTTGTTAGACAAGGTTGTATCAGAACACAGTTGTCAATCAGGCAGTGGGCAAATAACATTATCATATGGTCAAATGTGTGGTTTTTAAGAATGCATTTTGAAGAGTGATGTGTTTTAAGTATGGTTTACATAACTTCTTTGCACAGAAGTCTTGGAAGGTAATTTACCTGTTTTTTAACAGGATTGAGTGGAAAACAGGGCCTATAACAGAAAGAAGGTCTTTCAACAGCATCTATTTTATAAGGACATAGTCTAGCTAGCACCTAAGGACATAGTCTACCTTGACCTAACTTGTCTCAGTATTTGCAGTGGTGAGCAGTGGCAATGAAGGCTTCATATTCTAAGGAAGTCTTAGGTATTGGAAATTAGCAGATTTCTTAGTATATCTGTATGTTTGAAATTACTCCTGAGGTTATATCTGTATTGAGGGCTTAGAATATAAGCTTTGATGAAAGTTTCCATGTGTTTAGTGTGATTTGCCTGTTCAGGTAACGTTTTAATTTTCTTGTTCAATAGAGATAATAGGTTTTTATTTTAAATGGTGAAATATCACGTATACTAGCCTTTTTAAGTATGTTTTCCCCTGTCTTAATAAATGTCAGTCTTTCATCTAGAAGTAACCCTACTCCATACAACATGTCAGTTTGTTCTTTCAACCTTTGCTTATTTTCCTGTGGACATTTTCCTGGGTGCAGTGATTTTTCTCTGAAGATAGACAGTGGGTCACAGAGGCTGCCCATGAGCCCCATTGCAGGAGTGGTGGGAGGTGTGGCAGCGCGTGTGCCGCTGCTCAGGAATTCTGCTCCCTCCCTGCCCCGGCAGGGCTTTAGGAGCCATGTGCCGGGTGGTTCCTGGCTGGGGCTGTGCCGCTCCGGCTGCGCGCTCATCCCGCGCTGTGCGCTGCCAGCCCGCGCTGCCGGGCTGCGGGACGCCTGTAGCGCCTGCTGGGCCTTCTGTTCAGGGCTCTGCAGGGGCCCTCTGCAGCAAGCCCCTGCTGAAGACCTCAGCTGTCACTTTGATTGTGGGTTTGCCCTTTTTGATTCTCTCTGTGAGACAGCAGAGTGCCTGGAGATTTGTTTTGAGTGGTCTGAACTTGGTGAATATAGTTAGTAAGAAGCTGACCAAGGTCACCATCCTGTAAGTGAGCTTATTTATCACTGTAGACATGAAAAACTTTAATCATATGTGACCTGCCTGCTTGGTATGAAAGCTTTTTGAGTCAGTTTGTGACAGGTTAGTGTCAAACATTACAAAAGCAGCACATAGCAGCCGGTACATACATTTCTCTGTGCATTTTTCAGTTCATCTTCTGCATTTCCTGTACAGTTTTGATGGCTGATAGTTCTCTTCAAAATCTGTTTTTTAAGTAGAGCTGCAGCTTTTCATAGAAATGAAAAGGAGGTTATACAAAGAAAATTTAAATAATTTAAATGTATATTTCAGTATTTGAAAGAAATTGGATACCATAGTAATATCTGTATGCAGAAGTTTTAGAAGAAAAAAGTGGTGTGCATGTGCCAGTGTTTAAAGACATAGACAAACATTAAAATAGTTTTATTTTTATATTGTTTCTTTTCCTTAAATGAGTGTAGCTGTTATAACTGGGGTGAGTTAGAAATGGAGACTTCTTGGCTTTTATAACAGTGTGTAAACAGTTTGAAGGGATCTTAGGCCTATTTCTTGTCTGGATCTTGTCTGTGGTAATATTTAAAACTCAGTTAAAGTAGATGTTACATGTACTGTATCCACTTTATGGTTAAATCAGCACATGGTTGGGTGTGTGTGTGTATGATATAAAGCAGCAAAAACTTGAACGTGCTGGTTGGGTTCTGTTTGCCTTGGCGTTGTTTAACAGTTTTGATGAAGTTCCCTAAGAAATTTGTGCCTTTTGGGGATGTGCCAAAGGATTAAGGGAGCACCTTCACTTGCATTGGTTTTAAAAAGTGTCAGATGGGATGCCCCTTTTAACTTCAGGTCTAATTTTCATTCCAGACAAAATGAAAGAATAATTGAAGATAAGCTTGAGTATCGGAAAGCTCACCTTTCTTCCCCAGACATGAGTTGGTCTAATAAAATGTACTAGCACTGCCTACAGATCAAGACTGCTGTAATTTATGCCATTTAGCATAGCTTATGGGAGCTTGGATCTAGTCAACAAATGTGATAGAGTGTTTTGATGAAATCAGAAGCATTTGGTAAAATAACTAAGGTAGATATAGTGGTTTGGAATTTATTTTTTTTAAGTATGCCTCCTGACAGTGTTTGCACCCAGCATCCTCACTGTTATGTAGTGACAGTCTCTAGTGCAGCATTTCTCAATTAAAGACAAGTGTAATATAAGAATTGAAAAACAATGGTAATTTGAGACTGGTGTGGGTTTAGTGTGGAAGTCCTAAGAAAAAGCTTATCTTCATGATTTGCCTGTGTGATGCGATGAAACTTAAATACTTCCACAGAGAGGGAAATCGCTTTAATGAAAGCTTAAACCTCAGAAACTTCAGAGTTAACTTACTATCAACAGCAGTGCATCATGAATGTCAAGACTAATGGAGTTCTGTCCACAATAAAGATGTGCCCCTAACTCTTGATTGGTACTATATCTAATGGGAAAAGAAGATTCTAATTCTCAAACAAACAAATAAACAAAAAAGAGCTTAAAGAAATTTTAAGCTGGCACCCGTATCATAACTGGTATTGCTGTGTCATTTCCTTTTTAGAAAAGACTAGAATATACTCAAGGTTTCCAGAAAACACATTATCAGACATTAAAATCACCAAGTTTACAAATACATAAAATAGATTTAGTTCTAGTTTGATTAAAGTGATCCACTCCTCAGTCACCTGAAAAAAAAAAAACCAGATTTTTATGGGGTGAGGTTAAAGAGTGGAAGTTAAGTATAGTCTTTATTCTTAATGTTAATCTTAACATCTAATTAATGTTAATTGAATGTTATTCTTAATTATTAGTTAATTTTAAGGTTTAGAATAATATGTAATTTTAAATAGTCTCCTTGGTCTTATAAGCAGGAAAAAATTACTGGAGTGTCTTGTGCAAGCAATGAAATATATTGTAGTGGTCGCCAAGATGGTAATGAAAAACCTGTGGTCATCTCTTTTGAAGTGAGCTTTGTATAGCACCTTCATGGCTGTATTCCACTGATCATACCAGCAGTCAGTTTTAGCTGTGTAATGTTTTCTGTGGAACTGACAGGTTGCTGCAGGGATGTAGATACTAGAGAAGGATGAGTTTTGTGTGGCATGGTGGATTGTTATTACTACAAAAATACAGTGTATCTTTTTCCTATAATTGCATCTGTAGATCAGAAGCCAAGAAATAGGGGTCAAACATGGAAGAAATTATTCTTCCACCCATTTTATCCAACTGTAATACAGCCCTTTAGAGTCATGATCCTGAATTCACCAAGTTAGGTAGGACTAGGTAACAGCATGCTTTGTCATGTGTTAAATAATTGCTACCTGGATAGCTATTACAAGTCAATAACATGAAGAACATAAAAGCATGATTATTTCAGGTTTGTCCTTGAAATGTGAATCAAAGTTTATGTTCATTGTGCAAATGAGTCATTGCAAGAATGAAGAGAGCACTAAAGGGTATCTCTGCTTTCTCTCAACTGTTTGTGCAGGTTAAGTAAAATTGTTATATAAAGATTTTTTGAATCAAATATTAGGTTTGCCATCTGGAGAGAAGGAAATAAAAATAAAGAGTAGGTAAATAAATCCTTTTAGTGTTTCAGTCATTGAAAAAGAGATGGAAATAAAGACCCTCTGTAGAGTTTCCATAAAAATACTAATGGCCAAAATTTTTTACTGTCTCTTGGACCATTTTTCATAGCTTTTACCTTTGAAATGTGTTCATTTAAATCTATGTGGCCTCTTCTTGTAAGTTTTGATTTGGTGGATTTTTTAGCTTAGGAGGGAAAAGTTCTTATGTGGGTCCAGAAAATGCTTTCTGAGTACAGTCTCTGTTTTATAATCTATGAACTCTGTTCCTTGCCCATCACTAGAAACGTATTATAATGTCTGTGAATGTGTATTCCTCTCCCTGCAATCTTACATATCCTTGCATGAAGCAGGCAAGATTTTTTTGGACATCTTATTTACAATATATATACACGCAAAGTTTCATTGTGGTGTACTAAAAAAAATTTCCAGAATGACATTTGTTGTTGTATTAGCTTCTTCAAGCTGTATTTTAAAGATGTGATATACTAAAACCTTAGTTCCGCAAATATAAAGGTTTCTTAGATAGAACTCTTGGCATCTTTATCTTTTTCCTTCATATTAAAAGAAAATCTGAAAGGAGATTCTACCTGAGCATATTTAACACCATCTCCATGACAACCAGCTAATTAATCGCTATCAGTCTGGCTTTGGTCCTCTTCAGTGGACTGATACTCTCCAGCTTTTTTTCACATACCTTCTGTGTTTTCCATGAAGGTCATTTATTTAGTGACATTATGTCTTTGGGAATAAAAGCTTTTTAATACAAGAAACAATTTTCTTTAAAGCATGTTAAATGTACCTGTGGTTTCCTCTCAGTTTTGCTTCCTGCATACTAGTAGCGATATTTTAAGGTTAGAGTTTTGGGGCTTTTTCCCTCTTCTTGCTTTTTATGAAATTTCCATCTTTTTCCTTTTGGGTATGAGGGTTCTGTCGTACATTATGACTGTGGCCACATTGCAGTACAGAAATGTCCAAGCTAAGTTTGCATCTAAGTAGTGTAGTAAGTAGGAATGGGCTAAGGGTTCAAGTAGTTCATTTGCTTCTTGGGACAAATTTGGCTTGTCTGAGCCTCTGTTGCTGCATTGCTGAAGGTATTCATGCTTGCTTGTGTAAGTCACCACTGCAGTATCATACAGTCAGAGTTTCTGCAATGTTAGAGGTATTTGGAATCAATCAACATACCTGTCATGGCTATTGCACAATTTTTAACATTTATAAATTTGGTTAGAAGGCCTGATAATAGTATTGATGTTGCAAGTAATTGCAAATTTTCCCCTATGACAGCAGTCTTCAGCCTGTGAACTGTGAGAACTTAACATCTATAGAATGGAATGTCTGTAGGTGCTCAGATCAACTGTCCATATAGCTCAATATTCTGTGGTTCCTAACAGACTCTCATAGAGGATACTTGTAGGGACTTGTTGGACTCGACTGTCCTACAAGAGACAAGAGATAGGGTAAGGTTGTGCAGGATATTTCCCCCAGAACATTTTTCTAGTCTTCACCTGTCTGTGGCTAAAGAGTTCAAAGTTTACAGGCAGTAAAAAGAATGAAAGCTGAAGCTAGGAAAGAAATGTATTTCTCCATCCTGAACACATCTTGTATTTTCAATTTTTTGTTTTGTTTCTGAATGACTATTCACTGCCTCTGACAAATTAAATATGTTTATACATATGAATTTATACACATTATGTAAATAGAGTATATCCCTCAATCCTGCAGTCTCCTTTTCACTGGCACATGTTTAGTTCCAATCCTTGTTTTCCTGTCATGTCTCATGGATGTATTATTGTTTGAAGTTATTCCATATATTTACTCTTTGGGTGCCGTGTTTTTTGCAGATAGTTTGTGAGACACCTTAATTATCTGTGTAATTTAGTAGTACTTCTAAAAGCTGGATATTGATGTTCAGGTATAGTTAAGAACTCTTGAAGATTCAAATAGTACATTAAAAGAATGGTACTTATTTAGTAGATTTGTGTATTAAAGCAAGAGAAGAATCTGTATTTTGACTGAATATTTTATATATTGTTGAAAGTAAGAAATGCATATAACATGCAGTTAAGCTGGTTTTAACGTGTGCAAAAAACAATAAAGAAAGCAACAATGTTTAGGCAACTCCTTTATTTTTCTTCACATGTATTGAGCAAACAAAATAGTTTCAGAAAGGTGAGATGAACTGGGAAGGGCCGGAAATGATTTGTGCTATTTCCCTCATTAGTTGTTTTTAAAATTGTTTTTTATCAGTTTGTGTAAGAATGTATAAATGAAGATAATAGATATGGATATTTTACATAATAAATGACTAAGGAGATTGATCTAAGCAGCTCTGAGCAGTTTAGTACTTGGGATTTGTATGAAGTGAAGTGGTGTCAGGAAACTTACACAGAGTTGGAAATGAGTTGAGCTGCAGAAGTGACCATGAAGATATGAAGATGGTTTTTTTTGTACTAGATTATGTCTACTCCGAACCATTTTCATTCAGCTGCTTACTTGACATTGTCATGTATCTGGATTTAGAATGACATATTAATGATTTTCTCTTTTCTTCTTTGCCTTTTTTTTTCATTGTTTTGTTTGCTCCTGACATGCTACCGAACTATTGCATATGAAGATTGCTGTGTTCACTGTATCCTGGCTTGCTTGTTCTGTGAATTTCTCACCCTCTGTAACATTGTTCTGGGACAAGCGTCCTGTGGCATCTGCACGTCGGAAGCGTGCTGCTGTTGCTGTGGGGACGAGGTGGGGGATGACTGTAACTGCCCATGTGACATGGACTGTGGCATCATGGACGCCTGTTGTGAATCTTCAGATTGCTTGGAGATCTGCATGGAATGCTGTGGGATCTGCTTCCCATCGTGAAAATTTATCCCTTTCTATTTTATTCTCTATAAAACTGGAGAGCTTTTCTTTAAGTAAATTTGAAGAAAGACAAGGTAAGATTTTCACACTTGCACTGTTAATTCCCTTTATATAAATATTTTTTTTAAAAAAGCAATCCTCAAATCTGTATTCTAATACAAATTGTATAGTTTTGTATGTGAAACTAAAGCTACATTCCAGCTTCCTTTTGGCTTTGCAAATGGAAGAGTTTATTGAAAGTGAATTATAGGCCTGATACTGCAGGCCATATGAAGGCAAAATTCCCATTTGAATCGAGTGATAGGTTTTGGTCAGAGAACAGACTGTAAGGCAAACCTTAAGTATTTGCCTTTACCTACTTTAATGTTTAAACACTCAAATGCCTCCATGCATAACATGCCTTTAAAGGCATTCTGAAAATCAAGATATCTCTGTTTCTCTCTCTTTGGGTTGAAAGCAACTTTGCTCCGTTGTTTTAAACTTAATTCAAAAGCCAGAAGTCTTGCACTGGTTTTGCTATAGCGGTCATGTCGGCAGTATGTCTTTTGTTTTGAATATCTCATTGATTAGAGAGCAGTTCCTGGTATTTCCCATTGCTGAGATTATCTGACAATCTAAAGTAAAATAAAAGTTTTGCCCTGGGCTAGAAGAGTACCAGGATTTCTTTGTCATCAGTCAAGACAGAATAGACACCTTATCATTTTAGTTCAGTACTATGATTACTTGAAATGCTTTCTCTTAAAAGAGACTTTGGAAATCTGTGTAGACATGAAACACATCCTCAGAGTAACCAACTAATAGACTAACGATACTTCAAAAATTGGCTATTAGAGGAAAATTATTAGAAGTTAACTCAAGAATCTAAACCAGTGCATAAAGTGGTGGCCAGTGGCCACCAACCAGTGGCCTGATCATGGCCCTTTGTGGCTTTGGAGCCAGTGTTACATAACTTACTGTTTATTTCTTTATGGTGTAGGAAAGATCTACAGAGGGTTGTAGAATTTAAACGGCATAAAAACAAATTTAAATTGACTTTATTAAGGAATTCTTTCATATTCTTACATGCAAAAAGCAAGTGAAAAATGTTTATTCTCAGATACATTTTAAATGTTATTTTTAAATAACTGTGTAAAAAAAGATCATATAAAAATATATGCTTTAAAAATAAAAGGACTGGTATTTAAAATATTTGAAAAATACAGTTAGGATCTGTTGGACCTAACTGTATATTCCCTGTTTACGCCATTAAGGTTTTCCAAGAAATATCTCTCTTTTGTAATTGTAATTGTCGAACACAAAGAGGTTTGTGGCATTCCCAGATTTAGGGAATCAGTCCACCCATTTTCTTTACCATCTGCTCATTTCTACCCTCCAGGTGTGTAGCTCACAAACTGTTCTTTGTAAACCACCCACATATCTTGATCTCACATACTTAAACTTTCCTGTTTACACTCCAGGTATTCCATTTGTAGAGCATAGATTTGTAGATGTCCTAAATTCAGTTCTTGTTACAGGAGTCATCAATAGCCAATAGCATGTGTGTTGAGTGAATTGGCCATAAATGTCTCTTTCTACTATAGTGAATTCAGTTTATGCAAATGTGACAAGCTAAAGATCACAGGAGTGTGAAGCTAAGTCGACAAATGGTCTGATATTAACCAAAGCTTCTTCTTGTGAACACTGACTAGTAGTGCCTACTACTGCAAGTTATCACTGAAGCCAAATCCTTAACTCTGCTAGGGAGCTGGGAAGTGTTACATTTTGCCTTAGCATATGCAGTATTGTGGTGTATTCTGATGCAATGCAGATTCACCCTCAGAGGGTTTCCTAATCTGTTTTTTTGATAGTTACTACAGGTATTATTCTTATTATGTTTTTTTTTCTTGCCATATATTGGGCCAGATTCTGATCTGTATTCCATAAACTAAGTGCATTTCTATTCATGTCAGAATTTTTTATTGGTTAAATTCCAGTTAGAGAGCACAAAAATATTATGGTAATAGGCAGGCTAATAAGGAATAATATAGTTAAATTGATAAATTCCCAGTGCTCAGAATCAGGCTCATGGGGCTCAATTATGACTCCTAAAAGGCTGAACCACATTGGGAAGGGGGAAGAGGTGCCTTGGTTGAGTGGCATTGCCTGGAGGCATTTTGTCTTTGTAAGGCATAATGCCTCTGGGGAAATTGGGGGCATCACAGTGAGCATTGGGACTCAATGCACCTTGGAAAAGTCTAGACAGTACTTTGTCCATTGTAGGTGTGTGGTTGACACCGTGGTTGTGGGAACATGTTCTCTGGGGCTAGACAGCACCATGAACTGTCTTTCCTCATGTCCTTCTGGTCACAGAGGTGAATTAGGGCTGTTTCTTGTCTGATTGTGCTTTTGGGACAGGGAAGAGGACTCCCTGTCTCTTGTGCTGCCCCAATGTCCAT
Organism: Molothrus ater; assembly: GCF_012460135.2. NCBI lineage: Eukaryota > Metazoa > Chordata > Aves > Passeriformes > Icteridae > Molothrus > Molothrus ater. The sequence goes on along the minus strand of NC_050482.2, from coordinate 25,527,149 downwards.
GCCCTGCTGGAACAGGTCCAGTTCTGTGCTTGGAAAATGCACATTTGTTATCATGCTTTTAGTGAATGCTAGATCTTACTAAAAATTACTTTTACCACAGGTTGATATGGTTAAAAAAAAAAATACCAATCTAGGGAGTTATTTTCCTGTGTAAAAGTTATCTTCAGAGTTTGTCCTGCACAAGGCCTTGTTTCTACTTACTGGAACTTAGTGGGTTTTTGATTTATTGAAATTATAAAAGCAATAATTATGAGAACTTTGTTCATGCATATGTGTATATACTTTTTCTCACACACCTGGATATGCACACACAGATATGTCTTTTCCCACTTTTTTTGTGAAATACAAGGAAGTGAAAATAGTGTTATTACAGACAATTGAAAAAAATAAAAAATTGTGTATTTTGTTTGACATTTAAATGTAATCTGCTGCTGTTTGTCATAGAGATATTAGCACTTTTGAAAAATGTATCTTTATAGCAGAGAATATTAGCATGTAGTTTAAGGAATTCCTTTCAATATTTACATCCTTAAATTCTGTTTTGTAATTTTCACTCTATAATCAGTCTTGTAAGCACCTTTTGTAATAAAAAAAACAGAATCAGAAATCAAATGTGAAAATAGAGTTTAAATAAAATGAAAACATTAGAATTTAATTGTCTATTTTATAATAGTACTTGTGAACTTGTACAGTGTTTCAGTTTATAGTTCTGCAAACTGGCCCATTTGAAAGACATGATGTTTGTACTTTATATCAATTGGATGTGCTACTTGCAAACACTATTTTGAAATAAAGATCTTTATTTTGAAACTTTTGGTTATCACTCTTTAGTAGTCTTGCCTTGTTACTCCTCTGAAGAATAATTTAATGTCTTTTTGTGTTTTTTCTTCTACTTTAACCCTTGGGTAACTTGCACAGAGGGTGAATCGGTGTACAAGTTGTCTTACAGGTGGAGCTGAGCCAACTCAGGCACTAGAAGCTGTGCTAACATGAAGCCTCCAGCAGGAAAAAAGTTTGTCAGTAAGACGGAAAATTCATTCCTTGGTGAAATTGGATTAATTAGGTGAAATTATGGTAATGATTAAATTTTATCAAAATGAAAGTTATTTTAATACATCCATTGCAAGTCTTCAGTTTACTAAAAACAAGCTGAACTAGGAGTGCAATTGGCTCTTAGTATTCATATTATTTTTTTTCATGTCAGCTTAAGCTGAGTGTGAACATCTTATAATACTTTAAAACTGCAGAAACTGCATGTCTGCAGTCTTTTGCACTAATTTTTCTACATCTATACCACCATAGAGGGTCAAAAAAACTTGCTTCTCTGGCCATTACAGAGGAAAGATGATAAAACTGGCAGAAATTGTGTTTGAGTGTGTATCATGAAGTCTTGCATTGAGACTGTGCACCAAAATAATTGTTTTAGTAAAAGAACTTATAAACGCATAGAAATATTTTAGTTGGTCTAGCCAGTATCCATAATACATAAGATTTGTAGAAAAAAATGGCTCCTGTGAAGAAGGATCAGGAACATTCAGGAGTTTTGGATTGATTAATGGGTCTATTTCAGTCATAGTTCTCATGTTAAGAATTGTATGTTGACTTAGATGAATCACTGATTTTAAAATATTCTAAAAGAGAAAATTTCCTGAGTTCTTCCCACACTTGGACTTTTTTTACATTATCTTAATGTATCTTATGGTTGCAATATTTGATGTATATTCTTGGAGGTCAGTGCCAATTGTATTGATGTATCTCCATGTTAAAGCTTTTATTGTCTTCAGTCTTGTAACTTTCTAAATGGAAACAGATCATAGAATGAATGATGTATATGAAATCTTACTCTTGGCACCAAAATTAAGTTAAACATTAGAGAAATATCTCCCTAGTGTCTTGTCTTAGTGTTTGAGTGCCTGCCTACACCACATACTGGAAAACTCGACCATGTGTTGATGGTAACAGTAGTAGCTCTAGAATCCGACAGACATTAATCTTGCGTTTTCCCTTACCTTCCAAACCTTCTGCCAGCTCTTAGCACTTCCAAAGAAAGCGGGAAGACCTTAACTCAATTTTAACACTGAAAGAAGTTCAGTAAAAATAATACGCTGCACTCACTTCCAAGATGCACTTGTTGACTGTACTCAATGCACTTGAATGTGAAGTTGATTGCTTGTACAAAGTTTAGCCTAGTCTTAAACACTTGCTGATGCTATTTACCAGTGATTTGGTGCTAGTGTCGTAAAAGGATGGGTTTTCTCACCTTTCGAAATCTTTAATATGATGGGCTTTTTCTACTGTAGTTGGAAAGAGAACATTCTCTGAATTATCAGTCTGCAAAACAGGCAGATGTTTAATTAGATGTTCTTAATGTCTTTATGGTTTTTAATCATAGGTTCATAGAAGGGCTTGAGCTGGGAGGGACCTTAAGCATCATATGATTCCAACCTGCTTGCCATGGGCAAGGACATCTTCAACTAGATCAGGTTGCTCAGAGCCCCATCCAACCAGGCTTTCAACACTTCCAGGGGTGGGGCATCCACAACTTCTCTGGACAACCTGTTTTCATGCCTCATCACCCTCACATTGGGAATTGCTTCCCAATATCTAATCTAAACCTCCCCTCTTTCAGCTTAAAGCCCATTCCCTTTCATCTTATGACTACATGACCTTGTAAATAGTCTCTCTCCATTTGCCTTTTAGGCTCCCTTCAGGTAACTGGAAGACTGCAGTTAGGCCACCCAAAAGCTCCTTTTTTCAGGCTGAACAATTCCAATTTTCCTATCAGTTCAGCACACTTCATAAAACACTGTGTACAATCTTGTTTTCTTATTTTATGTATGCATATTATAGCATTTGTTAGTACATTTCCATTCAGTACTCATAAAAAGGGAATGTAAGACTGTATAATACCTTTTATACATTTTATAGTGCCCTACTGATTTTTATTCTGGTATGCGTATGCTATTTTAACTGACAAAGTACTCCACTGTAATTGGGGCTCTTTATATCATCTCAGTAGGGTATGTAATTGGTGCCCAAGCACTACACAATTCCTCTTCAATCAGTGATGTAGGATTCAGAAATTTGTCTCATCTCCAAGTTGCACAAAGTGACCACACTGTGAATATGCTGTACTCCAATATATTTCATGTTACACTCCTACTTTTTGAGGCACCAGATTCACAGTGTCTGCCTTTGTTTCCTTAGCTTTTTTTGCAAGGTAGTATGTTTGGTTTTGTTTTGCTTTTAAATTTTGGTTCAAAGAGAATTGAAAGGGTCTTCATTATGGAAATCTGGGACAATATCAAGGTACATGTTGCATTGTAAGTTGTTTCTTCATTTTTTCTATGTTCTCTGTTATATGCAACTTCTAGTCAGAGACTTGTAAAAATGATGTCTTTGGAACTTTGGACTTAGCATCTAAATAGCTGAAGCTCAATAGTGTTGAAATATTTAAAAATGAAAATGAATTTATTATGTCTTTCTTGCTTAAATAAGGCGCCAGAAGTTCTATCAAGATGGATTCCTCAGAATTTTGCAAACTGACAATCTTTAAAATAGTTCTGCTTACAAGAATAAACTAGCATGTTAGTTTCAAACTAGCACATTTGAGAGTGGCAATATATATATATTATATCTGTATATCTGTGTGTGTGTATATGTATATATATATGCTAGTTTTTTGATTCAGAGCTATCTTCAGTTACTGAGGACTAATTAAGAACAAGCAAGAAAGAATAAATGTATTAAACAATGCGATATTTCTTTCCTCCCTAGGAAATGCAACTCCATTTGTCTGTTTCATCATATGAGGAGGAGACACCTTGATTACATATTTAGTGTAGACTAACAGCAGTGGTTTAGAATCCACAATAACTTCAAGGTCATTAGAAGCAGCATGTGAAGGATAAAGGGAAATGTGTTACGAGGTTCCCACTACTCTGGACAACTGCTGTCTCTGCCTCAGTAATCTGCTTTGCAACTACCAAGCTTTCATGGGGTTAAGCGTAAGAAAATTAGGATATCCGTGACTGAAATTTTATATTCACTCTTGTTTCTTCAGAAGGAGTAATTAGACGTATTTACACAATTACATTTTAGTAAACTATTATGTCAGCTTAACTATAACACATATTCTGGTTAAAGTACATTAAACAGCGATCCAGAAGCAATTTAGCTGCAGAAGGCATTATTTTCTATCTAATTATTTGCAAATTAATGAATAAAATTAAATTCCAATCACTGAAAAAATGAGGTAATGGTGAGAATCAGAACTACATATTAGTTAAAGCTATGCAATGCATAACAGAATTAAAGCCGCCTTTTATTCAAATTCAATGCTTAAAAAAGAACAAATCCATCATCTTGAAATTTGACTTGTAGCTTGACATTAAAAATAATATGAGTAGAATTTTCAGTGGGGTAAGCACAAAACTAGTTCAAGTAGTGTCACTCTCAATTAATGTACTCAGGTGCTGTGCCCATTAAAATTCCCACTTGTGGGTTCAGCTCTCTATGCAAATGGGGTCATTACCTGGAGAATTTAATTGGGTATGACACTGGGAGTAGGAATTTTCCTTTCAAAATAAACCTTCTTGCACACATTTTCACTAGAAATTTGATTGTTACATATACTTCATATTGTTTGGCTCTATAAATATTTACCAAAATTGAGAATGTCCTCACTTACTTATTCTTTTACAGGTAATTCATAATGCATCAAAATGATTTTTAAATTGTTCCATGTATTGCATATGCAAGTCTTGTTACAAAATCTGTGGTGAAAATCTCTTTTCTTTTTTGGTGTTAAAATGGTAATTTTGCATGTATCACATACCTTTAAAGCTGATATTAATTTCTATAATGTCTGAAAGCAGATCCATAGTATTTTTGTAGTACATGTAAATGAAAAAAAAAGGTTATTTTATACTGAACTCCTACCTTACACATTGTTTGGAAGGACAAAAATTTATTGTGTTTCTTAGTAATATTAACTTCCAAGTTTTCTGGACATTACTTTGCATAATCACTTGTATAAATAAGGCTAATACTGAAAGATATTAATCTCAAAATGTGCATACAAATCTTGCAGAAACACAGAATTACATGATTGGATGAAACTTCTAGAGAACTTCCAGTTCAGCCCGTCTAAGCTGTAACAGTGTCTAAGGACATTTCTTGGAAGCCTCTGATGAAGGGAGACACTAGAGGTAGTTCTCACTTCTGATACAGTAAAAGAAAGCTTTTTTCTTTACATCCCATTTAATCTTATTTTCATTTCTGCAAATAAGACTGATGTATCCATGTTCTATTCCCAGTGGATGTGTAGAACAATCACCATTCTCATATCATAACCTTTCATATAGTTTGTATACTCCTGCCTAGCTTCTCTTGCCTAATTCAAAGTATAGTCCCAACCTGTTGTTTTTCAGTGCTACATTATTTCAGGCATTATAAAACTGTATGAGCTGTGCTTCTCATTTCAAAGTATGAAAAGACTGAGGGAGCAACCCATGAAGGAATTTTTTTTCTGCTAATAAGAATGTTGGGTAGTTTATTGAGGTAAGAGATACATTCATGTCAATAATGTGCATGGATTTCTGTGGCATGAAAGTGACAGTATTTAATTTGCAGCTTAACTTCTGCAAAGGAAACAGTCCAAAGAATCAGCATTATGATCATCTACATAATCCCTTAAAAGATTTTTGTGGGATTTGCAGAACACTTTAAAAAATTTCCAGGATGGAGACCTGAAAGTGTTGTATTAGCAAACAAACTGAGAAAACGAATCGACCCTATCATTAAAGCTTATCTATATTTGTTCCTTCTGTATTTTCACTCCATCTCAGCTTTCAGCTTCTTGCCACTCTTTTGGGCACTTTGTTTACTAATCCAGCATCCTCTGTGTTCTCACTGAAACTTCTTGTCCAGTTCTGTTGGGTCTCATTTCTTCATTGATGCTTAATACATATTTATGAAAGAAAAAAAAGCTACTTGAAGAGTGATGTTTTTTCTTATTGAACTTAACTGTAACCTTGTAGTAGCCTTGCAATATGGTTTTAAGAACAAAGGTGAGAATGAATTTTAACATAAACAAGCTTTGTTTCAAAAGGTTAGTGCTCCCTTACTACTCTTCATGTTCAAACATGGTAATTAGAAAAATTTTATTCACAGAGAAGATCTAATGTATTTCAGTGTAGTTTTATAATACTTCTCAATTATAATTCACTAATAAGAATAAAAGTTTAATAAAAATAATTTTCCAAATTATATACCTGAGTTCTTAACACTTTTGATTTAGGACTGATATGACATCCTTACTTGCAGTTTTATTCTTTAATGTACATGTGATGTAGACTGAAACCAAGTCACTGATAGCTCTCAGAACCATAGTTGTCAAATGAAAACACGTTAAAAGGGTGATTTTAGAGAGGTTCTGAGGAAATTGGTACTGTGCCTGGAACTCTTCAACATTTTAATCAATGATCTGGAAGCATTTCTAGCAGAATTTGTAGATTAATCAATAGCTGATGGAACAGTTAATTGAATACGTATCATTACAAGGTGCTTATTTAGAGCAATCTGAACCTGGTAGGATGGATCTCTTCTCAGAAAATGCTTTTCCATGCTATGAAACAGAAAGGAAATATTCAGAATTTACTTCATATAAAGAAGAATAATTTCAAACACTTTGAAAGGACTTGAGGATCGTGGTGAAAAAGGTGCTGAACAATGAGTTTCAGCTGAAATCCCGCAGCCTTTCATGGTGACCTTTCAATATTTCAATGGATAGTGAGTCGAAGCAAGGAAGAGTGAGTGTGCTAAGGAAAAACACTTCAGCTTTCATGATTTGAAAAACAGAAAGGTCAAAACGGAACATCAGAAATTACTTAGAGATATAGAATCACTTTTAGCAAGAGAGAATTTCAGAGCTTATTCTACTCAAGTTTATCCAGCAGAAGACTGAGCTGTGACTCCATCACACTGTCCTGGTATCTTCTGAGGCACAAATTACAGTGCTTTGAAGATTATCATATTCAGACAGAGAGAGATACAGAAAGAACTAAGCTCTATAGTCAAACATAAATGGATGTCCAATTTCTTACCCAAATGTACCTCTGACGATAGTAATGAGTTGAACAAACCATCAAACCCAGCATTTGATTACTCACCTCTTGGCAGTCTTGGTCCACAACTGATGCTTTTCTCAGAGTTACACTTATCTTTAAAAGGCTGTGTGTGGATATGAATACATACATATATATATATATATATATATATATATATATATATATGTATAGCACATACAGAGCAAAAATGTAGGCAAGAAATGCTGAGCTGGAAAGAATTTTATTTCTTTTCATCTTAGAGAACTTAGATGAGATGTTACAGTACTACCTCATAGATTCATCTGGTGGCAAGAAGAGATTACCCTGTGTGAATGGTTTGTCGAATTCTTACTTTTGTGAAACATTAAAATAAAAGAAATATGGTTTTTGTCACTGCAGGATCTTCACAACACAAATATGTATGTTCTCTATCACAGTAGTGTCCAGGATAATATGTGGTCACAGATGATTCTCATACCAACATTCAAATATGGTGCATGTTGGTTATAGTTCTGGACTAATAATTCAAATAAAGATTAATTTTTATTTCAAAAATGTAAAACACATTAGATGTTAATTTCAAGGGCAAAATGAAATTGAAGTCCCTAAGAAAATACCTTAAATTGGATGAATTACCTGTAAAACAAACATCACAGATAAAAAGTGAATTTGCTTAATATAAAAAAAGTTAACAAAATGGGCTGTGAAAGGAAGATAAGCAGCAGTGTTAAGATAAATAGTTCGCTCATAGTGAAATAAAGCATGAAAGTTCATCTATGATATAGAAGTTTATGGAAAATTCACAAGACAAAATGCATTCCGGTGTATTAAACAAAGGACCAATGGGATTTGTGTGTTGTGAACTGCCAGTAGGCCCATCATAACTGTTACAGATCTACTCTGAAATGTTAAAAAAGCAAAAATACAGAGCTAGAAGGTCCAATTCCTCTGGGCTGAGAAAAGGAAGTGAATACTGACTGTTCTTTGTACACTATCCCTCCACACCTTGCAATGCAGGAAATTATAGAGCAGGTGGAGAGGTCAGACGTGTGTGGAGACTTTCCTGCATATTTCACTTCCCTGCTCCTTAGTTAGAGGTTAATAAAATGCTGTGTTACATTGATTCAGCTGTAATTTTGCATTCCCCTACTCCAGGAGAAATTTAGCTCACAAACTATACCATTAGGTTTATTTATTTATTTATTTCCCTTAGGCTATCTTGGTCCTGTGTTATTCTTACGGGAGTCAAATGATAAAATGAAAATTGACCCCTATGGAAATCATTAGTAGTTTGTAAGACTGTATTATGTGACACGGGGATTTCTGCAATGACCAAATGAATTTTACCCTTTTCTTTTCCTGGTTTCCAGAGAGAAAAGGGTTTAATAATCCACTGTGATGTATATGCTTGCATGTGTGCTTATCTATTTTCTTACTCCCTCCTACTCCATTTTCTTAGTCCCTACTAAGGAATTTTAAGCCTTGTGGTCTCCTTTAAATGAAATGAACAGTGAGAGCAATTAAAATAGCCAAAGAAAATCAAAAGGAAACTGATCTTATTCTTACCCCAGTGAGAGGACACTGGCAGAATTTGGGCAGCTCCTGTAAGCTGTCAGGGAATCCACAGAAGGGAAACTTACCAAAAATATTTAATAGTGGCAAAACCTGCTGTTTTGAAATTATTTTCAAAATAAATTCTCCTTCTTTTCTCTCCTGTTTTGTAGCATTTACTTTTGGAAATGTTGTGGTACTCCCCTCTAATGATTCAAGGTTTCCCCCTCTCTCCCCCAAAACAGATTTCAAAATCCATTGTTCCAAGGAAGTCTTGAGGAAGAAAAGTAGAAATTACTGAAAAAAATAATTTGCTAGTAGTCAAGAAAGAAAAGACTGAAGGATTGAAAAAGGAGCTCTCTTGATATTAAAAGATTTGCTTATTTCCTTTTTATCAATAATACTTTTTGACTCAAGACTAAATTTAAAAATGTTTATCCATATAACAACCTAAAGCAAGTTTCTGAAATAAATATTCCCTAATTAAAATAATAAATAATATACTGCATAATTGTGCTCCAAGTTAGCATTAATAAAGTATTATATGTGTAATTTTTACAACTAGAAGTATCTCTGTGGCTGTCATATCTTACTGTACACACAGCTTGATTGGTGCAGAGTAGACATCTGCCAGAAACATTTCAGTTTAGCATGATGAATTTACTGTAACCCTGTCAAAAATTACATAGCAGTGCCAAACTATCGCTTTGAATATAGGTTGAAAAACAGAAATAAGTGTGTTGAGGAAGGTTTTCAAATTCTCTCAGAATCCAGTCATTACTGCTGTTACGGCTGGGCACATAGGAATGCTGCTGCTCCATGGGGGATTCCTGGGAAGTGAACATTACTTACTTAATCAGGGTAGTGAAAGGCAAAGTCATGTTGGCTGTAGGTGCCCTGCGTAGGTTATCAGCATCCCAGCGAGGACACTGCTGCAAAAAGGGCAGGCAATTTGCACAAAAGTGTAAAGGCTTTCTGAGGCTTTTTGTTAAAACTAAAATGGGAAGGCCACACTTGTTTGTGACATCCTCTGTGGTGACTGTATTTCACATGCTTGATTTTTTAATTATGTATGAAACACTCTTTCCAGCACTGCTTGGGTTAATATGCTTGTTGAAATCTTGTGTATGAATGATTTGGGCCAAATTGGAGCTCAGATAAACAATAGAAGAGGCAATAAGGAAAAGTACATGCTCTCTGGAGGCTTAATGGTAATTCTCTAGCATCCTGACATTTCAAGCAATAGTCTATTAGGAAAGGTAAGTACTCCTAGATCTCTGATAAAAGATTCTTCAGTGTCTTATGTGGTTTAAGTAATTGTAGGATATCTCACTATTTTCTCAGATTAGATCTTTTTGTATTTTCAATAGAGGCCAAAGATATTCTAGCATATTTCAAATAGGAGCTAAGATATGATCCTGGGATATTCTCAGTCACCATATTTGTATATTTTATAAAACTATTTTTTATGAAAGAGATTTATAAATCTGCATCTGCATAGGCCTACTGTCTGCCTACATGTATGAATATTACTATAACCTTCAGGTAAATCCTGGAATCAAGGGTATCATATTAATACATAGTCTTCTTTAATGGGCTTTTAAACCCTAGACAGCAGAGCTGATTGTTCATATGTAGATACAATTAGTGTAAATTATTATTTCCTGAGATTAATATACTAAACAGATATGCATTGTTTGCTCTGTTATCATTTTCTGTTGTTACATGATCTCAAACACTGTGTATAAAGATCTGGCAGAAGTGTAGCAAGGGGTCCTTCTGTCTTTGCTAATATATATGGAAAAAACTTCACCATTGAAACCCATATTAAATGGACGAACCTGCATTTCCCTCTTACCTTTCTGTTCTCAGAATTGTTCTCCAGAGTTCTGGGACAGGTGAAGCCAAATTGTTCATAAAGAGCCAAAGGGAGAATTTCTTTGTTCCTTTGATGAGCTTTGGTGAAGTATGTGGGAAAGCACCTGTCTGTGAGCTTTCCTTTCAATAGCTACAATCACTGTATTTATGTTTATAAATGTATTGCTATGTGACTATAAATGTTAATATTTGTTCATGCACATGAGTTCCTCTCTAACTAAATATTCTTGCTTGGATTGCTTATGGCTCACATCCTACCCTGCCTTGCTCCTGTGAATTACCAGCCCAATATTCTGACGGACTGACAAGACACCCTCTTCTGCTACAGCTGAATTAAGGCCGATGCACATTACCCACAGTGCTGCCTGACAAATTGAATCATCTGCTCTAAGTGATTTTGCCTGTTTCAGAGTACTGGGAAACTCAAAGGGCATCAAGTCAAATTACACATTGATTGCTGTTTGCCCTGTAGCTTTTGCACACAGAAGGAATCACACACAACACTTAGAAGATTAGTGGAGACTGCATCAAGGGAATATCACATGCAAGCATGTACAAGTTGGACTTCTCTGGTTGGTAGCAGCATCACAAGTCTAGCCATCCAGGAAAGAGCAAAATTTATGTTAATGTGGGCTTCCCAGTTGACACAGATGTAGACTGCATCATCCTTCCTGTAGAACTTCTAATTCCCAACTTAGCCACACTGTAATTCATATTTGATTTGGGGTTATTTTTCCTCCATCAAATAACAAATGTCAGAATATCATCGTTAGATTTATGTCTAGATTATTTTATGTAGAAAAAAAATCCATATGTATTAATGTTTATGAACTGATTCTATATTAGAATATCTTTAACAATAGAGATCACTGATCTGTGACTGTATGATCTACAACTATCCAGATTTGGGGTGACAGATAAGTAGCTGGATGCCTGAGAACACAGCTTCTATTTTCAATCTTTGGAATCCAGAGATTTATATTTCCTTAAAAAGCTGTAGCACAAATTATTTTAAAGAAAAAGTCAAGAAAACAAAGATTCTCATATGAAGAGAGGTTGTCTCTGTGTGTGGATTGGCCTTTTCTGCCAGACAACAAGCAATAGGACAAGAGGACTTGGTCTTAAGTTCTGCCAGGGGAGGTTTAGGTTGGACATTAGAAAGGAATCCTTCACTGAAATGGTGATTTAGCATTGGAATGGGCTGCCCACCATCCCTAGAGGGAAAGATGGGATATGTCACTCAGTTCCATGGTCTAGTTGACATGATGTTCAGTGATAGGTGGGACCTGATGATCTCAAAGTCATTTTTAATCTAAAATAAGTCTGTGATTCTGTGAACTGCTTATTGCTATAGCTGACATTCAAAAGACAATGCAAGATACTATACAAATTGCAGTGAAATACCAGGCATCAGCACAAAGGTTTATCTTTATTTCATTAGCAATGTTTGCATTAGCTGGGCCTCTTCTTTCTCCTTCTTATGCTGACTAGTAAACTTTGCTCAAACTCATAGGAATCATCAAGGCTAAAAGAGACCTCTAGGATCATCCAGTCTAACCATCCACCCCTAAACCACTGATCAGCATCACCCAGTGCCAGATCCAGATGCCTCTTGAACATGATAAACTCTCAGCATGCTTCTCAGAGAAGCGTTGTAAATATTATGAATTAATAAGCCTCTGTGTATCTTAGTTTATTGATCTATAATTCATGTAGGATAAAGTTCAGCATGGATCTCTATGTCTCATCTTTTCTGAAAGGTCTTCCAAGTGATTTAGTCCACTAAATGATCATGAAAATTTCTAATTTCTGTCTGTTGGTCTGAAAATTTTATTCCAGTTTCTTACAGTTAGCTATTTAAAGCACTATTTCTCGAAAATTTTGTTTCTATTTCTAAGAAACCAGTCACTTGCTTTCTATTCTTGGTGTTCTCTCTTACAATCATAGACATAGGTATGATATGTTAACATATCACAAAAATATGCTCTCTTAACTACTTCCATGGATTGAGGTTGCCAGTCAATGAGAGGTGACAGTAAATGAAATAGGACTAATATTGTTGTGTATGTACAAACTTCAGGATTATTTCCTGTCACGTTCTCTGTTTTGCACAGATCCTTTAGTTCTTTCACCTACTTCATACTCCTCTGTCATGATCAGCATATTAGGAAGGATAAGCTGCTCAGAATTCTTCCTAACACAATTTCTGTTTGTTTGCTTGGGCTGAATGTGTTTTTGTTTGGTTTGTTGTTTCAGTGAATTCCTTCCAAAGAAGCAAAGAAAACGTTCATTTTTAGTAGCTTTCTTCACCAGATATGAAAGTGGTTTGGATTTATGGACAGATAGTCTTTTGACTTGACTTAAAATCTACTGTATCTGTTATTTAAGGTCAAATGTCTCAGTAAAACCTTCCGCAAAAGAGACTTGTTAACTTACACTTTTATCAGGTCCCTCCTGCAATTTTTTCCCTCCAGCTTTCTTGATTTCAGAAATGACAATGATGGTATTTGAGATTTGTGAGAATTTCTGCATTGTGATGAAAGTTGTGAGCAGAGGGTTTTTTCCTAATTCTGCTTCTGGGCTGCCTCTGATCTTTGTAATGTACAGTGCAGTGCTGTCTTCCCTAGGCAGTTCTCTTATCATTTTCTTAACTTGCTCTTCTGTTTCTTGTATGGGAGTAGCTTGTGGAGCTATGTAAAGGAATCATTCACAATAGTAGCTAAGCTGCAGAAAAACATTCCTAAGGATTCAACAGAAATGAAGAATTATTAACATTTGTCTTTCTTTTAAGCTCAAAATGAGGAAAAGTGAAAGTCCCATGAGCATCCAAAAAGCCCTCCACCTTCACCTGTCAAGGCAACAAAACTTGTACCCCTTCTAAATGCAGGATTCTCCTAGTTCTGTAGAAGCTACTTTGCTTAGGACTGTATTAAGGTCAGAATGAGTAAACAAAAAGACTTGAACCAAAGCCACATACTTGTTCATAAACATGTATTTTAAAAACTGGAACACCTTTTCTGTCCTCCCCCTCCCTGCATACACTGGCAAATCACCACTCTTAGTAGAAAGCAATACACAGCAGGAGTAAATTGCTGTTTTCTCTGGAAAAAAAAAGAGATTTATTTTTTGAATAAGCATCCAGTTGTGGAGGCTTTAATCTGTTTTTCAGTCATTGTTACTATGAATTGTTGAATTTTTTCCTCTTAAGTGTTTTAGAGTTTACTCCCTGTCTCAAATCACAGTTGTGGGTACTGGAGCTCCTGTGGTCCAGACAGCCTGCCTCCTCATGGGGCTAGCAGCATGCCTCCTACCACCTGGCACTGAGAGAAAGTCTACTGCTTCTTATCTTACTCCCATTTTGGCTTCCCTGCTATGCAAGCTTGCAAATATTTATTTTTTATGTTGCTTTGATTTCTTGTTGTAGCTACTTCGGGCTTGAGCCAATGTTCACTAGAAAAAAAAGAGATATTCAAAGAGGTTATCACAATATTTCAGATTGAAAAGTAACCAACACGCATGCTGAAGTATTTGAATCCTGTGCTTGAGGCCACACAAGACCTTGCAAAACTCCTACATCTGTGTGCAGGTCTGTCCCTATAAGCTTGATCACAAATTGTTTGCTTTGTTTTCTGGTTAATAGCAAGTGCTTCTTAATTATCATGAAATTATAAGAACTTTAATCTGAATCTGCATCTTCTTTTTGCTGTTTCTTTTTCTATAGTGCTGTGTTTATATATGAGACTGTCCCAATTTAGTAGGACCAAATTGACTGCTACTTCAAGAAGCATTTTTATCCTGCTGTCTGGTGTTTTTTTATGCCTCAAGATGAAGATTTATGTTATGGAATAACTATAGGAGGCAGCCAAACTAAGAATCCATCAAAAATTATCAAATTGTCCCAATTATCCTTTTATTGTACTGGTGATTTTAACAGAAATATTTGTGCTACTTTGAAACCAGACAGTTATAACACCTGTACTTGGGGCAGCCCAAGTACACCTTTCCCCATAATTTGAAATGCATGTTTTCCCACGGATGGTACAGCAGTGGTTTAGGATTTGCTTTTTCCAGTGTAACTTGGCTGTGTCTTTTATCTTAATTGTCTTTATTTATTTATTGTTCTTTCACCTTTATTGCACTGTGTTTAGGCCTGTCTTTTTCATGGCTGCTCATGACAGTCTCCTCTCTTTGTACAGATATTCTTTACAGATATTCTTTCCTTATTCTTTTCATCACAGCAAGGCCAGTCAGCCAGTATTTTAGAGTGAAGCTAACTGGAACTTGGGTACTTTTACAGTTGAAGGACAAACCTATTCTTCTGGCAACACATGTTTCAACAATGAGTAAAGAGAAGTATTGTAGTCAACAGTAAATAAAAACATGATTTCCTGCAGCTAGTCTTGCATGAGGCTTCCCACAGTCAGAGCTGCAAGTGGCAGCCCTTAAACACTGGTGGTACTTCAGCCCATGCAATTGCAAAACTCTCCTTTTGACTAAACTCAAGTTTGTGGCTGTCATCACCAAAGTACCAAAAGACAATGCTAATTAACTGCATTTCCTTTTGGAATTACTGCTGGGAAATCAGTGAAGGCCAGTCTGGTTATTTTATAGGAGATACAGTTTCTGTACTGAAGGCTGAAAACCACTACACTTTATTTAGCAGCACTACTCTCCATTTAACCAAACCTTCCATCCCCCTGTCCTGGGATATCCTCCTTTCTGAAATTAGCAGAGTTCTCTAATAGTGGAGTTTTACAGCTTGTAAAAAATATGCTAATCTTGTTGTTTTAAGAGCTGTATGTGTTAGTGTTCACTTTCTGTGTTGCTCTTGCAGAAAGTGCCATAGTCTTAAACGCTCATCT
The DNA here is from genome assembly GCF_012460135.2 of Molothrus ater. Taxonomy (NCBI): domain Eukaryota; kingdom Metazoa; phylum Chordata; class Aves; order Passeriformes; family Icteridae; genus Molothrus; species Molothrus ater. Next base: position 25,511,749 of record NC_050482.2, on the reverse strand, counting down.
GAAAATGTTATGAGCCTGTCATTTTTTTTTCCTCTTGATTCACATTTCAAAGAGATTTGCTTCTTTTTATCATCCTGTCTGCATTCCCATTACAATTTTACATTATGATATTGAAGCAGTCTTTGATCGTTTTGTAGTTTGCGTAGGTCCTTGTGTAATATGTTCACTTGCTTGTCTAGTAGCATGTTCACTTGGCTGTCTGGAAGGCTGCGTGTCAGTGACACAACCTGCACAAACCTAATCTCATCTGCCTCGCTTTTCTGAATAGCTGCTCTCTATTGTTTGATGTCCTATATAAATTGTTGGAGTGTTTGGCTGAGCCCCTTTTGATAATTAATATATTTTTTACTGGGGATTTTTATAAATAAATTTCCTCCACCCTTCCCTTCTTTTTCTGAATAATAGCAATTGGATATTCACAGAGTACTGTCACTACATCTTCCCATTCCCCCCCCCCACCACCACCACACTGATATGATTTTACTACAATGACAGAAAAATTAGTGTTTGTTATGCTGGTGATAGTTAGCATATGATAATGAAAATTACTGTTTTCAATAATATTCACCCTCTTTAAGCACTTGCATTAAGTTTCAGCATCCCTGTACAGGGACAGTTATCTTAGAGATCACATGAAACAGAAAGCAGGCTTGTTACATTGGTAGAGGTCAATTACACATAAGTTTGACTGAAATGAAGAAGGCTAATGAGTGAGGAACAAGTGTGTGTGAGTGAATGACAGAATCATTTTCACTGTTTATGGGCAAGTACCACACACTGTCTCCCCATTACACTCATTAGACTGATTTTTGGAGGTTGTTGACTTATAAAGTTTATTTCTGATAATACAAAGTGATCATTTTGTGACTATTTTTTAATGAGGAATCTATGTGAAGTGAATTTATGTGTATTTGCATATGTAATCAGAAGGAATTTAAGAGTGGCATAAATAAGCATTTCAAACTTCCAGGCAAATTTTATTTTACATAGTATATTTTTATTTTCATTTTGCTTTTGCTTTGGTTTGATTTGGTTTTGGTTTTGTTTTATGGTATTGCATAAAACCTTATAGAAAAAGGGTGGGATATCTGCTTGCTATGTTGTACTGGGGACTAGTGATGGGAAACAGGGAACAGCCAGAAAAGTTCCTGTAGGGAGAGGAAGGGGAAGGAAAGGGACCTAACTTTCATTTTGGCTGCATTCTGCATAGCCTGAAAGCCTCAGGGAAACTTCCAAGTGTTATGGTAGGTAGGCTACAAAGTACTGATCCAGTCTGAAGATAACCAAAGCACAGCTGAGGTTGGGGAGTCTTGAAACTGATTAAAAGTAATCACAGCCCTGTGGCCTGAGGCATGCAGAAAACAGAACCATTAATGCTATCTGGGAATCCATATAATGTCCTACATAGCAATTGCCGGTAAAGGGGGAAAAATTCTCTAACACTACTTCTTGAAGCCAGGGAAATTTCTTCTTTCTGCCTGTATGCTGAGTGAGAGAATTATCCTGAAGTGGCTCAAGCTTCAGCCCTGATGCTGGTGGGGAGGGCTCTGTTGCAGAGTGAGCATTCTAAATCCAAGGGGTGCCTTGACTTTTTTGAGTTTCTTAATTGACAATCCAACTTATCTTCATTTATAACCCAATAGAAGCTATACTGACAGATACCCACATCTTATTTTGTGCTCGATATATTGTAATATATAGAATAACAGTGGGAGGAAATTGCTGAAAAATAATTGCAATAAGATATTTCAATAATGACTTGTACAGAACCCGCTGTGAATATCCATATACTGTTGACTTCAGTAAGAATATCTACTGTAATAAACACAATAGAGCTCTATTTTCAGTTTAATAAAGAGATTTGTGTAAAAAAAAAAGAAGAAAGAGATGAATTGCACAACTCAGTTGTCTCTCTTGAATTATCTTAACCATATGTGGTTGCTCTTAGAATTAACCAATTTATTATATTCTAAAGAGCAGCTGGGGAACTGTTTAATATATAAAACTGAAAGGAATGTAATTACAAACAGAGGGGCAGAAGTAATATTATGTAGTCACAGTTTAGAAACCAAGTCTCCATTAGTTTGTTTCAGCATTTATCTCAATAGGATGTTTTCCCCACAGCACGTTTATTCCACCTGTTTGTAGTCCTATAAACATCTTCATTCATATTCTTCATTCTGTGATTTTTTTTTTCATTTTAACATGGACCAGTTTTAACTTGCTTTATATAACTTCCTTATTTTCATGTACACATAAAAATAGACCAAATCACAAAGGCACAAAGACTGAAACCATTTGGAATAGAATTTAAGAAATATAATAAAAAAGAAGATATTTCAGGAATTTTTTAAAGTTCACGTTTATGTATGCATTTTAAATTCTGAAGTTGTTTTAGTCCTTGTGAAAGATGTCTCAGTATTGTAATACATAAGTGTGTACCCTCTGAATGTGTCCATAACTTTTTTTTTTTTGTGCTTGGTACACAAAGTAATTATGTGTGTGCTGGGTAATGATGCAACCATTGCCACTGGGTCTAATTGACCTACATAGATGCTCTATATAGTATCTGCCCATGTGTTTCTAGGGGTTAAAATGATAGATAATTATATTTTTTACCCTACGTGACCATTGTTTTTGAAAATAATGGTCATAGTTTTAGAAATCAGGGTATATTCACACTTAGCAGAAATAATCCTGTACAAGTGCCATAAATTGTTACTCTTTTGCATTATTTAGGGTAGCTCAGATAGGGTGCTTTGAACTAGAGGATTTTTTTCTCACTTTATTAAAAATACTGAATTTTCCTTATTTTTCAATGTCGTACATTTTATAGTGCTTCCTTGTTAATGCCTTTGTTTTAAAAATGGGGCAGAGAGACTCCTGATCTCAGCAAATATCTTAGCGAGTATACTTTTGCTTTGGGGCAAGCACAACTTAATATTCATAAATCTTGAAATGCAGAGGCAAAACGTGAAGAGAATCAGTGCAGATTCTCAAGCAGTAGGTATTGGGGCTAAATATCTGATGTGAACAACTTATCAGAGGATTGGTAACATTATGACAGTATCATGTAAGAGCCATGCTATTTCTAAATTTCAAAAGAATTATGGAAAGCTCCCTAGTCCTAGTTGGCATTTCAATATAATATGGTTAAGAAGAAAAGACCTCACATAAATAAACCTCAACAGACCAATGTAAAAGGAAACAATAAAGTAGAAACCAGTGCAATAAAATAAAATAGTTCTTTGTAAAGGTGCTTGAAATCTGAAAATCAATTAAAGTTGCTTTTAAATTGACAGGCAAATAGTTCACATTATAAAAGACATGGCAAAACAAGTGTTGCATGTGTGGTTAGAAAAATGTTTATTTCTGATTGATGAAAAAGTCTCAGTAGGTGCCTACATTATGCACTATTTGCCATGTTAATATTAACAGTCATTGTCTCAATTTGTACTATGGATAAAATTTGAAGGCAACTATAACAGAAAATAGTTCATAACAAAAATCCATCCCTCTAAATGAAGCTCAGAGTTGTGCTAAAGATGACCCAAGAGGAAAGCAGGCTTTGTTACATACTGATGACAAGCAACTCAAAGCTGGGACAGATGGGCAGCAAAAGACAGTTCCTGTGTCAGCATACCTTTGGAAAAAGCCTTCTGCCAGCAGTCCTCTCCCTCTGATACTAAGGAGAGTCAGCATTCTGGATTATATGAAACTGCATGGTATGGAGATGGTGGGGAACTGCCTGCACACAAAATCCCTGCACACAAAAGCCTGGCCTGGAATTGTACATACGAGGCTTGATATGGAGTTGCCTCAGCTGCTTCAGAGACAGCAGGATTCTGGTTGGGAAAGTCCTGTGATTACTTTTAAGTGAAATGTGGTTACTCTTGGGGAGCTGCTTTTCAGTTCATAGTGTGTGTCCCCTTCTATGTTTTATTGAGGTAAAATCTGTATTGCTTCCAAGTCATTTATGAGGTCCCTGTCCTGAAAGCCTATTTGCAGGCACAGAATCCTGCTTCTTTAGCACAGTTCAGGCCTGAGAACTTCCACATTTAATGACCTATATCAACTAGGCATTTTTTCATTGCCATTTTGAAGAATTCTATTGAAGATGAATAGGAAGGAAGAGAATCCATCTTTCTCAGCTGTGATGGCTTTGCAGGTCTAGCTGCATTAAAAAACATTAAAACTTTCTTTTACCTCCTTACTGTAGTTAGCAGACCCCACTCAGAATGCTCAAAAGGACTGGCTCTGTGGAATCAAACCATGCCATTATTACTCAGAAATTGTACCACTTCAGGATAGAAGAGTAAAAAAGACTTGAGAAGGGCAGGACTACTCCATTTTAACTGTGGCTCATTGATGTTAGCTAGTGCAGTTTGTCAAATTGCTATTCCTTTGGTCATCACTAGTGATATTTTCTAGAATATATTACTTTTTCTTTTATTTGTGTAGATATTTCCTCTTTTTTCTTTATTTGAACTTTATTGAATAGTATTTGAGTCTGTTGATACCAAATGATAAAACTGTAATTAAAATAGTAAAAACTGTAGATCCCTGAAAACAGATAGGTGAAGTATGACAGTGAGATGTGCAGAGAGATCCATTTCACAGCTATGGCAAAGATCTGTTTGTATTTACCTCAAAGTTTATTTCCTCATAGGACAGTTCTGCAGCATTTTAGGAGAATGACCATCCCAACAAACATTGAAATGACTTAAATTATTATCAGAATTGCTCCTTCTTAGAAATTAAAGGTATTTGTACATGTAATCCCAATTTTGCAAGATTTTTTACTTTTTTACTTTTTTATTTTGAGTAAGAGAGACTTGAAATTATCTTTGCCATATATTCTGTGAAAAACATCATGCTCTAATAGATAAAAGACTTATATGCCTCATATTTCCTGTACATGGTTTTACAGATTGTTTAAACTTTTGGGGTGTACTAATGTGGTCTGTTTGACCAGCAAAATTCAGAGCTCAGTTTGTGGAAATATACTTTAAGTAATTCCCTGTCATTTCAGCATCAGTAAGGCAGTGTGGGCAAGTTTATGAAAGACATTAATTTTATTCTCTGCCCTTAAATCCCAGGGTGAATATATGTTATTTAGCATAGAGAAAAGCATGGAAGACTTTCAGAACAGGGTTAGGCAGAGAAGTACTCTACCAAGGAAAGCTTTTGGCCTGGGGAGTGCAGGAGAACTTGAAGAGCTGTCAGTCAACGCTGGACTGCCACCTGGTGCTCGCAGGGCAGGAGCTGCTGGACTGGGCTTTTCCTCGCCCTCACCTTCCAAATTCATTGGGAGTCAACAAGAGAACCTGCCCATTTTCTTAATTGATCATAACTTTAGAACTGTATGATCCGAATTAATATATTTCTTAGCAGTTTAATAATGTAAAATGACAAACTTTGTTAGGTTGAAATTGTGTCTTTAAATTATTTAGAGGTCTTAACTATTCATTAAAAATCACTTTCATAAAACATGTAATTGTGTTTTTATAGAAGAAATTATGTATATTCTGAGTGTGGCAACACTGTAGAAGTTTAACTAATTAGCTGTTTGTGAACAATCCTTTTGAAGAAGTACATGATTTTACTTGGCATTAGTTGCCTCAGATTGTTTTCTACAAAAAGAATGGCTTAATGCACTGAGATCTGTAAATATTCAAGATGCTTCTTTGAGTCTGTCAGAATCCCATGGGTTGGATGGATACATCAAATCTCACTTTTCTGATATAAGTTGTGGTTCTTGTTGTTCCACTTCAGCCATTAAAGTGAGGCCGCTGGGCTCCTTCTATGGTCTGCAGAAGCAGAGGGGCCCTCCCAAAGAGCAATGCACCCAGTGTGAAATTGGGCTCTGAAGGCAGAAGAAAAATGGAATCAGCTCTAGAAATGGCCATTTCTCCCACTGACTGTAGCTGTAGAAGTCAGATTAGAAAAGTCAAGTTAATCAGAGGAATTTCACTTACCCTATCTTATTTGGAAATTTCTACTTTTGGATACAAAGAGCATATCTCAGCTATGAGCCATGACTGGCTGATGCTGCATATTAATTTTCAATACATTTCCCTCCATGCTATGAAATAATCATTTAATAAAGCTTTCAGGGGCAGTGTGAACCTTAGTAATATAGCTTTAATAGATCCGTTGCCTGGGAACTTAAATCAAGGCTTATGTCCAATGCCAGTATTAAGGTAAAGTCTCCCAAAAGCAGCCGTGTCCCTTGTGTCGGTCTAAGATATTATGAACCAGTTTTGGTCATATTTTTCTTGGTGGGAATGTTGACAATAGTGCTCAGCACAGACCTCTGATGGAGAAGGAAGCAACACCCCAGTTTGGAAGATATATAGAAAATACCAAAAGATAATATTTACACTGATTAAATACATCTTGCACGATCTGGTTGCAAATCTTAAAAGAAATTATTGAAACATACTGTATTACTTGCTAGAGTATATTCTATTTCTGCTCCTCTTGCTGCTTAATAATTTTGAAAATTTTGTATGTTTATGTGGTATATTTTAATACAAGAAATATTAAAGTCATTTTGTTACTTATGACCTTGTTGTGGTTTTAAGCCAGGGAACCAGATCTTGTTATCAAAAGGGGCTGGAGATAGGTCACTCTGTTGGAGCTTTAGAGAATATAGCATGAAAAAAGCTGTAGCCCCATTCTGAGTATTGATACAGAGGTTTTTCTACTCTGTGCTTACCTAGTGCTAGGATGTATGTTGGAGATAACCTTACCTTTCCTTCTCCATTTAGAGACAAGAAAAATTGTTGAACTTTTGGCTCCATGAACACCAGCAGTCCCTCTGCATTGAGATTTTGTGCAGGGTCTGCAAATACAGTAGAAAGATGGATATGAGCATTATTATATGATTTCCAGCATTTCTGCAGAGGAAAGTGATAGACAAAAGGTCCATCACAAATTCTTGATGAAACAAATTCCCTCATTATGAGGCTTTCAATTAGTGACTGGGAACACCTCTGCTTAGAGTAATATTTTGTATTACAAGGTCATAATAATTCTTAAAGTCTTTAGGAAATACATATTTTTCTGTTATGTTCTGTGTAACACCAATAGCAAAAGCATACTTTTCTAAGTTGGTTAAATTCTGATTGGATGAGACTTCATTCTTTATTATGTATAAGCAACATACATATGAAAATAGAAAAGCTTATAAAAAATTTACTATTCTAATTTTAGTAGGATATTTAAAAATATCTGTACTGAATACTTCCTATTCATACACATCTATAATAACATTAGATTTGAACATGTCAACAAATGAAAGTTCAGCACTTTGTCTAGAATGCCCAGCCTGAGACTAATATATGATCAACATAATTATTCTTTTATTGTTCTTGTAGAAAAACAAATTCATTAGCAGTGGTTGGAAAAGTGTAAAACTTGGAAGCAGTTTCCACTTGGACAAATGTAAGATTTGATGATAGCATCTTAAAAGACTGTACAATTAGAGAATTAGAGGTGTAGGACTGTCTCATAGTTGACAGCCCATCAACTAGCAAATGCTTTTATGACACTTTAACAACAAACAAATAAGTTTTAAACATCCCCACGACCTTACAGGTTTTTCAGATCTTGAGGAAAAAAAAGGTAGTATCAATCCTTGATTTTCCTTTTGGCAGTTTCTGCAAGGGAGGTGGAAAGTGTCTGTTAAAAAGGAATAGTTCAACTGAAACAAATTCCTCTTGCTTTTGTCTCTAAGTGAGCTGCACTGTGAAAGGACATGAAACGTGAATGCACTGCCTAAGAGGTTTACATTAAAAGATAAGGTACAGTCTGAGGGTAACTATTAACATCTCCATTGTACAGCAAATACTCAGAATGGTAAAGGCTGCTGTTCAAGAAACAAGAAGTAAAACACAGCTTTAGTGTTTTTTAAAGGTTCTCTATAGATATCTAAATTTTTCATGTGTGTCTTGTTGCTTTGTTAAGAGCAGTTATTAGAGCTGCTTGAAGAAACTCCAAGTTATTCAGGTGTATGAAGTCATCTGCAGCAATAATATGTGAGAAGAGATGAAAATGCCCTTCATTATTGATTTTATTAATTAATATATTCTGATTTAAAAAATGATGCTTCAATTTAGCAGGAGACATTCTCTTCTAACAAGGTGATTTTTGCTTGTTTGAGGGTCAATCTTCCAGTAAAAAAGTTTTAAGTAGTCAAATTTGCTTGAAACATTGCATGTTTGCAGTTGTGTGTGTAATTTTTCCACATGGGGGCCTGGATAGGGGGTTACTCCTAAGTTCATGAAATGTAATGGTAAAGTAATCAACATCAATTTCAATGGATGTTAGGTCAGGCCTTATGCACAGATGTAGATAATTTGCCAACTGGAACTAGAAAATACAAACATTGAGGTAACTACTAATTCATTTGCCTTTATATATCTCGGCTCCTGGACTGAACTCCTGAAAAATATTGAAAATATTACTTTCTTGCTACCTTCATGTTGTGACAGGAAAAAGGAAAGCTATACTGTATATCCTGGTTATCATCCTAAATTCTGATCCCTCTTTTGAGGTAGACGATGAGTTGAGTGATCTCTCCAGATCATCATAGTTGTTTTCTATCTTAATTGTATAAGTGCAAGAATAGCTGTTTAGGGGTGTTGAAGGGATTTGAATGAATGAAGAATAAAGAGCATAATGAGTGCATTTATCTCTTTTTTACATACTTTGCTGGCAAAATATCCTTAAATTCTTTTATTAAGCTAGCAGTTTAAGTGAAAAAAATCAAAGTTCAAAACTGGATTTCTGCAGCAATTTTTATCCTCCAGTGTAATATGCCATAAAGTACAATTACAGATGGAGTTCTACTAGGAGACAGTTATGGCCACAGAGCAGACTTTGTTGTCACTTACAGTGGACTGAGCCCACTGACTTCAGAGAAGTCCATATAAATTTAAAATGTTGCACTTGAGATGCAAAATGCAGAGCACAAACTAATATTTCTTGAAATTATTAATTAAAAAATATTAATACAGTGAAATTAATTAGAATTGCAGAAATATATGAAAATGTACATACATAATTTTATGGTTTACTTCATGTAACTGAATATGGAAGTTGAACCAAAACCACTACTCAGAACAAAGATGGGTTTTGTTTTTTTTTACAGAATATTAGTGTAGCTTTGATTGCTGAAATTTTGTGGGAGCCACATGGAAGTACAGAGAAGATTTGGGACTGAAAATTTCTGTGTTGCCACTCTTCAGGAAATAGTATAAAAGTCTTCTGAAAGAGATCTGTGAAACAGCATCAAGGCCCAGGCAAAAAGAGCTTAGAAGAGATAGTAAAAGTAACTTCCTAATTCCAGTGAAATCTTTTTTCCCTTTATTTTCTCTTCTTCCTCTAGACCAATATATGACTGAAGACCAGAGCGAGGACTAATCTCACATAGTGTTGTAGATCTATATCTGAAGGAGTTACCCCAACAATTTTGGGAGTCCATGGAGACAAATAGGCACTTTTGGGTAAAATTTATCTGACCTCTTCTAGAGGAATTGTGGCTCAGAGGTGACTGCTGCTCTCACTAACTATGAAGAGAGTCTTGGGTCAAAGCAGTGTAAGAAGTTATATTTCATATTTGGGCTTTTTTTTTAATGGCCAGCTGGGTTTGTGACCTAAACCCATTTCTTTTCTCATAGAAGAGATCTGGTTTTTGTATTAAAAAAGAGTGTAAGAGCCACGTGTCAGAAGGCTGGAAGGCTGCTACTCCAGTGCCTTTAGTGCAGTGATTAGAAGGGCAGCAGGTCGTCTTCCCTGTCTTTCCACTAATAAATGGAGAGCTGGATTGCCGAGCTACATTACATCTGGGGATTTCCTTTAGTCAGATTAGCTAAGAAAGGCTGCAACTGGATGTATAATGTCCTGGTCATGCAACACTCCTCTGGAAAGGGAGACTTGGGGGACAACTCTTGGCAGACAATATGGCAGGATTTCCATGTGAAAATATTTCCACTTCTTACATTTTCTTTCCTATTTGAAATTTTCCATCGGGTGAATTTTCCGACTAATTCTGACTGCAAATACGTTTCAATGAATTTGTTCCAGTATTCTGCTTTTTATCCCAATCACAACGGGAAAAATGGTTTGAGTTATCCAAAATAACCATGATGAATGAAATTTGAGGCCTGATTAGGACATGAAAAAGGCTGAATTCAGCCAACAAAAATTATTTTATTTTAAACATTGATTGTTTTGTACAAATATTTTGTTCCAGCAAAGCAACTCATAGAAATAAAATTGAATATGCTTACTCAAAACTCATGTGATGGAAAAAGCAAGAAATTTTAAAAATAACTTTATTTCCTGCTTGATAGACAATGTTTTGACTTTTCATTGGACAACCAGAATATTTTAACGAAAATTTTTCTCTATGGGGATGAGCAACATTTCCCACTTGTATGTAAAATTCTATTTTCTAAATAAGAAAGCAGCCAATTATACAGCTTGTAAAAGAAGTGTAAAACAGTTTTCTTCTTCTCTAGCCCACTGCAGATTTCACCACTGGAAAAGTAATAGTTTATTACATTAGACTAATTCAGATGAATCAGATTATTTTACAGTAAAAGCTGTATAACACATCATGCATCTCCATTACACCTTCTGGCTTTCACAAAATTCTATTAATTTGTGATTATTATTTCTCTCAGGAAAAGAATTCTCTGGTCTCCCCAGCTTACCTGCAGGACATGAATGTTACACACATGCTGGTGGCTCCAGGTGATGCTCCTGGTTTGTGTTGCTACTGAGTGCTCTTCTCCCCAGTCTCCTTGGCCCATGTCTGAGGAGCAGGGTGAAGGTCTCTGGAACTCCTGTGCTATTCAAGTCAAGGGGTCTTTCTAGCACAAACTCTGCACTTTCAGTTCATCAATAAAGGGCCTACTGTACTGCAGCACTGAACAAGTGGGCAGTGAAAAACTCACAAATTCCCTTGGCCCCAGGGAGGAAGGGAAAAGGCAGATCTACAGCATCAGGATGGACACACTGGAAATACAAAGAAGACATGCTCCAAGAAATATGGACACCAGGGAGAAAGCAACCATGGATTTCAGTCTCTTTTGGATATGACTCAGGCAGACAATACAAGATATCCTGTGTAGTGCAAGATTTATTGTAGTAAATATGTATTTTAATATAGAGAACATAAAAGCAAAAAATGTGTTTTCTGACATTTTCTGAAATTGGTTTAGTTTTTGGGGTTTTTCTTCTGTTGGATGGCAGTAATATTCCTCTTTTTCTTTAAAGACAATTTATAATCACTAATGCATGTATCTTTTTAAACAAAATGGAAGTACAAATCAAATCTAATTACACAAGAAATCTAAAAACTTCATGTAGTATTTTGACCATGAGGATAGGGTTTGTGGGAACTGTCTATTGTCAAAGAAATGTGCAAGCAAACACAATTGTTCAAAAAAGCCTCTGAATAAAAATTCTATAGATAATGCTTTAAATTTTTAAATAGTTTGGGGTGTTTTTTCTGTGATAGATCTATTCTTTTTGATGTTAGTGATAACATACATTCCATCGATCTGTCTCCCCAATGACCTGCTGAAGTTTGGTGGTATATCTATTAAAACATTGCTTAAGCTCATCTTTGTTGTTTTTTCTACACTAAGTTATTCCTTCACAAATTATCCAGTGTTGAGAGGGAGCAGGAAAAAAAAATCCTGTGTCTGTGAGCAATATTTTCCACTGGTCTTGAAAGAGCAATAAAGAATGTTCTATTTATTCTTCCAAAGCCAATATTTATCTGTTTGGATATTTTTTTATTTTCCTCTCTCTACTCATAGTATTTTTCAAATTTAGCTCATTTCCTTTAAAGTAATTCTATGCTTTCTTGTGTTAGATATTTCTCTCTTCCAGCGAATTATAGGTGACAATGGGATGAATAATAGGGAAAAAAGAGAATCTCTTTTTATCATCATCATTTACATTTTCATACTGTAATCTTTTTCAGTGAATTCTTATGGGAATGATCCACCTATGAAATTACATTATTCTTCTAAAAGTTAAAGTATTCTGAACCAGATTTTACTGAAATCAATAAACAATTCAGGATAAATTTGTATAATCACCAAATGAAAAGGAGTACAATCCATTGCACTTTTATTGTGTATTTAATTAAGCTTCTGTATGTCATAAGCCTCCAAATCTCTTTTGGAAAAATGTTCTAAAATTCAAAATACATTACAAATTGCTTCATTTTGCATTGTTTATTCAGAATACACTTCCACTTACCATGTGATATTCAGAGAGATTTTTGAATGCTGTACTCAGATTTATACAAGGTGAATATATTTATTGTATTGCACAAGAAAAATCCCATTGCAGGTTAATCAAGACTGGAAATACTGTAAAGATTCATTGCCAAAAAAAAAAAAAAAAAAAGTGAATTTCCACTGTAATTAAACCATGAATATTTACATTTTAAATTATATTTATGAAGGTTGAAAAACTGTTCTATAAAATCCTCTTGTACAGATGTATTGCAATAGAAGAAATTATAAAGTATTAGTTACAGACTATGTATAGTTGATATTTCTTAGAAGTTATGGTTATTAAAAAAAACCCAAACATAAAATGCACACATAAGAAGCCTTTATTATTATAAGCATTGTAATAACTACATTCCTGGAAATTCAAAGTCTCAAACAGTTCTATAACTCATCCTATTCAATCCTAATACATCACAATGCAATTTTTACAGTGTCCTTTGTGCTAGTATCCTGGAGCACTTTAAAATGAATAAAGTTAAAATTAGCAATGTAGCACTCAATTTCCTAAAGGAGTTACTTTAGAAAAACTAAGTAAAATCAATGCCTTAAATGTTTGGATGTAAAACCCTGCCAATTGAAGCTCTTTTTATTTCAAGTAGCAAAGTATTCCAGATTTCCTGAAGAAAATGTCTGAAGGCTCTATAGGTTTAGGATATCAAAAAAGTATTTAAGAATTATGAAACCATCATCTATCAATCTCTGAGTGCATACTGATAGGCATGGAAAGCAAATGTAATGTCTAAGTAGAGCTATATAGCTGTCTCTGCATCAAATAGTAAGCTAGTAGTTTATTTGCATTTCTATCACACAATTCACCTGAAGATCTCAAGCCAGTACCTCTGTTAATTCCAGCAGAACTATATAAAACATTTGAAAAAAACCCAGTGAACTGCGGTAACATGCTGGAAAAAGGAGTTTTGTATGAGCAGCAGGTGAGGTGCAGCCTTCCAACAAACTACAGGGTTAATTGCACATCAGGGGGAATCACTTGTGTAATGGGTCTCTTCATAAGTGATTTTTTTGAACTATAGTTTTGAAGATGACTATTGCACATCCTGTGTTTACATATGGAACCATCATTTGCAAGAAACAGTTTTCTAGAAAGTTGGCAATTGCAGTTGTAGCACCAAGCAGCATAGAATCAATGCCTGTGTTCTTTCCTCTCTCTTGAGGAGGCACTTAACTATATACCAGAATGCCAAGATGGAAAAAAGGGAATCCACAATAATATGAAATCCCGATAAGCAAGCAGAACTCCTGCTATTTCTGCTCACCAGCTTGATTTCATCAAAAGAAAGAAATAAACTTGTTTTCAAACCAGACAAAATTGGAAAGTCACCTTTCAAATTACAGACAAAGAGTTACAGTTTATTTTGATAAGTGTTTTGAGAGACATGAAACAGGACTGCAAGAGTTTCATCCGTGTGACAGGAACTAGAACTGCTCATGGTGCTCAGGATGATGCATATGGTCATAAATTCCTCTAAGGAAGAATCTGGGTATCCTTCATCTTGACTGACTGCTGGTGGGCAGGAAAGCAAAATCTGCAATGGGTGTCTATTAGCACAATTCATTCAATCACCTGTGTTATAAGGCAACATGGAAGCAAGATGTAGGATGTGTAGCTACCTGCAACGTCTATTTGTAGCCATAGTTTGCCTCATTTTTATATCCTCTTTTGAGTTTCATTTCTCTTGTCTTCCCTACAATTGCCACAATTCACTCTATAACAAACCACAAACTTCCTTACTTGACTAGCCATCTCTGATTTCCATTGTGATAATCATTCACTGGGAGAGCAGCCTCATTTACTGGATTTGCTTTGAGCAGAAAGTCAAACCAGATGACTTCTGGAGCTTCCTTCTAACCCACGTGGTTTCGTCATTCTACAATTAATGCTGAGTCAGGCTGTCTTTTCCTTTATATGACTCCTCCTTTAGTTTAGTATTGTAATTGAGGCCTAGCTGCTGCTTAGTTATTTAGAAGTGTTACTGTCATTGTTCTCCATGTCTTTAAATAATCTGTTTCTGAATTCAGTGAGTAGATGAAAGCAGTTTAGGTAAGCTTGCAGTTTTCTTAGAGCTTCCACATCTTTCTTTCTCTCTCTCTCTCTAGTGATACCTGCACTGATTTTGTTCATGATAATATGAACTGCCAAAAAGACATTTGTGCAGGCTCTGCATCCAGCTGTGGCTTAGAAGGATGAAGCTATTTTGAACAGCACTTCACTGTTTACTGAAACCACTGAGACCAAGATTGATCTGGGAATCTTAACAATTTGTAAAAACTTCTCTTTTTCTTTAAATAAGTTTTATGCTCTGTCAAAGACGACCTATTGCATAACAGGACAGACTTTGTGTGGCAGGAAACACTATAGGGACCGAATCAAAAAATAATCTACATTGTAAATGCTATCTTAAGTAAATATTTCTGCTTTCATGACAAGCTTTTCCTAATTTTTTGTGTGATGAAAGACCACTAAAATCTAGGCAGTCTGAAAAGAAAGATATAAAACCCTTTACTGACAGGTCTTTGCCACAGAGGTGGCAAGAGGGCATGGGAGAAAAAGAAGGGAGACAAAGACATTCCGAGTGTAGAGAAAGGTGCTTGTCTCCGCATTGGAAAGAAATAGTGTGTTGGGACTTGTGTTGTGTCAGGAGAAATGAGAAAATACACTCGTGCTGGAAAAATTGCAGATGCAGAAATTAGCATCTACAGGAGGCTGCAGGTGAACTCTTGGGCTGTTAAAGCTGACAGCACTGCTGTGTGATTTGCTGCTGTGTAACTCAAGATGCCCATACATTTCTGAGGTACAAGAAGGTGTTTGAAATTGGATTTCTTTTGCCATATTCGGAATGACCAGAAAAGAACCCAATGAAACAGCTAGCAGAAAAGCAGCTGCATCCATGGAAAGAACAGGGTTTTAAGGAGAGGTCCTTATTAGAAGGCACAGCCAGCAAGAAGCAGGAGGAAAGCACAATACTATTCCTCCCGACCTTCCTTGTGCAGCTGGGCTCTACAGGAAGGTGGCCTGGAGAAGGAAGGAGCAAACATAGTCTCTGTTACAGAGAGAGACTGTCTCTGATTAATATCTAATGAATATCACCAACCTTCCCTCTCCAAGGGTATTTTGATACTGTGGGGTTTCTTTAGAAGTTCATATATTAGGTTAAAGTAACACAAATGTTAGCTTATGAGTTTCCGCTACATCTAGCAGAAGCAAACGTACCAGCTTAACAAGAGAGTAAGCGTGGCCATTTTAAACTTCTGTCCTAACTAGGGATTCCAGTTCTTGGTTTAGATTTTAGACTTTTTCCTATTCTATCAATCCACAGTGTGACATCTTTACAACACAAACCCTCTGTCACCTGTTCCATATCAGTGATGTTTAAGGTGGTGCTGTGTGTCAGGTTATGTGCATTTTGGCTCACAAGTAGAGGCTATCCACACTTATCCACATAGGCAATGATGCAGACTACTCATAGGAAGAAAGGATTGAGAAGTGAAAAAAGTTACAAATACTTTTAGGAAAGTGGGCTTTCAAAACTGATGCATTTGCTGACAGGAAGAATTTTCTGACACTGCCAAAAGATTTTTTTCTTCCTGATTCTTGAGTTTTCTTTATTGATTGCTGCTCTTTTGCATAGTTCACCCTTTTGTCTGAATCAGTTGTAAAACAGCATCATGTTTGAACGGCATGATTGGCCACATGTGCTCCCACCCTTGAAAGGTGTGCACATACTCTGTTCCCTTGTCCAAAATGTCAGGGCAATGCAGGTTGGAAAATAAACCTCCTAGTTAAGAGGAGAGCTCAGTCATTATCTCTTCTGGCTTTGATGGGATTTAAAACATGCTTAAAATTAAATGCAGCCTTTATATTTTCCAGAGTGCAGAAATCAAGAACAAAAATGAAGAAAACAATTTCAAATTCTAAATGCTATAAACAATTAAACAACTGTTTTCCAAGAAACAAGGACTGGATAATTAATTCCTTGATGAGCTATTTTGTACTTGCTAGGAAGGTAGAGATTGAAGAACAATGATAGAAAACTATGAAGTACTTGACAAAGGCTTTTAAAGTGATCATAATAGCTGTAATGTAAGATTGTATATTGCTCAGGAACGTTTACCTAACTACCAGGTATTCATTTGGCTATAGGCAAACACAGATCAATGGCAACTGACTGAAAGAAGAAGGGGTAATATTTTTTTTCCTCAGCAGCTATCCGAAAATAAGTCTCTTTAAATTTGTGACACAGTCGGTCATGTGCATCATATTATGGCAGGTTACATCACATGATTTTATGTAGCCTGCTGGTAACATCACTTTGCATTATACATTTAAAGAAATACCACTTCTTTTCACGTAGGGTAGAAGACAGTAATCAACTGACAAGTATTCTCCTGCTACCCATGAGAAAAAGCCAAGTATCAGATCTAATACTTTCCACCCCCAACAAATAATTTTCTGTAAACGCTTCTGCATGACAGAATGCCAGCAGATAGTGGGTATTTCACAGCTGGTGACTCTCTTATTGTTTAACTGTGATGTCTGCATCTTATCACACTGTGCAAATTATTTAGCAACTGCCATATTATTTATAGGTATGAATTGCACAAATTAATATCATAAATAATTCATTTTTTGCTGTGAATTAACATTCTGCCACAGTTAAAAATCTAATTTTTTTGAAACAGTATCAATTGCTATGGGCACGTTGTGATTTTTCAAGCCAGTGGATTTTGAAAAGAAAGTTGCAGTGAAAAGAATGATAACGTTTTTTTTCTTTAACTTTACACACCACTAGGAAAAAGCTTTCAGATGGTGAAAAGTACTGCCATGGTCTTTTAGAAGAATTATGTCGTGTTTAGGCATTTACAGGAAGATTAGATTTACAGGAAGATACAGGAGAAAAACATTGGATTTCATCCTAGCAGTATGCCAGTCTGTCATGACGTGACACCAATTTGTAAACAAAAACTAACTTAAATGAGTGATGATCCATTTATATAACTGAAACAAAAAAAGAATAACATTCTTTTTCTTTCCCCAGTAAGACATAAGATTGTCATTGTGGACCTAACAGAAAGACAGTCGCAAGTTTGTTTGCTAGTAGACTCCTAGGGAGCTGAACACAAAAATCCAATAAATAATTAGCTCTCCTGTGACAGGCTTCTGAATTACTGTGATACATTAATTGGACAAAATTAGCATGAATTAAGGCAAATAAGTATAACATGTAATTTATTACTTACTAAGCACGGTGCTGCAGTGGAAGCCTCAGATTTCCCTTAAGATTGCTTTAACAGCTATAATGCATTCCTTAATTTACTCTGTGGAAAATCAATTTTTTCAGAGTTCATTAAGCACCAATATGTTACAATGCAAGTCCCTAGAGCACAGAACTACAATACGTTATGCAAATTCATACCAGTGTGTTACCAATATGTAAATAGCAATAATACTATTGTCAGCTTTCTATTGATAGACATGCTGAAAAGGATAATGCTTAAAACTTCTTCAACTCTTTTGACTTTTTTCTGATATTTATCACTACACCTTTTAAATGCCATTCCTTAAGAGAGCTATTACTTTAAACAATCTTTTTCACTTACGTTTCATTAATGAGAGTATTCTGAAGTCTCTGTTTGCAAAACAAGTGGCAGATAAAGCTTTCTAATATGTTCATAAGCATCATGCCTTCCACAATGAAAACTCAATATTTTTAGTAGATGCGTAAATGGACAATGCTGATCAATAGTTATGACTGATATATATACCACACAATAAATGAAAGAGAAGCTATTCCTAAACTACAAGCTCTATAAATACATAAATTTAGTTAAAACTTTTCTTTCCTTGCTTTTAGCATCAAAAGTGAAAATAAAATCACATATAGTATTAATTCAAGCTCTTGAACTTTAACCCAGAGGGAGCTGAACACCACACAGATGCTCTCTTCCCCCTCCCCTCCACTGAGCACAATGTCATATAGTCTGAAATATCACTTTGGCCAGTTTGGGTCATCTGTCCCAGCTAGGTGCCCCTCCCAGCTTCTTGTGCCCCTCAGTCTCCTTACTGATGGGGTGGTGTGAGAAGCAGATAAGTCCTTGATTTAGGGTAAATACTGCTTAGCAACAACTATAACTTCAGTGTGTTATCAGCATTATTCTCATTCTAAATCCAAAACACAGGACTGTACCAGCTACTAGGAAGCAAATTAAATCTATCCCAGCTGAAACCAGGACACCAGACAGGCAAATGTGAGCCACTGGCATTAAGAAAATGAAGTCCCAGATTGTTCGATATTCACCTAATAATATGACAGACTCCAAAGCTCTCACAATAACGGCCTCCAGAGCTCTTTGGGGAGACAGATGTCACCAGTGGAAAGATGATTTCCATGTCTTGGCACTCTGCAATTGTCAAACTGAGGGAGGGAAAAGGAGAGTAGGATTCTGCTAGTGAGGAAGCATCCTTTGTGGAAGGAGGAGCCATGTCTCACTCCTGTCATTTTCCCTTTTATCAGATTTGTTTTTAATAGAATCATTTCTGCCTAAATCTCACTCTGAGAAGCAAGGAATGGCTTTGTCAAAACATACAAATACCTGCATTTAAGTCCACAATTTGGCCCTGATCTGTAACAATAAGGGCCAGATCAGAAGAGCTGGCTTGAATGGTTTTGACCTGTGAAGGCAGGAGGGGTTTTTGAGTGTATGAAACTGATCCTTTGCATTCTGGTGAGACTGGTAGAAGAGCAAGACATTTGGTCATGATGGTCATGACCATCAGATGAATGAGCAATTTTCAGCCTTAGATGAATCAGCAGTTGATAAAACTATTTGGCCTGTAACTACTTCAGAATTTAGTTGGCAGGAACAATTTTTATGGTTGTCCAGGTCTAATGAACCATAAAGGGTTTAATTTGTTAGCACGTCCTTGTTTATGAAAACAACGCAGTGAGGCTTGTATGCAATTTTGTTTGCTATCATGTTTGTAGTGTTTCTTACTAAAATACAGGAAATACTGTTCTAGAGATAAATATTATTGTGTACAAAATGCCCACTAATACGTAGCTTTATATTCAGGACTTTCCTCAGTCCAGCATTTCATACACGTGAGTATGGGACCCCATGCCTCTCAAATATAATCAGACAGATGACTGATCCTCTCCACATGCCCACCCATTAAACAGCACTACTGTATTCTTCAGGAGACAGGCAAAGCAAAACCAATGCAACCTTGATTTTTTCATCTAGTTTGGAATCATGTTCCATCTGCTCTGGAACCATTTTAAAAATAAGTATGTATTTGAACCTGAGCGTATATTAGAGATGAACTCAATCTGCAAATTGAGATTTGCTTCAGGCTTAAATCTCACCCCTTGACATGCTCAGCCATTCAACATATTCCAGTGCTAGAACCTGATGCTATAGTTTGGGCCAGTGGAAAATGGATCCCTCTGGAACTGAGTTGGATACTTGTAGACTCTGACCCTCTAAGGACAGAAGGGGTATGGAGTAATAGGAGAGTATTTGCCTTTTGTTTATGTTAATGACAGCTTTAAATAAGGAGCAGGTAGCAATACCTGGCTCCACCTATGTAGGAATTTTATACACAACAAATATTTTATATTTTGAATTTGTATTTTCACAATTCCTGTAATTACTCAAAATAGCATCACATATGTTCAGGCAAAAAAAAACTTTTCAAACAGCTTTATATATCAAAGTAAGTGAGCATTTTTGAATTCAGATTGGTGGATTTGTATTTTCTGTGGATGATTAAATAGCATGCTTAAAAATAGTCCCTCAGAGAACCTTAAAGAATCTGGAATGGGTATGAAAGGTGCAAAAACTGTGGAAATCCTATCATCTTTATTGCCCATGTAAACTGAGTAGCAAAGAACACATGCAGAAAAATTTTGGGGTCCATATAGGCCATATATGTGTATGTGTATATATATATATATATATATATATATACACACACAAATATATACATATATAAATTCACTTTCTTTTAAACTGAGATGGAGTACAATACTGTAAGAAAATATAAAAAGAAGCCTGATTAAGTAAAATCTGTGGTTAATACAGAATACAAGAAAGATCGTTTTTTCTGATCTGAAAAAACATGGGGGTTTAGTTGTGTTTTTTTCCTTTTAATTGAGACCCTGCCAAATGCACAAGGCACATGTGCTTACAGACAGCATGCAAAAGAGCAGCAGCTGCAGCGTTTGCTGGTTCCCAGTCAGACCAAGTTACAGAAGTGTGAGAGTTTAGAGCTCTGAGGGCTTCTCCTGCCTTGCTGCCATACTTCAGCACTCCCGGGGGCCTGCCCTGCCTCACCACTCTGTGCAGAGGAGTGGAGCACTAATGTTTGTGACATCCTCTGACTGGGTTTGGAAGTTCATTTTAACACATTGCATAGGGGCAGCAGCAGCTCAAAACTAATGTGTGTCAAGGATTATTACTGCTGTACTGACTATGAGTCTGTGCAAAGTCTT
Organism: Molothrus ater; assembly: GCF_012460135.2. Lineage (NCBI taxonomy): Eukaryota > Metazoa > Chordata > Aves > Passeriformes > Icteridae > Molothrus > Molothrus ater. The sequence goes on along the minus strand of NC_050482.2, from coordinate 25,490,916 downwards.
CCACATTTTACTTACAATGCTCCAATTAATGCTAGAAATATTTCTGTCAAAGCCAGGTCTCAGATGTCACACCATTTTCCTATTCTGTTCATTCTTAACTACCTCCATATTCTTGTTTAGAGTTGAGAGTGAAGGCATTTTTTTGCCTTCCTATAATGTATCATTTGAAAGTGATAATAAAAAAAAAAAGTACAGATAAGATACTGAAATTTTATCTAATTTTATACAATTTCAAACCTTTTAATTTTGAAATACTATGAATTTATAAAGCAATCAAATTAATTATTCAGATGAATTTATCCCTAACTCTAGGCATTAATATGTCAGGTGTTGGTTTCTATCATCACTTATGACTTAATACTAAAAAACAGTCAGCTTGACTAACTTTCTAATCATACACATTTCTTGTTGTCATCTTCCATCTTGCAGAATATTGAAAGCTACTAGAATGGACATTATCTTTTCTGTCTTTATCCACGGTATGTCTCATAAAGAAATTTTTAAAAATGTTACAAATGGTTAGGGAGTAGGCTCTGCCTATCTATCCACAGGTGGACTGCACCTATCTGCACCTATCCACAGACTCTCAATTCTGTATTGTCTTTTGACTTCAAGGCGTTTTCTCTTTTGACTACACAATGGCTCAGCCTGGAAAGAAGGGTTAGAGAGAATCTTTTCATGAGCCTCTTTCATTCTTGCAGTTAGCTCTAGTTGATCATTGGGCATAAAATTTTGGGGAATCAAATCTCCTTAAGCTGAGGAGTAGCTGGAACACAGATATCACTTCTCTGAGTGCTCTGGTCATTAAGAAATTTGCAAAAAGCCATTCATCATGTCTGGGGCCAAAGCCTCATGGCAGAACCACACCTGAACTTTTGTGAGGGCCAAAGCTCAGACACACACCTGATCCTGACCAACTCTAGCCAACCCTGGGCTTTTTTGATCCCTCTTCTAAGTAGTTTCAATCTGTCTATTGATTGTAAGGCATTTTCATACCAGGGTAGCACTTTCTGTATCTCCTGATTGAGGTCAGTTGCATACCTGCTTTTTGTAGCTCTTTAAGTGCTAATGTAATGTCTTAACGTTAAGTCATTGCTATCCAGATTAATCAAGCTCTTATTGGTTATAGCAGGCGTGTCAAGAAACTACCAAAATACCAAAATACTTCCTTTTCATGTAATACTCATTTGTCCCTTCTCTTGTGGAACCCAGCTATTTAATAGCTAGCTACAGTGATAGGAGATTTGACAGAACTATGTCAGGAATTTACTCAGTGTATGGCTTCTTGTGGAAATCAAAACAGGAGTATGGGGTGAAGCACCCCTATTGGCTGTAGAAGGTCTGATTCTTTTTTGCTCCCTGTTGGAATTACAGGTCATTATTTTCCTGCTTTCTTTTAGCATCGAGAGAATAGTGACACATGCCTGAATCCTTTAATTTTCAATCACATTCTCTCCAAATGTAACAATTCCCTTCTGATCTTTGTTGTTTCTAAAATTGCTATAATGTGTCTGCCCATATGTGTGCCTTATGGTCCCTCATTTGAGCTGCATCTCTAAAAACAGCTTGCAAATATGTGTTTGTGCTAAGAAATAAATGTCACCTGCATTCTTGTCAACAAAGTCAAAGCCAGTGAGATATAAGGCAAACAATTCAAATGCTACTGAACAATGGGGGAAGTTGGCTACACACAGGTATGGCAGGTTAATATCTATCTGCTCACAATCTGTCCACAGCTGGAAGTTGAGTTATTTACTCTTTCAAAGAAAAATTGAAGCCCCAAGAATAGATGATTGCCATAAACTTCTCCAGAAAATTAAAGTTAAGACCCTGTTTCAGAGTCCTCTGTCTTTATTATGCAGTATTATCTGCATCTCATTAGGTCATGACCACATACATTTTCAGGAGAAATAACCTGTGTACAGAGGCATCAACCCAATCTCTGGAACTTGACTTTTCTTTTAAGAACTCCACTTCAAGATATTTCAATAGAGCTATTTTTTTTTTTTTTTGGCTCTTTGAGAATATTCCTGGTACCTCATTGTAGATGTCAAGTGCCATTTGATTCATTCTAAGGTAATCTGCTTGTCTTCAGTATTAGGAGTCTTCTGACAGAAGAAGATATATTGTCCCAGAAACTGTAATTCTTTGGCAGTATTTAGAGTACCTAAGTTGCCTCTCCTGTTTTGTTCCAGTTATCTCTGTTTTCTACTGTTGCACACTGAAAACATTGAATGAGCTAAGCAAAATGAAAGATTGTTCCTTATATTACTTTGTCCCTCTAGTACATGTGCTTGGCATGCAAGTGATATTCCTAAATCTTCCTTGGATTCTACTCTCCAATAGTTTCATCATGTCTTTAGGCCTATGTAGTTCTGTTTCTATTCAGCTATTGTCATTAACATATATTTGGCCATTTTACCTGTTTTACTGATTAATTCAGCCTCCATGGCACAGTTTACCACTGTTACGGAATACTTTTGGCTTGGCAAAGCATTAGCATCTCTGCATTTACTGTGAGATACCTACAAGAAATCTTAATGTGCAGAGGCAGCTGGAATTTGTTTTGCACAAGGATAACACTTAAAATTTTTGTAGTTAGATCTCTGAAAAAATTGTTTTGATTTGCAGGTGATTTTTAAGGAAGAAAGCAAGATGCAAAATATTGTGTAATCATATCCAAACATATTATAAATCTGTAAGACACACACACACACACACACAGAGTCTTGCATTTCAACTTTGTTGCTTAACTGTTAATCATTACCAGGAATATTTTGTTTCTAAATAAATTTCATTCTGTCACTTGTTCCTTCTTCTCTGACAATTCTTATTTTGGCATACATTCCCATTTGTAACCAATATTTCCTTTTGCCTGCTTGCCCTTCCTGGAGGCTGATATGCAGATGGTAGCAAGCTCTGAGGGGGTAGAGAGAATGTTATCTGCTCAAAACTATCAATCTCTTTACTCTTTTGTCTTTCAGATCTTGTTCCCTTGTTTCTAATCATTGCCTTTGAATAATTCTTAAGACTGATTGTGCTTATATTCCTTCTCTTGGATTGCAAATAATTTTGAGCAAGGATTTGTGGGTTTGGTGCTCCGTATTCCATTTGTCCCTTTCAGGTAAAACTCTAACATAGAAAATATCTCTAAGGCTGCCAACAAGGTTTGCAAGTTCTAAATGTCGGTTGCTTTCATTCCTCTTTTTTTTTTTTTTTTAATGGGGCATTTCTGTTCCAAATAGACTGTCATTACAGAAGTAACTTTAATGCTTCATAAAGCACAAATCCTCTTCTTTGGCTTCTCTGCATGGTCTCCAATATCAAACGTTTCCTTTCTTGTACTTTTGTCCCCAAAAGGTCTTTAAGAATGAGACCTGTCTGGATCCCACATGAATTTCTTTTTTTAAACACCCAGAGTTGGTTAATAACCTGGTCAAGTCTTTCTTTTGTGACTACTGTTTATTTGCTCCCATATATTCTATATATTGATGGGAACCTCAATATAATTCAGGCTGTGCAGCATCTGATTGTAACAGATTGGTTTTCACTCCCAGAAAGCAGCACATCAAAGCAGACACAGATCAATAATACTTTCCCCTTCCTATCTGTGGATAGTGTTGCAGGTTTCTGTTCAACAGCCATAAGAAAATGCCTACAAAAATCCAGATAGTGATCGATAAGTAGCAAATACAGAATCAAACAACTGGCACAGTACCTGGCACATGAAGTATCACATGAAGAGGAAGTTGTTGGTTCTTAGTGAAAGAAACTTGAAGTGTGTATCCTTAAGAGCCTTTTCCCCCCCTTCTCACTTCTTCCCTTTTACTTGGGCTCCTTCACGCAGTGCTATTCTCCCTTTTTATACTGTAGCTCTGATAGTGAATGCTTCCAGTCCCAGCTAGTCATCACAGGATGCAAACGTTAAATGAAAACTTTTTCAATTAAATTTTACATTGGTTGATCAGCCAGAAGTGGGAAATATTTAGGTGAATGTGAGTAGTGGGTACCTGGATGGCAATTAGTGTCAACTTCCAATACCCTGAGGCAGGGACTCAAATATTTCACCTGTGGAGGAGGGGGTCAGGGCTTTTTCATCCATTCTTTTCTTTGCCTTTTAATTCCCTAACTCCCATAATCTGGCAATGTATTATGCAGCGCAGACCAGGAAGGTGGGCTGCAGTAAATGCTGCTTTATGGATCAAGCAGTAGGAAGTGCTATACTCTTCCCCCCAGAGACTGAAGGCTTTACATCAATCAGCATACTGACAATGACTGCTTTTGAACTTACCTGTAGTATAGCAGTGTGGAAAATCATTATCCAGCATTCAATTTTTTAAAGAACACACATAATTTGAACACTGAAGCACCATACGGCCATTTTGTCTGACTCTGAGCACCTTTTTGATTGATCGCCTCTCTCTGTGCCACAAGGAGGAGACAGGATGTATGCTTTGCCTTTTGACTATGGTGTCCAAATAATCTCACATACTGTAATGAAGTGTGAGGAGATTTATGCCATCAACACTAGTGTAAATTTTAATACAACACAAAATGTTCCAATTCTTGTTTGACATGAAATTTGAAGTGAATTTGAGTATTCTCTACCACACAAACTCAATGGGTGGCAAATAATAAATGCTGTGCTGTGGAATGAATTAAAATATTAATTTTGTTTTGCTGTGAAGGATGTGATGAGATATTGTCTTGAGAATGATGCAAGGGTACAAATATGGAACCTAGCTCTTATTAATCGGGAGCTTTCACAATTCATATTTAGTTGCAGATCCAAGAATGTGCTCTGTCTGTGTGTGAACTCATTTCACTGCAGGATCAAGACTGTCATACATAAGATCAATAGCATAGAGAGCTCTGTTTAACTTCAGATTCTTCATTTGAAATAACTACTGCATGGACTGAAAACAACAGTAAGAATCCAAAGGCAATTACACACTGTTCTGATGAGGGAAAATCCAGCTTCAATCTTCAGAGCAAGTAGGCAGCTTGATCTTCTTTGAAAAACATATTATTTCACATCTCCTCTTTAGAATAAGTTCTCTCTTGCTAGACACTGGATCTGTATTCTAGATAATGGGAGTGCTGGGTGTAATCACTCATGGTCCTCATCCAGACCAAGGGAAAATATCATATCTTCTTTGCAGGAGTAGTCATTTAATGTCCTCCTCTCTTTGCTCCATATTGTTCAATTTCTCTAGTTAATTCAGTAGTCAGGTCTTGGAAATTTCAACTATTTATTGGTGGACTTGACTATGAAAAGAGAATAAATGTTAATGCTTACATTGGAAAAATAATAGACAACCTAGAAGCATTTTTCTTTATTAACTTCATTTATTTTTGTGGTTGGAGTTAATGGGTTTTTTTTCCAAAAATCTCACTCTAGTGAGAGTCCAGGACTATGCCATCTTCTTAGTATTTTGTGTATCTCTGATCAAAAGATGGACATTAAACAAGCCATTATTTCTGAGACAAATCTTCTAGTGGCAAATCTTCTACTAACAAATCTTCTAGTGGCCTGCATTGCTCTTTGAACTTCACCTAGGCAACTGTTCAGATCAAGCTGCAAAGCCTACCTCATTACTGATACTTGCTCCACTCACCCCGTAATTATTTCTTGGTTCTGCTAGAAAGAGGAAGGCCAAGGGAAAAAACTGAAAAGAAAGGAGAGAAATGTTGAAATATTTCAGAGTAGTGAGTTGTGAACCATTTGTATCTTAGAGGATGTTTTCTTGTATTTTTTTTTCATTTTAGTTCAATCCTATAGAAGTAAGCTTCACAGGCTAAGATTTCCCCAGTTCACGAGAGGCTCCTGGAGGAACCAGTTCCATATAAGTCCTGCAAGTACCCTTAAAGGTCTGCTGCTCTGTGACCCTTCTTTTGACTGAGGAGACCTGGAAATTGCTATTTTGAAGTTGTCTGTCAACATTGTTTTGTGTTTCAGCCAGAAGGCATCATCCCAGGGTGACAATAGACTTTGTCTATTTGAAGTCTTCTTTTGTCTTCTTTGAAGTCAGTGGCAGCACTGTCTGCCTAAGGATTGCAAGATTTTGCATTCCCAAAGTCTGTGAGCATTACTGAGTTTTAACTGTCTTTATTGCATTAGATCAAAACTCTGATCAAATGTAAACTGCCAGAAAATATCAGATATGATTTCTACATAGTATAGAAGACTCCTGGTTGATATGTAAAAGTTAGGTCTTACCTCTTTCTGTTCTAATGGTAATGCTTTTAACCCAGAGCTGAATGTGTGCATAGCTGACATCAGTATGTACCCTCTTCTGTCTTAACCTAACAGAACAATCTATGGTTTTAGTTAGTGTTTTTAACTTGGTACTCAGTAATGCTGAGAGACTAAAACAACAGAAATTTGTTAACAAATGCCTTTCTGTAAAATGTCAGGCATGATTCTTCCCATCTCATTTTGCTGGGAAGAACACCAACTTTCAAAGGCATTTGTATTCTATGTGTGTTGCTCTGTGACTTAATATTGTTTGGCTTCATTTGAGTGCACGAGCACTGAAGATGTAGGAAACAGAAGAAAGGCTATTCTGCCTTCAGCCTTCTTTCTTTATAGTATATGAAGCAGGACATCTAATTGTTTCTTGAATGACCTCCAAGGTCCTTGTGGAATGAGATTGTTGTCTTCTGTGTACAGAGGAGCCTCCACACTCTATTCATTTATTGTAACTTAATTATAGGATGCATGTAATAATTTGGAGACAGTCAATGAATTTGCCTCTCATGCAAGTCATCACAGGACTGTGGGAAATAGATGCACATGTTCATTTATTGTAAAATACTCAGATTAATTATTTCACCTGATATCTGTACTTGTAAACTGCCAGCTGAAGCTGAGGATGACAATGAGCCATGGATGACATATGTTAGGTATGGTCTACCACTCTACTGAAGGCATTTTGATACTACATGAGTGGAAGCACTGTAGAAAGGTTAGAATTAAAGCCCATTTTATGCTTGACAGTTATTGTGTTCCTCTTTTCCATGCTACATCAAACCAGTTTTTTAAAGATGCATTTGGTCACAAATGACAACATATACACTACAGTATTTATCCACTGCTCCTCGCTGTAATTGTAGTTTAGTGAGATTAAAGAGATATGTTTGTGTCTTTACTGTAGTTTAATTTCATTTCAGAACTATGTGTTCTCTCACTTGTTATTTTCTGTAAAAAGCATGATTGGCTCCACATTTTTCTGAGCTATTAGTAATGCAATCTTGCTCCACTAGAAGCAGTCAGGAATGTGTCATTGCTTTCAACAGGTGCTGTCTTGCCTTCATGTAAAATGACTGTGTTATGAAGCAGTGAGTCTGCTGAAGAGCCCTTTTGCTTCTTTTGCAAAATATTGGTGCTTGAATTTTGGGCTTGTTGCTAGTTTTCAACGGTTTTATTTGTGAATTGCATGCAAGCTGTACATGGTTTATATATTATTTAGTCTGCAAAGAGTATTAAATTTAAGTATCTCTTTAGTGTCTCTTTAAATGCAATTTGATTACTCTTTAAAACTCAAAGTAATATTTAATAACTGTTAGTTTTCTTTTAGAGAGTTCTTACCAAGGAAACAGGAGTTCTTACAGCTACATGGATAATTAACTTGAAGCTTGTCTGTCTCTTGGGGGACATCAGATATGTAAATGAGGAACTTAAGCCTGAACAAGATATGCCAGGGAATCACTAAAAGTTTTATTACACTGAAACATTGGTGTTGAAATCCTAAATGTTAAAATATACTATTATAAACTACCGCATTTTAAAGAGCAAAGATGTGTGGGGATTTTATTAAAATTTGCCATATGAAATTATAACATTATGTAGATTTCAGTTTTTTAGGAGATTCAGTGAAATTTTGAAACCTTCAGTAGAAAGCATGGACTGTTATGAAAAAAAAATATAATAATACTTTCAGTATGAAGATAAATGTGTATAACAAGCAATATTACCTCTCTCTAATACTAGAATTGAAGCTGATTGCACAATCTATCACATAATATGTCGTGCCATACTGAGAGCTATCCAGGTAAGGAAACTTTCCACATTATTGCACTGCTGAGAGCAAAACTAAGGCTGATGTTAAACAGAAGAATTTTTTTTGCCCTTTCAGAAATTTCTTATTTATTATCAAATCATTTAAACATGTATCCAGCCAAAACATAAGGAATTTCACTGATAAATCTTTTGCAAAAAACCCACTTTTCCCTAGAGTCTGTTAGTGTTCCTATGAGCAATGTCATCAGCGTCAGTGTCAGAGGCCAAGTAAGTGAATAGAAGATCACCTGGCCTTCCAACTCTTGAGGGGTGGCCTCTTTTTGGACTAAAGACACAACTGGCATAGAGAACTACTGTGACTGTTGTTACTACAAATCCTCTCTAGAAATAGAGAGCAACCACTTTAAATGACTTGAATGTAATGTCTCTTGTATACGCAATTCATAAAAACACACGTATTCAGATCTTAGGTAGATTCTTGCATACCAATAAGTTGTTTTCTTTTTGGTGACCTGTTTGAAATATGTGTCTGGAATGCAAGTGAGCAATGAAAGCATAAAATAGTACTATTTCTTTAGCAGGATTTAGTGATAGTCTGCAACTCTTATTTGAACTAAGCCCAATGCAGGAGCAAAGTAAATGTACACGTTCATTTACTTGTCCTTCTAGTAGAGAAGTCCTCACTCCGATCTGCTGATCAAACACCACTGTTTAAATCAGCAATGGATGAAAGATTCGAAAACAAATTAAATGAAATGGAAAAAAACCCCAAACCTTCCAAGTTTTTAGGTATTGTACTTGTTTCCATCTCATCCTATTTTCCTATCAGGTATTACCTGCATTCAGATCAAAGTGACCATGTCTGCTTTTTGCAGACATGTTGAGATTGTAGTTCAACCTATCTCTGCTCCAAATGCTGGTTTAAATTTTCTTGAATTTTGTTTAATGTGCTTTTTTCACATTTTTACCAAGAGGTATCTATTTTTTTCATGTTTGTTGCTATTTATTCCAACTAATGGAGTCAATAAGATATAGGAAGTTAATTTCATGTACTAGAGATGTGTTAGGAACTCTTCATGTTCAACTACATTTAAATTCAGTGGGAATTCAGACATGTTTGACTGTTTTAGTTTGGACTGAGATTTGGATGAGATTTGCAGATAAGAACATATTACTAATTTGAGGATGAAGTGTCACTTTTTGACTAGCTCTCTAACACTTTTATTCTAGAATTCTTCTGGAAACATTAGCTCAGTTTGTGGAAATTATGTGCAATGAATTTTGGAACCCTTGGAATAAAACATGCAGTGGTAGCTTATAATTGTTTCTAATATTGGTAAATTCCAGGCATGCTCTGTATAAAATGTGGACAAGCTTCTTTTCAGGTTGTGTGATTTTTTTTCCAGTGGAAATAAATAAAGAGAAACTATTTGTTGCATGATAATGTACATAATAAAAATAGATTTGTATACAGTTGAAATGCAAAATGCAAGAGTCATCATGTGTATCACTCATTTAATCTTGTATTCAATTAATTTACACCAACTTTCTCCAAATGTGGAGAAAACTGTAGGAATTAAAATAGAAATGAACTCAAGCAACCTATTTATTTTTTATGCATCTTATTTTTAAAGCTGTTAATGAAATTATTAATAAATCAAAATGTTGAGTATGTGAATATTAATAATGTTAAAAATAAACTAAGAAAAAGCAAGAACAGGGCTATATATTAATTTTATTCTTATTTGTATTTTTAAAAATATATTTATTATATGTATTTTCAATCACTTAGGCTGTTCTAACTTAGTGTGACTTAACTGAATATGTTTTTTAAATTTGGTTTTAAAGCTTATTATTTTTTCTTTTTTTCTGTGAGAACACACTACCTTTGATTTAATTTTTTTGACACTATGCCCACTGCACAGTAGAAAAAAAAAAGTGTAATTGTAGTTTTGTCCTTAACAGCACAGGACAAATAAATGTCAAAATCAAATGGTGGTGTCCCCCAAGGGAAAATATACTTCAGTTATGAAATATTCTTCCCCATCTCCCATTACTATTCCCATGGACACCTAGGTGAAGCTGCCTCAGGACCTAATCAGATACTGATCATTTGCATATAATAAAAAATCATGCAACGAGGTTTTAGCCCATTCCGAGGAAAAGTGCATAATATATCTTTAAAAGGTTCTGTCTTAAAAACTGGTGCTGCAGTGGCTCTGGATGAATGGTTTGAATGGGGAAGGCCTGATGAGAAATGAACATCTGCTTATATTGTTGGTGCCCTGTCAGCTTAGCACCGCATTTAATAAATCTGTTTGGAGGTGGCGTGGTGCTATTTTTTGATATATATCTTGAAAAGGAGCTGGTATTGATACAATTTCAGACTGTCTCAGGAATAATAAAAATAAAAATCAAATATAAAAAAGTCATTAAGGCAGTTTGAATGTGAGATGGTTTTAGGGAAAAGGCTCTCCTTAGGCTTTAGTAGCATTCTTAATTACATTATTACTCAGAGCAAGTGAAACCCATCACTGTTGGTTTATAAATATATTGTGATATCCTGATATCCTTGTGATATCCTTTCTGATATAAAATCCTGAAAAGCTTGAAGCTGTGAATTGTTCTCAACTACTGTTATATTCAAGAGACTTGATAATTCCTGAAGTTGAATGAAACCTTTTAATATTCTCCCAAAACTAGTGGTAAGTAACCAGTTTGGATTTCAGTTCGCATTCATTTTTATTAAGAAAACAAATTTTGAGAAAGGTTGTGGACCAAATAAAAACATAATATATAGACATAAACAGACAGACATGTCTGTTCACTTGTAGACAGACAGACAAATGCTTTCATGTTATAACAAATTTTAGATAATCTTCCTATAAGAATATAGGCTGGCAGGGAGAGTAAGGAAAACTTTTTGAAGTGGTGGAGCTACTTTTTTCTCTTTGTCACCTAAGCAATTATTTATTTTCAAGCAGTTTTGTTTTAAAATTTAATCTGCTTTTCTGAAGATATAGATACAAATTAAAAAAAAAAGTTATTTCAAATTATTTCAAAATATTACAACATATTCCTTGTCATGATACTTAAAGAGAAATTTGAAAGCTCTTTTCTTCTGCCTTAATTTTCATTGAGTTTTTTTGGTTTTTAAAAATCATTTAAATATCTTAAATGCCATCATTTTCCTGGGACATGTAATCTGTTTTCTGGCCAGATCTAACTCTGAAATTAAGTAATTCTTAAAATTGCATCTGCCTGCACATTTTACCCTTGAGAATTTTTTGTGTGAATGGTTTGAGTAGACAGAGTCTGAGTAAATGTACAGGGGAAGAGGTTAATTCTCCTCCTGCAAAACCACAAGCTGTGTGTGATGGGGCCTCTGGAAAGGATGAGATGGGAGCATGTTGTACTGAGATGAAGAGCTGAGTCTATAATCTTTCAGCCCTTCTGGGAATCTCATTGTACTCCCTCTCCCTTTCTTGTAGCCCATGTGTTGTCTTCAGGTGAGCAAATAATCTGCCTTTACTGAGGAGGCTGCTGAGGAGCTCTTCTGAGAGGCAGCTATCTCCTGTCAAGCATTTTGCATTGTGTTTATAAACTTTCTCCTCATTCTTTACCCCTCTGCTCCCAAGCTGTATCTAGCTGAAATACAGACACAGAAACATTTGGAGATTTGGGTGTAATAAAGTTTTACCATGGTTTGTCCTACCTGCCAGGGACCACTTTTGGTACTAATGGAGCAGAAAGCCTCATCTCCCTCCCTTGCCGCTCACTGTACTGACCTGCTGCCAGGACAGTGCATCTGGCAGCCAAAGAAAAAGACAGAGGAAGTTGTGAGAAGAAAAGAGGTGGGAGAAGGTCCAGCGACCCTAGTTTTGTGCTCCCAGTGTCTCCTGTGGAAGTGCAAAGACTATCATAAGTGTAGCTATGTGTCAGCAGATGACAGTGCAGGAAAGAGTGAAAGAAGATAGCAAAGCAGAGGTAAATTGTATGTTAAATGAATGAAGAGGGCATGCACAGAACACTCATGTGCCTTAGTGTTTCAGGAGTGCATGGCTATGTGCAGTCACTTTGCAGCAAGGCAGGAAATACCTGCATTCAGTTTCACCCTCTAGCTTTGCCCTGGGAAGGTCTGGGTAAGCTAAGTGGTCAGGCATCCTTCTTAAGGTTCTTCCAGTAATTTCCCATTCAGGAAAGAACAGATGGGAAGATCTGGCTCATAGTAACACAACAGGCAAGTACACAACACGTGCACAACCCTTACCTTCCACCCAGCTTTTGGTCCAGATTTGCACAGCATTACACAACCAAATCAAAGACACACCAACTTTCATGTTTTAGTTGACCTCAAGAGCAAATTTCCAGATAACCCTCTTTTGATGAGCTTTCATTCACTTTGTGGAGTATCTTGGGGATCACAGCTCTCTATTCTTTTGAGATAAACAACGCTGGAACTGATGTTCTCCTGTTCACCTGATAATAGGCATCCAGGCTCTGGGACCCCATCACAGCCAGCCAGAATAAAAGCTCCAAACCACATAGAATTTGATGTCTATTCCACATATCAGTAGTATCATTCCACAAATCCACCATTGCCAAGTTGTGCACTCCTTCTACAGGTACAGCAGAAATTTGCTTTTGGGTGAACTTATCCATCCCACTGTTTCAGATGCCTGTTTATTGAAAGTATGACAGAAATAGCCAATTTCAACCAACACCATTAAAAACAAAAATAGGATAGATTCAGTGAATGTTCTTAAAAGAAGCTACAATTAAAACCAAATGTTTTAAACTAAAAACTTATTGAAACTATTTTAAGTTTCTTATTTTAAGATGTAAATCTATGGCTACCATTTTTCCTCATTCTACTATTTCCTAATCCTGTCATTCTTTTAACTTTTTAAAATCTATAATTCATTTCTTATTTCCTCATCATGCATTACATAATCACAAGAATTTCCACAATTTTTTTTCCAGTCTTGTATCTCTTCTTCATAGCTTCCCACTATGACTTCAGAGGGCTTAATTCCCACTTTCTTCCTTGTGTATTTGAATGTTCACCTAAACACATAGTGCTAAGTTTTAAAGAGACATAATTAGGTTTTAATATCAACATTGGGACGGCTTAATGAGAGAAGTTGTGTCGTCGCCTTCCCAAGCCCAGTTTTCCATCTGTTTCCAGCCTTAGACATTGCATCCATTTACAGTCTGTTAGCAATTGCAGGTTTACTTCATAGCTATAAAAGAAAGAAATAATATTTTTCTTTTCATGGAAAAGATTTTATACTAAAATTTAGAATATGGAAAATTTCAGTGTAACATATGGACTACAGATTATGTGAAATAAATAAATTTGGCCTATTGCCTTAAAGCTCAACTGGTCCTTTGACACCATTGGAGCACAAGAAGTGGTGTAAATCAGAAAATCTGCATGCAGTTGAGTCATCATCTGTATTGTATGTTAAATGAGAAATGTAAAATTTGAATATGTGCTTTAAGGATCACAATTTTCTTCACTGAGAGGGTGGCCAGGCATTAGAGCAAGCTCCTCAGGGGATTGGTGGAATCACCATCCCTGGAAGTCTGCAAAAAACATATAGATGTGGCACTTGGAGGCATGGTTTAGTGGTGAAGATTGAAGTTTTAGGTTAACAGTTGAACTTGGTGATCTTATAGGTCTTCTCCAACCCTAAAAATTGTATGTTATTACGATGTATTTAGTTGCAGAATGGGATAGGTAGGTATATAGGTAGGTAGACAGGTAGGTAGGTAGATGATGATAGATGATAGATAGATAGATAGATAGATAGATAGATAGATAGATAGATAGATAGATAGATAGATAGAACTTTGCTTCTGAAAAGGAGCATATTCTGAATATGCATGCCTGTCAACACAGTTTAAATATGCACATAAGATAATTCGACAGCTGCTAAACCATGAAAAAGTAGTAGAGGCAGGATTGTATAGGTGATTATATTGTCTTTGACTGTTTTTTCCAACTTATAACTACCACAAATTTTCTGATTTTCTTGCTGTTGATCTGGGTGAAGGAAGGTTTCATTTGCTGTTGTTGCTGAGAAGACTTATATAACTTGCAGGAAAGTTAAAGCTTGCTTGGAGGAGACACCATGCCTTACACACTTGGAAGATTTATCTGTATCTCAGGTAGGTAACCCACAGACAGAGTGGCTGAACCTTTCAGCATTCCATTTTTTTGGCTCCTGTAGTATTAGTGGGAAGAAGGGAGATACTATTCTGGCTTTTTTCACAATGCAGACAGCATGATTGTAAAAACAGAGGCATCCCTCTGCCTCAGCTCTGGAGGCACAGACGAACTGAGTCTTGATTCACAGCAACAGCACAAGTATGGGACACAGGCTAGCTTCACCTTTTGCCCAGCTTCTCCTTACACAGATGCTCCCTCACTGTGGACTACAAAGTCACACATATAGCCTAGAAAAGATCTAGTGCTGAAGTGAATACACTCAAATCCAAGATTAATTCCATTCTGTGGGGTGAGTTTTCTTTCCTGAAGGTTATTTGTGTGCTACACAATTATTTCCTTTAATTCCATTTTTAATGAGAGGAACATTGGAGGGGCAGATTTTCATATGTTACAGATGGTCTTTTTTTCCTCGGCCTCTGTGGACCAGCAACAGTGAAAACTTGCTGAAAACTGTCCCTGATTAATGAGCACATAGTCTTGGTTGTAGTGATGCCAGGTCTCTGTACTCCTGCTCTGTAGGATTGATTTCAGAGCTAATCCTTGCACCTGTGTGGGCCAGCAGCCTCACAAGCTCATTAGTTCCAGTGTGGGCAGGGCTGCCCAGCTGTGGAGGGGGGTCAGGACTTTCCCTGCAAGCTCAGGGCTGTTTGCTTGCAGTGACTCATCTTCAGTCATGTCCATTATGCTTTGGCAACTAGCACCCTTGTTCCTATCCCCTGCACTTAAGAGGCAAATAAAATCAATCCTGTTTTATTTTGTAATGTTTAGAAAATATTTCCATAAACAAAGAGTGTGTTGGAAAAACAGGTGGATGTTGTCTGACTTTATCACATGCAGGCTCATTTCTCAAAGGTATTGTTATAATGGTGAGGACTTGACAAAGGCAAATTTATTGAAAGTTTTATATATAAATCCTAGGTCAGTTCTTTTCATGAGTAGAGACTATGTGGTTCTCTTCCTCCTGGAAAATCCATTTTTTTCTTAAAGCTTCCATTGTGCTAGATGAAGTAGAGATTAAAAACACTAGCTGCTTTATTCAAAACATGTTTGACTTAAATTACAATAAATTACTTTGCAGCCAGACATCTGAAAGCCATGTGCTAAATAAACTGTACATTATGTAGGAAGGGTGTTAAAAATCCCCTGAAGTTGTAGAAATATGAGAGGCAAAGAAGAAGATGATGATTTTGGCAGTCGTAGTCAATACATTGAGACTGAACTGAACTTTGCTTACATGGTCCTTCTAAGAAGAAAGACATATGTCTTGAGTGTGATTTGAGTGTATTGCCAATGCAAGCTGATACAGAGGTCATTGCTGTTGGCAGATGGTGCTGCAGAATGAGGCATAAGTTCCAGACAGGGAGCTGGAGTCTGCTTACCACATAGGCACATATGTTCTGGTACATTTTAAAATCACTTAACTGCTGAGCTTTAGTGGTTCCTCTGGTAACTCCACAGAAATATGCTGTAAGTAGCAAATGACGGTCACTGTACCCATTTTGCTCCCATGAATTCTGTTAAAAGCACTTTGCAGAAATCTCCAAAGGTGTAGGGAAAGGCTGCTACTGTTGGAACAATAAGCTGGCATTATCAATTACAAATGCTCTTCTTTTGTTGACTTCCTAGCTGGTTATTATTTAAAATAATTCAATTAATATGCCTGATATTTGCAACTGTATTATTTATCCAGGAAAAGGAAAGCTCCTGCATCAGCCCGAGTGAAATGATTTTTACCACAGAAAATAATGCTGCAAGGTGGTGCACATGTTTAAAGAAACAGTGTGGTATGGCAAATTATGCACAGTACTCTAATTTCTAAAAAGAGTCTAGGTTTTCAAGCACTTTACTTGAACAAGAAGATTTAATTTATTTGTTATTTTATGAAGCATTTTTATGTGTAGAAAAAGTGCTACTTGTTTGCACATGCTGGTTATGTGGCATTCTTACATGATTTCATGCTTTGCCGATGGAAAATTAGACCCTTGTGTATTATAAAAGAATAGAAGATAGCTATAGAATCAGGATGCGATTGCCTCAGGACATTCTGTTGACAGCTAGAAATATATACAGACAAAGCAATGTCACTGGATGCTAATGTGAACTATACAAGTTGATGAGTACTGTAAATCCCTGTAAAAAGAGAAATCTATACCCTTTCATTTTGCAGGTTTTTGCCGTTAAAATTACCACTTTTAACACTTATGTAATTGTGTTACATACAATCATTAATAAGATTTTATAATTATGGACATGATTAAGCACAGATATATGTTTCTGATAATGTATATATATTTAGGAAGAAAAATCCCTTTATTTGTTTACTAAACCTTTGCTTCACAATTTGTTGAAGCTGTTAGTTGCCCCTTAATTTAAGGGGCAAATTTGAGTATGTAGGGAATGCCTGACTGATCCAGTATTGAGGTAGAGTAGCAGTGCTCAGTTTTGAAACTAAAGCAAGATACATCAAATTAGCCCTAGCATTACAGGAGCCTATCTGGCCTTTTGATGTTTTCTACATCATCCCCTATAATAAGCCCAGATGTTCCAAATAGATGAGATCTCAGTAAAAAAGCAGGAATTTGTTTCTACTGAGCCTAATTCCATCATTACCAATAAATTGCAATACTGTATCGTTACCGAGGTGTAAATATTTGGTTTGCTGCTTCCATTTTCTGAAAGACTCTTTTAACAACTCTGCTGAAGTAAAGCTGCTTTCATATTGCCTGCTTCTGTCCATCTTTCTTATTTGTTTAATCTTTAAAAGCACAGCAGATATGTAAGACTTCAACAATACCTACGTACAAATTTCTGTCTTCTCCACCTATACTATCATGATAGCACTTTGGACATCAAATATTTATCCTAATTACAATTCCACTCTAATCTGAATATATTTTATATGTCAGCAACACTGTGTCTGAGAGAAGAAAAAAGATTTTGTTCTCAAATACACTGCTGGTGAAGCAGAATGACCTGGACTCTGTACCTGGGACCAAGTGGGCAACAGTGGGGCCTAGCTATATATTTTTCATTTGAACCAGTAACCTGAATTTACCTATATGTTTATTATTTGTTTGTTTAATTTTTTATGAATCTTATATTTGCTTACTAGGTAAGTATTTTCTCATTCTAGCCATTTTATTCCAACTACCTTGTTCCTGTTGTCCCTACTTATGGAAAGTGCAACACCTGTTTATACCTTGAAGACTTGAAGGTGTCATATGTGTAAATGCCATGTCCTGTACCTGGAGGAATCTTTTAAAGCTGTAAGGAGTTTTACTATGAACAGGCCAAATGGCTAGCACTTATATTGTCTTCTTTTCTTGTTAGGAAGCAGTTATGGGACAAAAATTTGAAATGCATCAAAAGTCATATTTGTTTTTAGAAAAATAATTAAAGGCCAGCAAAAGTTTCATGAACCTAATTTGTTGGCATAATGTAGAAAAAAGTAACATAGTCACTGGAGGATAATAAGCAGGTTGTAGTAGGGCAAGCTTTACAAAGCAAAATTCATAGATTTTTCAAAAGGAGAAGAAATTTCTATATTCTAAATTCTAGCCTATTTAAAAAGGCTTTTACCTTCCTCGAGGTCGACTATTATAGCCTCTAAGTAGTTGTTAGATAATGGACAAGAATTATTTTAGGAAAAAGACTTTCAAGACTTAAGGAATAGGAAGAATTTTTTTTCCACAAGAAAGGGTAGCAATGGTTCATGGATTAATCTGCGGTCCTGTATTATGTAATATAGTTATTAATAAATTACCTTTGAAAATATATTATAAATGAACAGAAGATAACTATAGAATCAGGATGTGATTGCCTCAGGGGTAAAGCAAGTAATCAAACTTTGCAGAAAAGTAAATCAGTAAAGCTTGTGAGGAATTTCAAGAGGACCTATTTAAAGTACGTAATAGGAAACACCACGACAAACAAAACTCAAAAAATATTATCATTTCAGAAACCTTGAAAACTTTATGGGCAGTTCAAGAAATTTATCTGCTTGGCGTATGATTGTTGTTAAAAAGGGAATTAAATATTCATATATTAACAAGATGGAGAAAGAGTTTAAAACTTTCTAGTGTCAGAATATGAAATGAAGGTATGATTTTGTACAAGACACTGTGCGGGGTCATTGTTGCCCTTGGAGAGATGTGGGGGAAAGCACCGAGGAACAAGAGTGGCATCTTAAACCTGTGCAATGGCAATTTAGTGTTTTTTCGCTTTAGAGACGAGAATAACAAAGAACATTTTAGAATCAGATAAAAGAAAAAGAGACGGTAATGGTCTGTTCTTGCCTTGCAAAGCAAGATGGTCAAAATTGAGGGGCAGTGAATCCAAATCTTGTAAATGGAAATATATCTTCACATAAAGATTAAGCCAAGGAACTGGTGTTGCGAGGTCACAAGTTTGACAGAAATCCAGTAGGGTGTGGAAATTTATCAAATTAACAAATGTATCCAGATAATCCTGAAAGAACTAAAAACCCCTGGAACACAGAACCTCACTCATCCGAAAAGAATCCAATCTTGGAAAGAACATAAATTCTTCAGATTCAGATTTTGTTCCAAACTTTAGCCATTAGGAATATAGAGGCTGTTTTCCTGGGGACAGGTGGTTGGCTTTCTGACTAGAGTGGAGTTTCTTGCCCCACTTTCCGAGGAGGCATGTAGTGTTGACAAGTGTCAGGGTAGCAGTTGCTACAATAAATGAAGGGAATTTTTGGCAAACTGTTGTCTAGTAAGATATTTCCTGTGCTCCTGCTAAATCATTTCTAGTTGAAAAGCCTTCCCTGGACTCCTTGGAGTACGGCTGCCCTGGCTAGCCACTACTAGCCACTTCCAAGCCTACCTACCCCCAGCTGTTCTGGGCTCCAGCTGCAGAGGAGGAGGGAAAATCTGGGCAAGTGTAGCCATGGTTACCAGTCCAGGGAATGAACAGAGTTTAAATATGCTAATACCCAGTGATGCTTTTATGCAAAAAGTACTGAAAAATCTTTTGGGCAAATGCATTCTAATAGCCAATTCTCCCAAGACGGTAGTCACCTATCCATTGAGAGCTACTTGCATGTACCTCCACTTATGTTGTGTAACATCAGGATTTTCATCCCTGTATGGAAAGTCCTTGTTGCAGATAAGGACATGAACAAATTGAATATGTAGAAGTGCATTAATAAATAAATTTCACTGGTACTGCATTTATTTTATATAGTACTTCATTAATACAAACCATGTTTCTTCCCAAATTCCCACCTCCTGTTTTTTTTCTTCATTCCATCCTTTCTATCCTGAAATTCATCAACACAAGCTTCATGATACTGTTATGAATAATTTACTGACCTGTGGAACCAAGGTACTTTATACCATACACAATAGTTCTATATTAAAATACTTATATCCACAGGTAAAACTCAAATTAGACATTAGCACAATTAAGATGAACTCTGCATACATAACCTTTTCTGTAGCCTCAAATACACTGGAAACTCCTAAACAGCATTTCTCCAAATTAGTGTGATTCAGGTTTGTATCCCTTGCACATTCAGGTTCCCATTTAATTAATGAAGAATTAATCTAAAATGTGGAGTAAGAGTTTGGAAGCAAAATTTTCTTTTCTGAACACAAATGTATTAACAGAGGTCAGTATCTATGTTAGTACCTCTAGTGTTAGAAAATGCTAGGAATGCTTTTAGGAACCATAAGACAGTAATTTTACTAGCTGCAATTTTTAAAATAACAGCTATAAGGACAAAGCAGCTAAAGTTTACTTCTCCTCTACTGTTTCAACATCTTACTCCTTCCATTTAATTGTAATGAAGTGAGAAGACACAATTCTCAACTTTAACCCATCCTGCTTCCAAAGTTATTTATAAAATCACTTCAAATTTATTACATATAAAGTTTCATCTGAAAAAATTCTAAAACTGGACAAAAATTACTAGTTTAAGATTATCTTGTTGCACCCATATTTGTTTAACTACTTTCTGTTATGTCTTTTAAATTAACTTGTAATAAGTATCATTGTTTTTTGAAAGACTAGATTATTTCTTTGTTATAAGTCTACAGACCATTAAGGAAATGGATAAGAAATACATATTTTGATTTAATTTACATTTTTTGGGAATAACCTTAATATAATATATGTACATACATGTATTTCTATAAAATATTTTTATATATAATACTTTTAGCATACCATTCTGCATTAAGAAACAAATTTCTAGTTGAAATACAAACTATAAACATTTCAGGGAAAAAAAAAAATATTGTACCACTATATGATTAAAATGTAAAGGCAAAATGATAGAGTTCAAACAGTCATTGGAAGAAGCAAAATTGTATGCATCTTTATGTAGTGAGAGCACTGTGTCAAACCAAATATTGGAAGATAGAAGGCTAGTAGAATTTTTCCTTTTCATCCAGGATACTGACAGTATTCCTAGCCCTGCCTCTTAAATCTGGAAGATGTGGTGATAATGACCTATTTAAATTAAACAGTTGAATTTGTGACTTGCTCATGTTAGGTGAAAAGTGTTACCTATATTCATAAATGGCCCAGGGCCAAATTCAGTCCATACATATGTCCCTTTCCAGACCACTGAATGCCTCCAAAATCAGAACATGGCCATCACACTTGATAAATTGTAAATGGATGCAAACCTTCATATTTCTGTGTTCAGTTATGCATTCTTAAGCCACGAAATGAGCTGAGTACTGGACAGAGCATACACCCCTGGAGCCACTCAGAAGACATATGGCATAATCCAAGGCAGGTGTTTGTAAATCCAAAAGATCACATTAGACCCCTTAGGCTACAATCTGAATGACAGCAGTGGGATTTTGTAGTTTATCTAGGACCCTAAATTAAGTTGTCACCCTTAATTTGTGGGATAACATCTACCAGGGGCAAAAACAAGTTAGAAACTTTTTCTTCTTTTACAGATTCAAGTATTCCAGTTGCTGAACTCTCTTACTTGTAATATGTATAATCATTTAAACTGTTAGTTAAGCAATTTATTGTCTTTTTTTTTAATTTCTCAGAAAAGAAATAGGTGTCCAGTGAACAGCCAATGACAATGAGATTGTTGAGATTGTCTGGGACATGCAGTTGTTCTTTTCCAACTGGATCAGTCAAACACATACTGAATTATGAAAACTCCTTTTGATTGATGAGTTCAGATCACCTTTAGCAGATGCACATTAAAAAGGAGTAGATGAATACATATAAACCATGGAGCTTAGCAGAAAGTAGTGCTCAAGACTGTAAACTGCCAACTTTATCATCTTTAAGTAAAAAATACAGTTTTTCTTCCCAACAAAGACTTTTTATAAAAGCAATAAGGTAACTGCATGAAGTGTGCTTATCATGATATAATCACACCCCAGGGGGAATGAGAGGTGCTCGGCTGCACCTCATGCTTTGTAATGACCCAGGGGTGTGATTATCTTATGATAACCACACTCCCTGTCATGCCTTATTGCTTATATATTCCACATGTCATAATGAATCCTGAAGCACTTTCTAGGCTTCGTAGCAAAGGCAATGACTTTGAAGTATAGGAAGTAGTCAGATTTTCTAGGTACATACAGATTAATATTGTATACATTAGGAGGAATTATGAATGACTACTTATCTGTACTAGCCAGGCCATAGTTTTTTAACTGTTTCTAGGTTCTGTAGGTTTCATGTGGTATTTTATGGGAATATTGCTTAAATTGTTCTCTGGAAGTGCAGCACAAGAAATATGAAAGCTTGACCACCATACTTCAGGACCGTGGGGAAAGATAGTAGCAGTGACATTGCCACCTTTGCACTTTCCTGTTGGGATAATTCTATAAAGTCAAATAGAACTACAGTAATCTAATTTTACCACAGAATTCTTTGTATGTTTACAAGATATTTAACTGAATATTGAAGTAACTGAGTAAAAAATTCTGAACTTTTATATGCAAAATTTTATCAGAGGAAGGAAAAGAGCTTGAGAGACTGGTATTTACAATGCTGACTGAATATCTCATCAATTTCTCTTTTACTGAAACAATATGAAGGAGTTGTGGGTTATTTGGAAACATAATTGTTAAAAAATCTGCACTTTAATAATAAAAATAGTAATAAATCCTAATGAAAATGATTGGGGTTAATAACAGGTCCATAAAGAACAGGGAGATCAAGAGGCTTCTGAATTCACAATTAAGGGTTGACATAAAAGACAACAGGATAATAAACTAAGCAATTATCTTTGATATACCTTATGGTATTATAGCACCACAGGGTGAATCTGTACCTCAGGGAAAGAGATTCTCAGTAACTTTGCAACCTTGTTAATCTGATGTATGTAGCAGTCAACATTTAAATACTGCTCCACTTGTCAGGAAAATCTACAGTCCTGTTTTCTTCCTGTCATCATAAATGGGTTGATAAAGATGATGGCCTATCATTATGGCCATTGATTCATTGCAAGCATAAGCTCTGAGATCAGCTAAGTTAACTGCAGGCCACCACAAGTAACTCTTTGTGTCTAAAATAAAGCTTATTTAGTTCTATAGTGTGCAAATGGAGTATTACTGATTACCATAAAGGTCAGACATGCACATTTTAACTGGTGATAATAAGTAGTTTGAAAGATATTTGAGTCTTTTCTTAATCTTGCCATGTCACAAGCCTTCTATTGTTGTGCACCAAAGAATGTGCCTTTAATTGAACCACTTGCCCTATTTTATCTTGATCATAGAGTGGGTTGTGTGATGTTAGTGGTGATAAACGCCTACCACATGTCCCAGTAATTACTAGCCTTCAGTGTATTGTGCAGTGAAGTAACACAAAGTTTGTCTGTAAAACAAAAGGCTCCAAAATGTTGGAAGCAATAATGGAATGGCTTTGAGTACTGTTCCAAACTGCTCTAAATGTGAGCTCTCTGAAAGCGGAGTGCAAAAAATAAATAACTTTCAATTCTGATTAATAAAAATACAGTCTCTCACAGTTTCACATATAATGGTTCTGAGCAATCAGTTGCTCTTATATTTCATAAGAAAAGCTGCGTTATAAAATGGTGAGGTCAAATAGTTCAGAATGGTGATAGCCACAAAAATCAAAACAGTTGCATAAAATACTATTTGTGTGTGTATGTGTGTATTTAAAAAAAATGAGAAGAAATCTACTAGTTCTCAAAGTCTGATTGTGACAAAGTCATTATCACTGCAAATTTAACCTCCTCCTCCTCCATCTTTCAAGGCTATTTATTTAATGTAGAGTTATTTATAATATCCTGAAATAATACCTTTCTAATTCCCTTCTCTCCCTATCAGATAAAAACCAAACAATGTCATCAGTGGCTCCACAGAGGTGAGGAATTTTACAAGATAATGTAAATTACAAGAGCAGTATGGTGTGCTAGTGTAACATTTTTGAGTTGTTCAGTTTCAAATATCAATGAAAAGCTCTTTGACAAAGTAGAGAGTTCCCTTGTCTTTCCATTTTTTATTTTAAAAAACATTCAAAAATATTGATGTTACCACCATAGGGGTTATCTAAATTTTTTATGATTATTCTCAGCAGTTTCTTCTTTTTTCTTTTCTTTTTTTTAAATTTTTTTTTTATTTCCAGAGAGGGTCTTATATTTGCCAAATTTTACTTTTCTTAAACTCCTTGTAAGTCTTTTGTAGCATTTCAGTAAAACAACAGGTAAAAATGCAAACCTAAGTGGAACAAACGAAACTTTTTGGAATTCTTTCACAAGCAAAAATTCTCCAAGATGAAACTGTCTGGGTTCATATACCTCTACCTGATATATAAATGTCCTGAAACCAAATAAGAAAAAAGGAAAAATGGGTTGACTTGTTTTTTGTTGGATTGCGGTTTTTATGCATATCAAAGTCAAATGAACAGCAAATTGAGAAGAATTCACTTATGGTTAGAAATGCAGCGATATTCATAACTACATAATTGTGTAAATCTGTCCTTATTTATGTGAACCTCTTGTAAGATTTACTTCAGGGTATAACCTGTGAAGTGTTAATGATCTTACACTTGCAGTCCTGACTGTCATATCAAATTATAGTACTGTTGGGTTTATTTTTCAAGTAGTTGCAACATGGATTAAACTTTGTTATATCTACTACTAAGCAATTCATTAAATGGGTTAGAATCATTGCTGATTATTAAAATTAATAGTATGATATCAGTGGCTAAAGTATATGAATCTGCTGCCAATACATAATCAGACGCTTTTTAATATCATCATGCATAAAAAAGGTTTTTCATTAAGTTATACAGTGATTCAAGTAATTTTATTTATGTTAATTTAACAGAAAATCTGTATACTGAAATCAGTAATAAATATAAAAAGCTATCAGCTATTTATCTTCCTCAAGAAAGAAGAATTTTTCAGATAGTTTTGCTTGTAAAAATGCATGCTTTCATATGGCCTGAACAGAAGTGTGTGGCAATGCAAAAAATGACAGAATTTTAAACCCATATTAATAAAGTTTCTGATTCTGATTCTATTCTCCTTGAATATTTCTGTTCCATGTCTTGTTATAGGTGTTCCTAATGTAATCAAGTGAGAGAAGCATCAACCTTTCTTTATGACATGTCCATGCAGCTGGAAAATTATTAATTGCGTTATTTACGACTCTTGGAACTGTAAGATTGTATTGATGGTATTATTGTATGTATTCTATTGTATTGTATGTACAGGATTATATTATTTTGGTTTTTCTTTTAAGATTGTGCAGCAAGAAAAATTTCCACAGAAAACATGTTCTTTAGGGCAGGAATAGCAAGCTTACCAAGTGAAACCATGTCATGGTTTGACACTGACCTAATGCCAGTAACCCCTGAATGTTGCTCGCTCACCCTGCCCTGCCACAGCTGGGCAGAGGAGAGAACAAAAATTAACAAAGGCTTAATGAGTTGAGATAAGGACTGGGAGGAAACACCTCAAGGGCAAAACAGGTTCAACTTCAAGTTGCAAAGTGACTTTATTACTAACAGACTCAGAGGAAGAAAATGAGAAGTAAAAGAGGCACTTTAAAAACACCTTATCTTCCCCAAGCCCCTCTTTCCATCCTACTGACAGCACAGGGAGACAGGGGTTTGGTCAGTTTATCACCTGAGGCTTTCTTCTGCTGCTCCAGAAGAACAGTCCTTCCCCTGTAACACCGTGGGGTCCCTCCACCTCCATGAACTTCTCCAGCCTGGGTCCACCCTCACAAACAGCAGTCCTCCCAAAACTGCTGCAGTGTGGGTCACTCTTCCCCAGAGTACAAACCTCCAAGGACAGGCTGCTCCAGCCTGGAAGCAAGGGCCCCTCTCTCCACCGAGTCTCCCACTGGATCAGAGCCTTCCCCAGGCATCCACTCGCTCCAGCATGGGCACCTCCCCCAGGATGGGTGGATCTCTGCATCCCCCTTGGATCCCCAGGGGCTGTGGGTGGATCTCTGCATCCCCCGTGGATGCCCAGGGGCTGTGGGTGGATCTCTGCATCCCCCATGGATCCCCAGGGGCTGTGGGTGGATCTCTGCATCCCCCATGGATCCCCATGGGCTGTGGGTGGATCTTTGCATCCCCCATGGGTCCCCAAGCAGCTGCAGGGGCAGAGCTGCTTCAGCATGGTCTCACCACAGCCTACAGAGGAATCTGGGCTCTGGCACCTGGAGCACCTCCTGTCCCTCCTTCTCCTCTGACCTTGGTGTCACCAGTTCATTTCCCTCACATGTTCTCACTTCCTCCTCTTCTCTGACTAGAAACTGTGGGTCTTTGTTTTGATTTCCTTCTTAAATATGTTGTCCCAGAGGCATTACCACAATCTCTAATTGGCCAGCCTTGGCCAGCAGCAGCATGTCCATCTTCAGAGCCATCAGGGATTGCCTCTGCTGGACATGGTGGAAGCTTCCAGCAGCTTCTCACAGAAGCCACCTCTGTGTCCCCCCACTACCAAAAACCAGGCCATTCAAAACCAACACAGACCATTTCTTGTACTTTCATTTTTTTCAAGGGAATATATGTCTTCTCACTATTTGAAGCAGTCCCCTGCAGAAATCATTGAGAGAATAATAAGCGTATAAGAGCCAAGATATTGACATACTTTAATTTTTCTAAATTTTTTTGAATGCTTCTCCTTTCTTGTTCCAAGAGCAAATGTTATTCTCTACAAGTGCTCCCAAACTAGTGGTCTCTGATTTTGTAAGGGGACTGAATCTCCACCTTCTTGCTTTTTTTAAACATCTGCCTGAAAAAATCTGGGTGCACTATAACACTGCTACAAAAAGCCTTCACTACATTGCAGATTCACCAAGAAAGGGAAACTGCTTCTGATTTTTAATTAGAAATTATTTGCAAAATTACCAATAATTTTGTAACTTCCGAAGACAGAAAATCAAAATTTTTAAGGTAAATTCTCCTAAACAATGGCCTAAGATCCCACGTAGTTGCACTTTGCTTGTTTCTTCTGCCTTTGGGATGTTCATAGCTGTCACTCTCAGCCTTTCCACTCTTCTGAAGATTGTACAGCTTTTACATTCAAAACAGTTCCAGCTTTGTAAGTGAAGGCCATGAAGCAGTTACTCTATTGTGCTCTTTCTGTAGGGACAAGGAGCAGCAGCAGAGGCTTCTATAATTGTTGTCTCAACTAAACACAACCTTCTTGAGATGATTTCATAAAGATGAAGAGGTTGCTGGTGATTTCCAAGACGGATTCATAACTTTGAAATTACCCTGCAAAGACTCCTCCTTTACTGCTTAAGTTGATTTTAAGACCTGTTAGAAGACCTGATAGTCAAGGTATAATAGAGGCTGATGACTGCTACGCAGAGGCATTTTAATGTTTTTTAGATATTCTAATTAAAATTTGTCTCTATCTTTTATATGCCACCATTTATTGTTGAGACATACAGACACAGGATATATGAACATCCCATCCTCCAGGAAGGAGAAAAGATCAAATAAGAAAGATTTATTCTTCTTTACCTCAAGTAGTAGTACCTATACGCTCTTGTAGCCAACTAACTTGGAATTTATTCCCACCAAGGACCCATGTGTGTATATATGTATATACTGATTGGCAGCTGACCTTTGGATAAGAACTTTTGTGGAACTTAGATGACAGTGGGAAGGGAGTTTCTGGTTCTCTGTGTGTGTACTCATATTGCCCCAAGTGAATGAGTGTCCACAGAGAAGGAAGGTGGTTATTAATGATGATAGGAAACTCTTCCTTGGTTCTAATGGTATGTATTAATCACCATTTTAGATTCTGTAAAATCAGAAATTAAACTGGTGGATAGCTGTCTTTTTACATTTTTAAAAAATTGTTATACTGTATGCCTATACCTGAAAATCAAATACCGCTCTGCATGATGCTTGGATCTCTTTTGCAAGACAACTTTAGGAAGGGGAATTGCTATGAAATTATATGTCAGAGGTGTTCATGTCTTTTGCTGTCACAACATAGGCAGGAGGCACCATAAATATGAGCTTTTATTAAGGATAGCAGAAAGTCTATGCCATGAGGATGGTATCCTACTGAATACATGGGATCCATTTAGGTGTTTGATGTTGCAAGTATAGAGATTAGGTTTAATAGAAATACATGGCTAGTAATGAATGTTCCTAAAGTAGAAAGCTTACTTTTTAAATTGATTTCTGGAGACACCTAGAAGAGGAAGAATCAAACAGTTACCGTCTAAGACTTATTGTGATTTTGCAGTGCAGCTGATCACAGTTTTTTGGGCTGAGCTGACCCATAGCACAGCAGAGGAGCCAAAACCCTGTGCCTCACACAGAAGGTGTGTAAGGGACCCAGAAAGCCACGGATAGAATGGTCATTGTCGTGTCTACAACTCTAATCCACACAACTTTTATACTGACAATGCATTTACTGTTGTAATTCCTATAGGAACCCTGGAATAAGAGAGTTTTTCTTTTGTGTGTATGCAGAAGTGCAACATCCTTCTGCTTCACATGCTGATTTGTGAACACTGAGCGCAGGTAATGTGTTCTTACAACAGCTCACAGAATCTGCCAAGTTTCATTGCACAATGTTTTTAATTCTTTTGATGTCTTTCAATGGTACAATGACAATTATTGCTGGTTAAAAGTAAATGTGTTCTTTACCATTCTCTTTTAACCACATTGTAAATCATTATTTTAATATATTTTGTTAAATGTGGTGAGATCTAAGTCTACAGTGTAAAAAATATTTTGCTGCTCTTTGTGCTTGAGGCATTTCTAGCAAGCTAAAAGATCTTTACAGGCATTGACAAGTTGTACTGTGTCTGTGGAGAAATGATTTAGAATAAAGAAAATATATTTTTAATATACAATAATAAACAAAGATTTTTGCTGTGAATTAATAGAATTAATATTTAATAAAATCCCTGACTTATTTTGTTTATGCAACTTCTGTCTCTGTCAGTTTTGTCCATTGCTCAGTGCTATTGCCAGTCAAAGAGCATAAAAGTGATTTTTTTCTTAGAAACCCTGCAATTGATCAAAGTGCACATCTTTTACAAACCTCTCAAAATTCATAATACTGGTGGTAAGATGTGGCGCGTGGGTTTTTTTAAAGCCAATTTTCATTTTAATGTTTTATCAGTCCTTTTGTGTCACTGTACAAAATGATACAGGGTGTCTGACATCAAAATCAGCAATACAGATTGCCTTTAAAAATAAAGAATGTGTTGCCTCTGTCTGAGACCTAGTTATGTCTCATATATAACAGAAGGCACCTTTTGTTCTTTAGTTAATTAGCTCATTATACTGTAGGTACATAATTCTTTAAGCAAATTCATTTGAACAGGAATCAGAAAAAAGTTATGGATGATAAATTCAGACAGTGCAAAAATGTTAAAGATGTTGACTTTCCATGAAAAATGCATGTGGTAGCATGAAAGAATTTAAGCTTGTGGAACAAATGCTCCTGTAATGTTTTAATTCCTATCAGCAGAAAGACTTTCTATTGTTTGTAAATAAAAAGGAAATATTTCACTGTGGCACTTCCATCTGTTACCTTAACAATAAGTGAAGTCATGCAGTTAATCACAGCATTTTGTAAAAAAGGAATTAAACTCGAAGCCCTGCTCTTATATCCCCATGCAGTTATAAAACATTTACCCACCAAGAACAACTGATTCTGGCTGTTACTGTTGTGTTTTAATTCCAGAATGGGCTAGTTCAGAACTCAAAGACATGGGTTCCCTACTGAGTGCTGAGATCTGATGCCAGGAATGGCTCCTGTCCAAGGAAATGTGCTACCTTTTCAAGATAAGTGTTCCTGGGTGAAAGAACCAAGGGACGACAGGATGCGTTTTCTTGCAACATATTTATTGAAATTCAATCTTACAAGTATTTAATTTAAATGTGCTATCAAACATAAAAATAAAGGGAAATGAAAAATATTGAAGCTAGCCTCATGGCTCAGCCCTCTAATCCTATCTAGTACTTGTGGTTTGCTCTTCTGAGGGCTGTGATTCCTGCCAACGTGAGGCTCTGAGCTGGGCAGTCAGGCTATCAGGGCCAGCACTGCCAGGCAAATTTTCACTTAGGCTGCTAAATAAAAGCTGCTTTTACAAATTTTGACTGCTTTTTTTTTTTTTTAATTAAAGACATAGTTCTTCCCTAGGGAAGGGAATCTGGGGTAATAGTGGCACATACTGGGAAGTCTAAGGTCATTGTATTTATCTGTGCAGCTCACCTTGAACTAGACAATATGCTGTTTTGGAAATCCTATCGCTCTGGGGTTTTTTTGCTGGTAAGCATACTTGGTCATCTGGTGGTGATGTAGAAACAGCAGTGTTATATTCATTATAGAGAAATCCTGAGGAAATCTGAAAAAACTGTTCAAAGGCAAACAGCAGTTTAAAAAATGTCAGCGACCCTTCATATTTCTTCTCAGAGTGGGAGTTGCTGCAATGAGAACATAGCCTAGGTAAAACTTACCTTGCTTTAAGTGAGGGGAATTGTTTCTGCTAAAAACCAAAAAAGTTACATGCAAACTGCGCAATCTTTACCTTATGACACAACACACATTCATTTGGGGAAGGTGGCGTTTTTTAAAATATGCATATGATTGACTCTGCAACCACCTTATATTTGAAACCCCCATTTTTACAAAGAAATTAAAGGTATCTGAACTAGGGAGAAATATTTTAGCAGATGAAAGATAGGCAAAGGATTTTTTTTTTTGCTCCTGTGGCTGAGACTCACTCTTATTCCAGCCCTAAAATGGAAGCACCCTCTGCTGGCTCCTATGGTACATGATTTTATGTCTTTACACTGTGGTACCTACAAAGTGCTCATCAAATTGCTCT
The DNA here is from genome assembly GCF_012460135.2 of Molothrus ater. NCBI lineage: Eukaryota > Metazoa > Chordata > Aves > Passeriformes > Icteridae > Molothrus > Molothrus ater. The sequence goes on along the minus strand of NC_050482.2, from coordinate 25,460,357 downwards.
GACTTTGTTTCTGCTGATATTTCTGATCTGCAGGGTTCAGTTTGCTACTCCAAGAAGTACCCATACAGCTAATTGCACAGGACTTACTTCTCTTTCTTATGCTTTATGGTCATGGTTCCACTGTTAAGCCAGGATCAAAGACTAGATGAATTACTTTAAATTACTCTTGGTGTTCTGTGTGGACAGATAGAGCAACTTACACTCACATTTCTGAAAGATTTTTGTTGATATGTAAAACCTGTTACCTTGAGCAGAAGCACAGGAAGGCATTTGGAAACTTTTCTAAGCATTAAGATACAATGTATGAGTAGACAAAACCATGTTTCCAACTGATCACAGCTGAGTAGATTATTTCAGTTTTTTGAGTGAATGAGTTAATTTTTTGTGTTGCCTTGCACATGTTTCATTGTTTTTCTGCCATAAGTGAAACTACAGCATGACTGTCCATATGTTTCTACCAGGTTTGGCTATCAGCATTTTATTCTTTTCATATTTTCTTCCCTAATTTTTAAAAAATAAAGTCAAAAAACTCATACTAAGAACCCAACCAAGTGATTTTCATATGTATTCCATATGAAATGCTGCATTGGATTGCACTAGTCATATCAAAGGAAACCAAAAGAATATGTTTGAAAGTATCTTAGAAATAAGTACATTTCAGTCTGAAATACAAAATGGACAGTACAGGATAATGCGAAGGCAGTTCTTTTCTAGTTGCTTTTTTTGCCAGCAATGACTTTCTCTTGCCTTAGCCCTCTCAAATAGAGCTGAATTATCTACCACTGCACGGTGTCATATATTTTCAAATTTTGTCCGAAATGAGGAATAAAGGGCTTGATCCAGGATGGCCTTGCAGCACATGCCTAAGAACTAAATGTGTGCATGGCTATATGGTCTGAAGGACTGAGCACTTGAGCAATAGTATTTCTTCAACCCAATTTCCAAAGAGGTTTCATCTGTTCAACACAGCTTTGAATATTTTACAGTACATTTTAAAATAATGGTAGCAGGGCTTTTTGACTTCCTCCTGCCAATGAATCTATCAAGTAGATTTGCTGCTGGCAAAAAGGGAAAGTCATCTTGGTTTTGCTTTTTTTTAGAGATTAATTTGGAGAACAAAGTGAAAGATGGAGCTCCCCCAGGCTGTCAGCTCTATGACAGCCTGAGAACTGCTGTGGTCAGGGTCTGGGCTGTGGGGCCAGTTGGGGTGAACCAAAGCCTCCTTCTCCATAGCTTTAGATTTTCATGATGCAATTCACTGTCAAGATGAAGGGAGAGGAAACCATCAGCATCTGCATTTCATCGTGGAATGTGGTCAGAATACCCAGCTGGACCACAGAAATTGAATCTACTGGCATTTATACCTTTCTTCCCCTCACAGGGAGTCCTTAGTACCTAAACTTAGAGCACCAAAGCCTATACAATGTTAAATGGGGAGTGGGTCATAGTATTTAGTGTCAATTTAGATATTACTTTAGTTATGAGAAATGGTCTTCAGTTCTAAAATATCATCTATCTTAAAATAATGTAAATTATCCCTAGACAAAAAGTGGTAGAGCAGCTGTGAATGTAAGTGAGGGAAAGCTCAGGAAGTTTATGTTATAAGAGAAAGAAGCTTTGTAATTTACAATTCCAGTTAATATGGGAAAATAACTTGATCAGAAAAGATAGAATATATGTGCAAAGTCTGATAACACAGTGCTACTATTTTCATTTACTTCTAACAGTTTGGCACTTCTTTGAGATGATCTTACAGGACTGACCAGCATGTCTAACTCAGGAAATTTTTGTGAGCAGCCCAGATTTTTGTGTGTCCACAGACATTAGCAGCTTTTCTAGTTTTCTATTGCAGTTAAGACCTATTTTAGTCATCTAGGCCACTCTCTAGAAATATGTCTGAGTCATTTAAAAATGATGTGAGAATATATTAAATCTGGGAAGTACAAAACATGCAAGTTCAGGGTAATATTTTTCAGTATATTTTTCGTGGTTCATGGCAGTGGCTCGATGTTACTGTGCCTTGTGTGTAAATAGACCTATTTAGGGCATATTTGAGAATGTAGGCTCAGGGAGACATTGATTGCATTTGTCATTAAGTGGGTGGTTATCCCATGACATTTTTCCTAATGAACCACAATAGCACACTCGGAGAATACTGAAGTTCCTTTTGTAGAAGTATTTCAGTATCTTTTATAAGACTGTGAATTGTGCTCTCTTCATTAAGTGGTGGAGACAGCAGAAAAATCAAAAAGGGAGTCATGTTGAGTGAATGAATGTTGGAGTAGTCATATGGATGGTACTGCTGCAGCTACTCTTTTCTTTCTGCAAAATGGTCAAGCCCAAGGGAGGGAAGATTCACAGGTTCATAGAATTCTTTAAGTATGAAAAGACCTTTAAGAACATCAAGTCCAACTGTTAACCTAGCACTGCTAAGTCCACCACAAAAACATGTCTCTTTCTTTCAAAATTTCAACTTAATTTTAGGAAATAACACCTAATGCTAAGAAACTTTTGTGGCTTCAATCTGTATTCCTTGTAACTCATATACACTCTCCAGTGCTCAAGCTATGTTATCTAGACATGAAGACCTCTTTTCTAAAATATTCATAATGAGAGTACTCTGTATATTTAAGGTTCTTCTGCATTTAACTCTCTTAAATTATCTTGTTATTTAAAAGGATATTTTTTCCTCAGGTGAGATTGAAAATGTGTTTAAATGGAATACAGTTTGTCTCCCAAACAGATGTTTCCATTACAAAATTCTGCACTTAAAAAAGCTCTGTCCATAGGCAAAAGTGGAATTTAAAACCCCTGAAAAAGGTGAAAATTTGAAAGAATATTCGGCATAAAAATCAGTAAGTTCAGAGAATCAAAAAGAAGCAAAGTAACAGGGGTACACACGTATTTCTAGTTTCGTGTTCACCACATGGTGCTTTGGGACACCATGTCTTTGCACAGCAAATATGGGCCATGAGGAATGGCTCATATGTGAGGACTAACAGAGCCCGGGCAAATGCTACCTGATGATGCTCAGTCTGGGACTGTGGAGCCAGGCAAGAGCAGGACTTGTGGCTCACTGTGGAGAGCCTTACACTACAGATCTGGTGTCCAAAGCTTTGCAGAACTTTGACAAACCATCATTATTCTCCTGATACAGTCAGTGAAGATGAGGCAGGGAGTTTAGTGCTTCACTGAGATTCAAACCGTGTATCATTTCAAGAGCAAGAAATAAAACTTCTAAGTCCCAATTTCCATTTTTCTCCTCATTCCCCTAGATTTTGCTGTCTTACAGCACCACATAAAGGGAAAATGAACTAATTTCTATTTTTTCCTTCCTCCAGTGGTACTACCTAAAAATAATTAATATGATGTTTCTATAAACTAAATTTTTTAGTGTGATGATAGACAGAACAGGTAAGAATCACAAAACATTTATAAGATTTTTCTTAATTTATACCACTGTTTAAATAGTAGTTTATTGTAGAAATGCTGAATTACTACACATTACCATAATATTGATTTTTTTGTACAGACCACCCTACAATTCACAGCATCTCTGTTTTTTCTTGTCACTGGTGTGGATGTATTGTGCTTATCTTGAAACTTAAACAGTAAGTGCTACTGCAGCTTCCTTTGTCTGTTACACAAAGGAAATAAACATCCTTTTGTTACCTTTGATACTGTACCTTGAAAGTGCAGCAAAATGGAATTGCAAAATGTCAGGTTTCTTGAGTCCCTCTTTTGATGCTTACAGCTGGACTGCATGGTTCTAGTAGCTTCACAGTTGGAAAAAAAAGGTTCTTGTTTATCCCCACTAAAACCCTAACCTAGTACAATTTTAACCCTGTGTGTTTTCCCTCATCTAAGAGGGAAATGGGGTTCTGTCTTAACATGCTAGTTTTTAAAAGACAAATCACTCTATCTACCCTAAAGGATGTAGGTGACCAAGTGGAAGGTGACCAAGTGAAAGCCTAAAGGAGTTGATAGGGCTTGATAACAGAGGGGAGCATTTTAGTATTTTATTATTTTGTTTTACTTTATTTATAAATTTAATTTAATGTATTTTAACATTACTCTTCTTAGAGAAAGATAGCATCTCCTGCAGATATCATGATTTCATAACAATGAACCCAGGGTATGGCCTTTTCCTAGATTGAAGAAGCAAAGGTTTCAGTGCAGCAGCGTGGATTTGAGGACATTTTATTCCCCAACTGCACCTTCTGATGCCAAAGAATGTCCCAATGCCCTGTGCAAATTTGACAAGCAGAAGACACCAGAAAGAATAAAACTGCATTCAAAAGAGCTTAAAATCTTCATAGGAGGACCTTGTTAACACTACTTCTACACCTTAAGATCTGAAATCATGTGTTTTGATGGAATATAAACTTATGGAAATCATTTTGAGAGACGCAAGTGTAGCCTTACTTAAAAAGAGGAGCAGTGCTTTGCAAAATCCCTCAAGAGAGCCTGAGCTTCTTCATAGTAATGAAGAAATGTCAGTGGAAGTTGATGGTGCGTGTGTGCATGTGTATGCATGTTGCAGGGAAGGGGAGAAAGGAAGGAGGCAGCCTCCAGAATTTTTACATTTCAAATGTCTTTTGGAAATCACTTGTGTACTCTAACACATGGTCCCAAACTCTTTCTGTGCTATTAAAAATGGTCTGCATACAAATCAGTCTGCTGTAAAAAATTGCTTTGACAAAAGCAGTTTTAAGTGGTTGATGGCTTCAAGTATGCAGGATCTCCCTTGGCTCTTGATCCAGTGTCTAAGGGAGGATGTTTATCTGTTATACATGTATTCCTGCGATGGTAAAATAGAGCATATTCTTCTCTGTTATTTCTCCTCTGGTTTAGTCTCCATGTCTTTTTGAGGCAGATGAAAGTATTGTTCAGTTTATACAGCATCACAACCTGTTAGAAATTGTGTAATGTCCCCTCTGAAAACTGTAGAAGTTAACTGAAGCATGTCAGAAACTTGAATGGGCTTTGACTCTCACCAGTATTCTTTTCCTCAGTTAACTCACTGGTACATTTCTCCCCCAAAATATAATAATGTACACTGTACAGTTTGTCTTTTTACAGCCTTGTTCAGTTATTTAATATCCCATCTGGTAAACCTAAGGCAAAGACTGCTAAGGATCTCAGGTTTGTCCATAAGTGGAAACCCTGTATCTGGGCACGGACCCTTAGCTTTTTCTGTCCTTTTACAGTAAACCAGAGCTGCCTTCTCAAATTTATCAAAACCACAATTTTGCTGAAATATAAAAACTTTTAATATCTGGGGACCAAAGTCCCATAGCTTGTATAGAGTAAGGTATGTTTTCTACAAACTAAAGCACTTTGGAGCCACAAATACATGATTCTAAAGATTTTTTAAATTTTTTTTCTCAAATAAAGCTTTGAAAAATAAGTATACACTCAACTGAGAAACTTGCATTTTAATAGGAAAAGAATCTGTGAGAATAACTGTAAGAAATGAGAATTTAATTTTGAGGAGTGAATGCACTAAACCCCCAAAACATTGGATTGATTTTCCAGAGCTGTATTCTGAATTTTCTTGTTCCGCAGAGTGCTGTTTGCCTCACAGTGTGAAGCATGCTACCATGGCATGTTGTTTGCCCAGGCACTGAGCAGTTACTGCATCAGACAGCTGCCGAGAGTCACATTTGAGTGATGCTGGCTAACACTGCAGCATAATGCGGCCGCTTCCCTGCTCGCCCTCCCTTACAATTCTCTAGGTGCCTGTTCTCCAAAAGAAAGTTGTACATATAGTTACAGCTTTTGCTATTGTTGCTTTGGCTTTTGGAAAGTTAACTGAAACTTGGAGAGCTGAGTGCCTTGTACTACTTTATGACCCTTAAATTCCCGGTATTGCCTTTTTGTGCTGCCTATTCCAGACCGAAAAATTTTGAATAGAATTTGCACCAGGGACCTTTAATGCATCATTTTACCCTTCTTTATTACACCGTGGCAGCCAAGCATGTCAGGTGTTATAATAGTGGGGCTGGTAAAAAGGGGAGCTATAAAGTTGAAAGTAGTACTGTATTAGTAGCCATTGTGAAAGAGTTTTCAGAAGATGGAGTGAATGAGTATTTTAAGTTATTAATCTTGTTCTGTGATATCTTGCTCACATAGCTTCTGGTATACTGAAATTATTAATTTTATGCAAGAAACAGGCTCTTTTCTTTCGCAATTTATTAGTGCTCATCCTTGTATTTTCTCATTTAGAAACGGCTTAACTTAAGGCAACATGAAAAGATTGCTGGATGTGGAGAGAACTTTGTAGTGCACTGCATTGCGATTGTTCAGACTTCAAAGTAACCCTTAGAAAAACTGTAAATAAGGACTAAGGCATAAAAATATACCAGCACCTGGGAATACTCAACACACTGCACACCAGAACAGAATCCAAGCCCTGGCAAAGAGCCAGCCACCGGGGATAAATCTGGAAGGGCTTAATACATGCTGAAGAACTGCTCTACTTCGAAACAAACTAGGTGGGTGTACTTATCTCCTTGTCACATACTATAGCAATTTTGCTAGTTTGAATATAAAATAGGTCTTGTCACCATGCCATAGACCACAACCTAACAGTATGGGTGCACAGAGTTAAAACTTGGAGTTTATGGGCATTGCTCACACCCATCCAGAAAGGATTTTTGTGTGTTTGTAATTTTTAATGGGCAGCTGAATAGGGACATTCAGACCTATTAATGCAGCTCAGAGCAATTTCAGAAAGATGATACTGTACTGGAAGTTGAGGGAGGTGAACACTAATAAGTCTGAGTCATAACATAGCATAACAAAAGTCCTGGATGAGTAATTTGTAGAAGTTGCCATAGTTATACAACAAAACATGAAGTTTCTGTTTGTATAAGGACAAATTAGCTGTTTCCTGCTCAATAGTGAGTTTTACAGGTTGACTTAAAGTGTTTTTTAGCCATTAAATCTTATGTAAAGAATTGGCAGGTGAGATGTTACTATTTGAAATTGAAACTACTGTCTCATGTCAGAAAACAGACCATATGTATACTTTAGAATCTGAAGCAAGGAAAAATCTGGAGATTTTCAGCATCATAGCTGAGCAGTTTGAGATACAACTTTGAGATATAAAAGCTTTCCCAGTCAAAGGGATCTGTAGAAAGTAATTATTAAGTATAAAATGAAATGTTAGATTTCTGTTAGGCTTTCTCAATATCCTAGTTTCTTTTTTCCTCCAATATATATTTCTCTATTGTTACAGGTTTCACTGGGGAAAAGCCAGCTTCAAATTTATCCCTAAGCTAAAACCTATAAAATGTTTGACAAAATATTAGATATCATGAAACTTTGTTAAATATAAACCCTCTTGTTGCTGGTGTATATTCTCTATGCATTGCACGCGCAACTGCTGTTCAGATAAAATAAGAAGATATTATCCAAATATAAGAAATATTAACAAAATAGATGTCTTTTAGATCTCAGAGCCTTTTGAAGAGCTGCACAGTCAATGCCTATGTAGACCTCTGCAGATTTTTCATTGGAACCGTGATTTTTCGTGCTTAAACAGCCCTTGTCATCCCCTCAACTTTTCCTCTTTTTTTTCTCCTTTCTTCCTCCATTTACACACACCCATTTCACTGTTTCAATTTTTGGGCTGTGTATGAAGTTATTGATAACTGTGCAAATATGATGTCCAATAAAATCCTTTTACTTCTGTAAACTGTGCTAGTTACAGAGACTGTTGGCTAATAAAAAAGCACCAGTGGTATTTGTATAGGATTGCTGTCTTACAAAATCTTTCACAAGAGAAGGATGCAGCTCGTTTATTGAAGACAAATCTCTTTGAATCACACTGATTTTTGCTTGTTAACCCTTTATGTCAGGAGAGCTGTTCAGTAAAAGTCAAGAGATGACCTTCCAATATGTGCTTCTGGCTAATAATTTCCTCTGTGGAATGGAGGCTTCCTTCTGGGTGATCAGCAGGTAGATTAACACCTGTTGAACAGTGCTTTAAAAATGGCATAGACCTGACAATTAATTCATGTATAGGATGTAACATTCAGCTCTTGAAAACCAGACACTCCACTTCAGCCTGTACATTTGGCATAACAAAAGATTTAAAGGGAAGCAGATCATAGTGTAATGGTAAGATATGATGGTATGAATTTTTTTTGTCTCTAATACACCATTTTGTGTACAGTAAGAAATTTTGTTTTTTCTAAGCACGCTTCAGAATGCAACACTGTGGTTGCTTGTTAATTTTTGCTGCAAATACATTAATCTGACTTTTTACAAGGGATGAAAATGATAGGGTTTACTATTTACTGTATTTTTTAATATTCTAAATACCTCCCAATGTGTTACTTTTGGAGGATAAATACTGCCCAGCAGCATCACCTCAAAAGAAGACAAAAATACTAATATGAATGATGTTGGCTATTCTAAATTTTTATTAGGCTACTAACAAAATACTTAGCACAAAAGGAAACTTCAGGAGGCTAAACATATGTTTTATGTTGTTTTCACTTAATAGTTTGAGGGGATATAAACTAAAATATAGGGGATATAGGAATAGTTTGAGGGGGACATAAACTAAACAATTCTCAACTATTTTGCTCTGATATGTTTCAAATAATTTATTGCAAAGTTGACAATACTTATGTTTTAATAAGGACGTCAAAATAAAATAATACTGAAAGATATGTGTTTTTCAGTGCAGGATAAATTAAAGAGAAATCAAAATACTCACACATACATTGCTTCTTTGATTTTGGGACTTTTTGTTTGTTTGTTTGTTTTTGAAGCCCAAATTATTTTTTTTTATTTTTGATGTGAAGGCATAAAAACAATTTATTATTTTTACAATTCTTCTTATAAAGGAAATTCATGCTTTAATCCATGTTAGTAGGCCTAAGAAGCCAGAGCACTCACCTAAGACATTTAGCATTTTATCTCTTTATGTGTTAGATATATGATCATTTAATAATGGTAGAAAACAAATTGGTCTCTTAATGCAAAGATCAGAGAAAAGACAAGGACATGTCAGGCTGTCCCAACCTGGCAGCAGGTGTATTGCCTCAATATTAACTGCAGAAGACTGTCTCAGGTAGTACAAAGTATTTAACTTCGTCTGACTTAGGTAAATTTCTCTGGGAGTAGTAAGAGAGCCAAAAATGTGCTGGTAAGGGCTATTAGGCATTTTTTTGAGAATACATCATTTCATATAAGCCATCAAAATATCTGCTCCTTGCTACCTTCCACTGGATGAATAACTCAGACCATAGGTGTCATTGCCAATTTCCCCTTGTATTACTGTATTTTTTACCATTCTTTATTGCAAAGTTCTCACAGGTTGAGAACGCAGTTGCATGTGGCATCACTCTTTTTTCCTAGTCACCTAATTGCATTAAAATAGCAAATACACTGAGACACTTGGCATTAACATCTACTCTTTATTCTCAGAAAATAATATAAATGAGTTAACAGCTCCTTGCCAGCTGTAGAAAAATGATGCTTCTTCTGGAACCAACTATGCTCCAAAGAGGGATTTTTGCTGCTCCGCACATCTGTGTTGGCCCCAGTTAGTTTCCAAAGGATGCACAATTTGGCAAAACAATCCTTTTCTACTCAGTGAAACCTTCCCTCAGCTTGATAGGTGCAGGCAAATTCATAATATATTCCACTCTTGTGGTGGAATAACAGATGTGCAGTGGTCTCCTTCAGATGTGGAACAATCAGAGACATGAATGGGCTTACAGTTTCTGCCCACATAATTTGTACTGTAAAGACATTCCCGTATTGGCTTTCCCTTTAAAGGACATTAAGGGACTTTGGAAATATCCCCAATTCATTCCCCAGACCTCTCAGGCTTTTGTCTTACCTTCAGACACTCTCTTGCAATATCATATGCTACACAGGTGGCATTATCAGTGTGGCAACGTAAAAGTCCCACTCTTGAAATAAATCATCTTGACCAGTCTCAGCTCACTGATCGCTCACCAGGAGAAAGTAAAGGGAAACTGCGCTTCAAAAGAGTGCCAATATTTTAAAAATGAAGTCACATGTACCCCCATAGGATCAGTGAGGTGCCTTATGTTGGGACCTTTGACTCTACAGGCAGGCAAAAGTGGGGTGGGTTGTAAGTGGGGCAGAGATTTCTGGGTGAACAATAAATTCACTGAGCAATGTAGTTTGGGGGGTTATTTAGCTGTCCATGGACCTCAGTGGTTTTGAATGGATTCAGGCTGGCTTCAGATGTAGGCAAAAAGAGAGATGCAGCTGTGGGAGCCTTGGGTTCAATTCCTTACTCTGCCTCAGGGTATCTGAAATCGCAGCTCCCATGTCCCAGGAGAGCACCTTAGCTGCTAGTCAGGCTTAAAGAGTCATTCACATTCTCTTGCTCAATTAATATTTAAATACATTATGGCAAGTGCCACTGCTCCCACAGGAGGGATTTCAGGAGATCCACACTCGAACACCTAATAGTGTGGTGGTTAGGCTGCTCTCCTGAGTGGCACAAGACCCTGTCCAAACTCCCTCTGTCTGATTCAGGACGATGCTGGAACCAACACCTTTCTGAGGAAAGTTGTTCCAGCTTGCCTGGGGTGCCTAAATATTCATGGAGCAAAGGAAAGAAGGCTTTCTAGCATTGCAGAGGAGGTGCATTACAGAAGCAATTGCTGGGCTCCAACCTCTTTCACAGAGACACATACAAAATGGATCAGCCCTGGGGGCTGGCTAGCTTTGCTGGGGCAGGCTGGTCAGTACACTCTCTTGGCAGGTGAGAATGTGTCTAGATTGGAAGACAGGTCTTGCAAAGTTTGGGTGAATTTCCCACAAGCTGGGCTATTAATTAAGGAACCTGCTCTCTGGAACAGTTGTGAATTTATTCCTTTCTTTGCTTTCATATTATCAGAAGTGTGCCAAAACTACTGGGTTTGGAATGGAGTGTTTTATATTGATTAAAATGAGATGATGATGTTTTCTCTATTCTTTCAAAAAATATTCTTGCTGATTTTTTTTTTTTTTTAGCAGAACATTTTATTTTTTGTTTAGTACTTGGATAAAGCTAGTTCATGAGCCACCTGTTTGCATGCAGGCAGTATTTGAATGAGTCCAAGCCTTTCAAATAATTACTCCTTAGACAGTGCTGATTTTTTGGCAATATTCACCATAGAGATGAATTTATGCCTGCATGGGAAACCAAACTGAATTGCAATGGAAGACTGTCGATAGAAGTAGGTATGGATGTTGTTGACAGGTGTGTTAATGAAGTGAAAGGCACTTCACCAGTTCCCTTTCTTCTTCACTCAGCCTCATCCAAGAAATGTCATTCCAGAAGCAGCAGAGATGTGGCACAGACAGAGAGCAAATGGATGATTCACCTCTCATTTCGTTTTGTAGACAATTTTGTACTTCCAAATAGAGAGGCCAGACCCAAGGTTAGGAAGATATAATGAATTCTCTTAGCTGTGCATCAAAATCTTCAAATAAGACTCCCTTTTTTCTGGTTTGTCATGCTGTGTAATGATTTATTTGGAAATCCAGGAATCATTTACATGGTATAATTTATGTAATTTAGTACATAAAATCTAATGAAAAAACAAGTATTTCTGGTTTCTATAAACTGAAATCCAGAAATACAATTGTGCTGTTGTTGTAAAATATTCTGTGAGACCACAGTCAGAACAACATGCCCGCAGAAAGGCATTGGATTTGGGGCAGAATCACATAGTTTATGAATAATATGTGTCCTACCTACATTGTTGCCTAGGTCATGGTATAGCATTGAGTTTTAAATAGAGCTTCCATTGAAATCAATGTGCTGCTGAGCTTTAAAAAAAATGGATGGAATATAAGAAATGCTAAGTGCATGTATGTGTCTTGCACTGTATAACGTCCCTCATTTTCTGCCGTAAGACATATCCTTAAATCCTCTTTGTTTAAATTTAGAAGGCCATGAAGTACAGTTCTCATTTTCTCTCCTCAATTTTTAGTTCAGTCAGTGTAGTAGGAATAAATAGCTTTGTGCAGCATCTGAAAGTAGAATGCTTTTCATATTTTTCTGCCATTTACTGCACCTCTACACTTATTGCACATTCACAGTTGCATGACAGTTCCTACCAACATAATGAGACCCATGCTTGGACTGAGACATTATTAGAGATCTCTCTGAACTGGTCAGACAGCATATTATTATAAAATAATAAAAAAGTGTGCCATTTTTAACATGGTCAGTAAATAAAAGACAGTGCTCTCTGGATGCCTGCTGATGTGAAAGACCAGAAATATTTCAGTCCATTGTGATTTATAATCGTCAAATATGTATGAATAATACAGATAAGATGAACTCCCTAAGCAGTTCAAGTGCTTTCAAACACACGGATTCTCACCCGATGACCTTTAGTTTAAAGGTGAACTGCAAAGGATTTGCTAAAAAAATTAGACTTGTGCCTTCTTTTGCTTCATTCTAGTGTATCAAACAAGTGTAATGGCTTGTACTTCATATGGCTCTACTACCTCTTTTTTTTCCCCTATTAAAGAGATAAAAGATATAATTTCAGGGCTACTTTAATTTTGTTGAGAACTCTTGGAGCTCACAGAGGTGTTAATCAACTCAGAATTATAGGTGAGGTTTTTCAAAAAAGAATTGGAATAGTAATTGAAATTAAACATTGTTAAAATTAACAAACACCAAAATTAACAAATACCATGGACAGAAAAAAGTTGGTGAAATCTGGGCATTATTAACTATGAACTGTCTTTGAATAATCAGTTAAGAGACTACATTTGCTGTGCATTTGTCCAAGGTCATGCACATGGACCAGACATTTGTCCTCATGCATTAGAACTCTGAAACTAAATAACAACAGTAATAATAAAATCTAGAAAAAATTGAATTTTTCTAGATTTCCATTTTCAATTCATTTCAATATGAATAAGACTAATTTTTAAACATGGAAGACTGACCACCCCCCAAAAAAATGGTATTCAACTGCTGCAAATAGCAAAAGCTCTAAAAAGAAGGGAAATATCTATGACTATTTCAGAGCTGACTACAAGGGGATCTAGGGGCTGCAAGGCATCTCCTTCTCATATTAAGAGGAGTGATGGTCTTAATTACTTGTAAATAAGTTTTGATTATTTGAATATAGTGGTGGTGTGATTATTTTTCTATTCAAACAACAAGGAAACAGTAACTATTTTCTCAACACTGCTAAATCTCAATTTTTACCCATGGCTTTAGTATTATAACAAAAAATATGGCAATTTAGCCTGCCAAATACAGATGCTATTAAACAGCACCAAAAATCCACCTCAAGTTTAAAGAGTGTGTATTTCTGCAGGGTATTAGTCTTCCTCTAAAGATTAGATTCACCCTTCCATGGCTTTCTGTAGTTGATCAGTAGTTAAAAATAATTAGTGCTTTTTCTTAAAACATTTAAAATAGAGTTGACAATGATTTTTCTGATTCTTTGCTTGGAATTTAATCAGTTGTCTCCTAGGCATGAAAGTCAGACCTGTTAAATGCTGATATGGTATCATGGGATTCATGATCAGAATTTTTGCTGTAGTGCAGCTCCTCATCCAGAACTGACATTACGCCCCACTCAGCAGTGTCAGGATCAGCTGCACTATCATTATCTGTAGCAGCAACAGCAGTGTCTTCTGGACATAAAAGTTTCCCCATTTATTTATATGGAAGTTTTTGATTCCTGATGTTTGCATAATTGTTTGTTCCTGGTGATCACTTCCCCAAGCATACAGGAAGTATTACTATTAAACAGGAAATATCCTTTTTTGTCATCTTACAGAGCCTGCCATTCAAAGTCTTTGAGTTCAGTTTTCATTAGGCCTCAGATTGCTCAAGTGCTTTCAACATGTCACTTAAATCCTTTATGTCCTATTTCTAATAAAACCCCATCAGAAATCAGTGTATTTCCCCATGAGGGAGTAGTGGTTATAGGACACATTCTCAACTGTGAATTGCTCAGACACTGTCTTATAGGGTGCATAGTTTTTAAGAACTCCTAAGTTATAAGGAATTGCAGAGCTACAGTAACAACAGTGTATGTTACTACAACAAAGTGTCTGCCTAATGGCAATTACACAATTTGTATGTGTTTTCTTTATGAGAAAGGCCTAGTGGTCTCATCAGGCTAAATTATATCAGATCATTCTGGCATGGCTGCTTTCAAGATTTTTTCTCTCGTTTTGCTCACTTTTTCAAAAAAAGTGAGAAAATATCCTTGTAGACAGATCTCATCACAGGAGGGATGCCAACTTAGTTTTGAAAGTGGTTCAATATGTTGAAATCCAAAGATGTTCAAATTGCAGCCCACTTGACCTCTGTGTGATCCACCAGCAGATGTTGACAGATGGCACATGTGGACATACCACTTCTTTCACAGAAATGTTTCTCTTTGCTTTGCCAGTCTTTGAGATAGGAAGCATGGTTTGCCATCTGTGTTTCATGTGTGATTCCTTGAGAAGCATATGTATTTCATATTTCATCACTCTTAGGTTTGTGGTGAGCATCTCACTGTGATAAATGCTGTTCCTCCATGCTGACCACTCTGTCCTGATGGACATGTCCCCAGCTGTCTGTAACCCTCTTTTCTGTTGATAGAAAGAAAGTTATGCTTTCCATGCAGCGGTCTTAATTTCCCCTATGTTTGTTATGGAGCATACGAAATGTCTGGATTTTATGTGCAGCAGCCAGGATGTTGTGAACATTCCTTACGAGAAGAGATCCAGAACTGTGGACTGCATTCAATTCCACTTTCTAAATAGTGAATGCTACGGAAAAGGCCACTGGCTTAGTTGTGGCCTTGACATATCTCTAGCAGTCAGAAGGTCCTTGGCAGGATGATTTGGGTCTCTCTCCATGTCAATGACAAATGTTAAGGTAATCAGGGTAACGACTTTGTCCTGTGATCTGATGATGACCATAGAAATCTGAGATAAAGATGAGGAGGAAATTTGTTTTCTGTCATTTTTGAATGCATCTTGTATACCTTGTCCTTAGTACTTTTTTGGATGCATGCCACATGATTTGATGTTTTGTGGTTGTTCAGCTGAGGTCTATGGATACATCTCCTCCAATATTTGATCTCAGTATTCTGACTGGTATGTAAAAGAATGAAAATGTCAGATTTAATCATAAGATAGATTCTGTTTTCATCACTATGCCAGGTGTTATCTGCCTTGTTTAAAGTGAGTCCTGAAAAAATATATTGTAAGCAGAATTGTCTTTCCAAATGATCTTGTATTGCTGTTACTGCAAATGAGTTCCAGAATGGAATGCAAAAGGTGTCTAGTGGCACTTGGCAGGATGATCATTTACAATAGTGAGATCACTCACTGCTGCAGTACAGGCCATATTTTACATTATAGTTTTCCCAGTAACATCTTAACTATAGATAATTTTTTTTATTTTTATTCCAGAACAGGATGGAAACTGACTTCCTTTTCCTGCCTATTGACAGAATACACAGCATATGATAAAGACAGAAATAGAGTTCATGCTGTAGAAAATGATATGTCATTAAAAAATAGGATAATATAACTTTTGTCTAATGGTATATATTTATATCCATTATGATGAAAATACAAAAATTTTTTTCTTTGAGTTCCTAATATTTACATTGTGTATTAATATTATACATTTTTATTGAATGTAACCAGGCCACAGTTTTGGTTTTTGTTTTTTTTCTTTGAGTTTAAATGAGCAAACCAAGACCATTTTATAGGATCTTTTGTGTCTTGTATACTCAGGGGGATTCAAATTACATAATTTTATGATAAGTTGTGTTTGTGGTGTCTAATGATAAATTGCTGGTTCCCTCTCATAATAAGTAATGAGAAAAATAGACAAGAGTTAGTTATAATTTTAAAAGATTTAGTTTCTTGGCAAATATTGCAATTATGAAAAGACTACTCTGAATATATATTGACTATTGTGATAGAAGTTTACAGATCACTATGGCAAACCTCTCCACTTACACACCCCATGGTTTCTTTCTACATCTAAATGCCCTTGAAGAGAAACATCAGTGGAGTAGAGGAGTAGTTGAGGAAGATTTTATGTGAATACTTATTGTTTAGTAATGCTTGATGGCAAATGTAGACACAGAATGAACTACTGTTTGGAGTAGGGGAAAATAATTCTTTTGGGATTATGAACCTAAAGTTTGCTATTAAAACCAAGTCAAAATATTCAAAATAGGATGAGTGTGTTATTCACAAGTTTTAAGATTACATATCATTATACTAAAACATCAAGAAGAGAAATTTTTGACTCATCAACAGGTTTAATATCCATTTTTCAATGTTTGTTTGAAAATGTCTTTTCTTTTTTTCTGCTTCATATTCCGAGATTCTAAGTCATTACTTTAATAAGATAGTGGCTGTTCAAAGAAACCATCAATATTTGATTTTGTTCCTCATGTTAGATCTTTGATTAACCTCCCCTGGCACTCCCCAAACAACAGTGCAGGTTATCCAGCATTTCTTTATCTGTAAACAAATTTTAAATAAAAATATGTTTGCTTCACTTAGATGTTCCATAGGGAAACCTCAAAAAGGGCATAGTTTCTTTTCACAGTAACTCTTAAAATACTTTTTTTTTTAAATTTTCATTTTATTACATGTCCTTTTGCCATTCTGAACATAATTAAAATGTATACTTAGAAGAATAACAAGATTTCTTACAATCTTAGCAAATATATTTGAACAAATAAGATCTGTATTTTTTATTATGCATATTGTCCCTGGCTAACTGCTTGCTAATTTTTTCAGATGAAGGATTGTTTCAACAAATTATTTTGTTTTGGGTGGAGACAAAAACCTCAAAGAGGAGTATTCTGTAGATTTTCATAGAATCTGAGTGGTTATATATATAAAACTATCTATTTGTTTGTTTGTTTGTTTGTTTGGCTTTGAGAGTTTTGACTGCTCGGCACAATGACTTGTTTTTTTCTAGTTAGAAAATGTCTGGCTGTGATAAGGGACTTTTGACTGGCACATTGTGTTGTCAGTTCCTCTCTGTTGGACATGTTGGCCATCTGAGGGCTCTAAAAAGTACCCACACAGATTTTCTGAAGCACTCCCCTGACAGAGTTGGAAGATTTTTTTAAAATGATGTTGTTCCTTGGGTTCACAAATATTAGCTAGTTCTGTTTGGCTTTTTGTGTTTTAGTCTGGACATGGAGAGATTTTCTTGAGAAACCACCTATGGCAAATTAAATAATTAATTGATTGCCATAGGTCCACAAAAGCTCTAAATTTCATTTCGTTTAAAAGTAATATCATAAAATTTATACAATTTCAATAAGCTATTTTTTTTTCCTAATTGATAAACTGTCTCCTTAATCTTACTTCAAAAAACTTTAGGAGGACCAAAAAAGGAGCTTTTCTTCAAAGATTTTTGTTTCATTTTTAATTGTGGAAGGGAAAAAATCTGTGGTTAGTCATTACTTTCTTTTCTATTACTGTTATAGGGTAGCTCTTAGTCTTTTGGCTTTTTAAGCTGTGCTACCCCAATCCACAAAATGTATATGAAGAATACTTGTATTTCCTAGCAGGATAGGAATGGAAAGCAGGTTTGGAAACAGTCTTAAACCTAGTTACATTCATCATCCATACACTTCTGTATGTGTTTCAGCCATCTGCCTAACATGTTCCTGTGAATTGCTTGGTGTCATAAATTCACATTATAGCCACAAAGGTAGTCAGTGAAATGAAAGGCATTCCAGCATCTTTGGATCTAATGTGGAGCTAGCATTCCCAGAAATTATAGTGGTTCCTGTAAGATCTACTTGTCAAAGTGTTCAGTGTGTCTAGATCATATCAGTGATGAGGTTTCTTGCACCCAGAGAGCTCTGAAGCTTGAGTAAAGATTTCTCTCTTGGAAAAACCTAGTAGGGTATCACTGCCAGGATGGACACAGCTTTTCCAGAGACAACTGGCACAAGCAGAGCAGCATGGGAATATGCAAACCTGTGGAAGAGCACCCTGAAAACCCAAGGGAGCTCTGGTATTTATTTAGTATTGCTCCATGTAATTTCTCTCCTGCATGTCTGCACAAAATGAAGTTTGGATAATTTTAAACAGCTTGTTCATTATTGAGTTGGATCCTCTGATACAGTCACTTTGCAGAAAAGATCCTTGGGGTGATTATAGGACTGTTATTTAACCCAGTAAAACAGAGAGGGAGGCTAGGTAAGGAACTACTTGAGCAGAGAAACTATGTCTGATTTAAAATAATCTAATAAAATTTCCTAGTCTTTTCCTTGAAAAAGAAATATTTGAGTGCTAAATTCTTTTGCTACTTATCAAATAAATAGAACACAGGCATGAGAAAAGCTTGCTGCTGTCTGTTGGTGATGCCTTTAGTCCTCAGAACAAAGCAGCTACATGTATTTTTTTACAAATGTGTATATATATATATATATATATATATGTATATATAAATATAACATACATATTCATGCAAAACCACACATGTATTTCTATCCAAATATACACACCCATGAACACATATTTAGAGATGTTTGGCAGTATAATTAGTGTCATAACTCTGAGGTTTGATTTCCTACTAATGTACAATGATACAATGAAACTTTTGAATAAATTATAGGCAAAATCTTTCTGTTGTCTAACATTTGACCTGGAGTTTCTGTAGCCTGCTGTTTATTAAGACATACGGTACAATTAGGAGCTCTAAACACTTACAAGGATCTGTTGCCTGGGGGAGTATGTACACAGCATCTCCATTAAGCAATTTAAGTATGGTTAGTGTCAGTTTTAGCTTCCATTTTTTTCACTTTCATTTCCTGTTCTAAGTACATGCTGTGTATCCCTCTGCGTATTATATGATAGTGGATAAAGAAAAATTGCCAGTTGAAGCATTTGAAACTGCATTTTGTCACCAGTGGTTTCCCTTCCTCGCTTGTATAACTGCATTCCTTCTGGCCATGGACAAAGGTCAGATGTTCAGAGTAATTTTATTAGATCTATCAACAGCCTTTGATACCTCACAAATGAGGGATTGCTGACCCGCCCGCTGCTGGCGCTTTGTGCTTCCTCTTGTGGATACTTTAGTTTAATGTGTTGCTTACTTCTTCTGTGTATTGTGGACTCAGATGTTAGGATGACTGGGTGTATAAAGCTCATTAAAGGCAAAATATTTTTATCTGGGCAGCATACTATTCCTGTGTACAGAAACTTGTCTCTGTTGTGTAAAATATGAGGAAATCAGAGTTATACCATGCAAAACTAATAGTAGAAGACTCCCTTTGAATTTTTTTTTTCTTTGATAACAGAATGTCTCTTTTGAGCTCCTCTGAAACGAAAGCCAAATATAAGGATCACTTCTGAAGCATCTTCATAGATGCTAAACTCTAATACCACTACTGGAATCTAGTTTTCTTATGGTGATATTCAGTGTCATGGTTAGTCTTTTCGTGGTTTTCTTAAGAGATTTTTGTAAAGGCTTTAGAGCAGCTGTTATCCTGCTTTTTAATTTTATCTGTAGGTCATTTTTCTTTTGCTGTGGTTTGCTAATCGAGCAGTTCTTAACTGTCAACTGTTAAAGAAATTTCTTTGCATTATGGCCCAATTGTGCAACAATGATTTCTCTCCATCTGCTATATTTCTCATTTCTAATTAAATCTGAGCACAGGCTCAAATACATCCTGAAATGCCTCATATTGAACACAATTCATGTTAACAGTAGGATATTAAATTAGTGTTGACAGATCTGAAGGAGCCACAACTACAAAGGCAAGACATTGATTGTGTTTTAAGTAAACCAACGTAATCTGCAGCCCATATCCTGTCTCAACCACCTTAACACAAGATTTCCTCCTCTGTGTTGCTTAGCACAATTGTTCTTCACAAGACATTTTATAGTTCCAGTTTTGGACCCTTCTTTGTGCATATTAAGATCATATTAAGGTCTAGGAGGCTTTTACTGGCAGATTCTCATGTGTTTGTGTATTTGATCCTATAATGAAACAGTCTTTTCCAAAGCTTTTGGTATTTGGTAAATCTTGGATATCCTAGAATTATTTCAGGTGTTACACAGTTACTGCAGGGGCAGACATGGTTCCCTGCCAGCCAACATGCATGGATTTCTTTTATGTGGAAAACAAGACTTGAGCAGGGATGGAAGGGAAGGTAAGTTCATCTGCTGGCATCTCACTGCAAGATGTCATTAGCACAAAACTTGGATGAATGCACATACTTAGGAGCACCTCTGAGCCCTGTGACACAGGAACAAGTACCAGGGTCCTTAAAGGTTCCTTATACACGTATAAAACGTAAAAAACATGCTCTGAACCTATCTGTAGGTACATATAAGCACCTAGTACAGCCTAACTACACTGTCCATTTGTAAAACATTAAGCTCTCAGTAAATATGAGATGTATTTTAAATGAGAAACATTAATATTGAAAGTGCCAATGAGGGCATTTTATTTAGGTGCCAAAAATTTAACTAGTCAGGAATGAGTTAATGATCTGTCCTGCTAGGGTTTTAACCTTGAGGTTATGGAACAACAGCAGAGATTGGAAAGTGTTAGGCACATTGGCTCCCTTGGATCTGTATACTAAAGAAATGGAAAAACAATACTAGGGGAAAAAACATTTTTTCTTTTAAATTTGTTTCAAGGCACTTAAATGAATAAGAAACTCTGGAGGCCCTATAAGAGTAAAATCATTGGTCTGCTAAAATTGGCAACTACATCTCAGCATCTGCTGACTGAGCTGACACACCCAAGGCATTCAATTATCTCACAACAGCCACACACCCTGTTGTGTTTTGCTTTGCACTTAATGCAGTCACTTGGTGACATTTAAATGCAGGCTAATTATAAACACTTTTCATACACAACTGTTCCAAAATCTAATTCCTATGCATATTCATGTGGAATTTGGTTTACATACAGAGTCATCACTGGAGTCATTGTGATTAAAAACTATGGTACAGTTATTACACTGATTAGCCTCCATTAGACTCACATCCATTATACAGCAGTTCTTGATCCTTCATAAATATTTTTTCTTCTACATTCTATTTATTTTTCACCACGTTATTTGATAAAACTTATACAAAAAATAGATTTGTGAACTTTTTGGAATAGGAATTTGTTTAATTTATGTTCTTTATATACAATATATGTTTTAACTGTTGCTTCTTTCTGGTTTTCAATTTGATAAAAAAAGTCAGCTCTTAAAGTTTGAAAAAGTAGAGCATTGTGGCTTTTGTCTAGGCTAGAGAATATTACACTTTCAAATTGTTTTTATCTTTAAGCTAAATCGCTGCATATTGAATGAAAACCAATTTTTTTTGTGGAACAGAATGCTTTGCAATCGATGCCAAAAAACTAAATCGGCCAAATTATTATCTTTTGCTTAAAACTTCTATAAATCAAGAGGCCCAGATGCATAGTTTAATAACACTATGCTGCAACTTTAACAAGGACTACATTTGTCTTTAAGTCCACATTATAGTGAAAGCTTAATATGAAAAACTTTTGTCTAGCACAAGTGATTTGAAGATGTTTTGCTCCATGCATGTGAACTCAGCAGGTGATTCTTGCCTATCTTTGATGTCAAACAGCACAAAACTTCAGTGAGTAGTAGCTTCAGAAATGCAATAGACATAGCTGAGTCTTCATATGAAGCTCATGCTTGAACTACATCAGAAGAACTGACATCTATTATGGTGAGCAAAGACAAGTGTTTGAAAAGAGATTCAAACAGAAGTGTCAGAATTTACAGTGCATAGTTTTATATAAGTTGATTTTAACCAAGCATATCTCTATGAACTCTGCAGGATAGAAAAGAAATTTCAAAAGGCAGAGAAATTGTTGTCATCTAAGGGCATGGAATGTTTTAATAGCTTAAGGAAGAACATTTCTGAAAGGTTATATGGTGATCCATTTACTTTGACTGAGTAATAAGGCTCATCATTGTCACGGTGAGGTTTTTAACCCTTAGAACAATGAAAATGTTCCAAATGTATTGTCAGAATTAAAAAGCAGAGAGTAATTGGCTCTTTCAGAGATTTTTAGTCATTTCAAATACACATTTCCCATTAAGATATATGAATAAATAAAATGCACTTTTTCAGTCATCCATATGTCTGACCTGGAGTCTCTTACTTCAGTCTAGACTAAGACATACCTTAGGATAAGGACTTGCACTTACATATTATCACTTTTAAGGGAAAAGAATTTAGACAAGAGTTCCATTAAAGACCATTACTTTAGTTTATTGTCTTTCTTCCATTTATTAATTTTCTTTCTTTGTCCTGAATACATACATCTCCACATGCTTTACATGGCACTGGAAAAAACTCCTTGTAGAAGTGTAGTTTGTTTGAAACTGTGTCCTACAGGATTACTTACAGTAGTTCTCTGAAACTATCCCCAAGGAGTCCCATGTCACAAAACAATCTAATTGTTCTTTTGGAAATGTCTCTTCTTTTGTTAAAAACAGGAGGGGAAATAAAGGATAATAATAATAATAATAATAATAATAATAATAATAATAATAATAATAATAATAATAGGCAGTACTCCAAGGCAGAACTCCTTGGCTGAAGCACACAAAGCAACAAAGTAACAAATTTTCTAACTGGTAATCAATAATATGTAGGAATGGGATTTTTCTTTAAGTTTTCTTAATTTGCAAGCAAAACATATGAGGAGATAGTTGCTTAATTACTATGAATTAATGTTTATTGAATGATTTTTTATTAATTTCTCTACTTTCTATAGGCATATAAAATCTCTAGCTTTTAGGGAAAAAAAATTAAAAGACCGATTGAATTGAGCTTTGTCTTCACTTTGGACTATAAGTCTTTTGAGGCTAATTTGTTTAAGGCTCTGAATTGTGCTGCTGTATTTGATGCCCCTTCATTCCATGAATGAGCTAATAATTTAATTATAATATAAGTAAGTTAGTCCACACTACATTTACTTGGAAAGTCATTTGAAGGCATCTCACCCTCTATTGAGAGATACTTGAGCTTCCTGCCTGGCAAGCACAATTTAAGATATAAAGTTTTCTAAGTCTTAATTTTACAACATATATTTTTCTTGTTGTCTTTTCTTTTGGCTTAATGTACTATAAGGTATACTAAAGAGTTGTGAAACTCTACTGTAACTAAACACCTTTTTTGTCTAGCAGATAAAATTACATAGTAATTAAAAATACTTTGTTTTAGAATAAACCATTATACACAAATTTGGATCAAAATACAAATCTGCACTGAGGTATAACATTTTCACATGTTGCTAGACAATCCTCATAATGTTCTATTATTTTAACATATTGAAGTCTGTGTAAAGTGCAGCAAGGAGTTTTGAAATGTTTTGGGCCTGTTTGAAGATACGGTGGGTTTTTTTGCAAGATTCCTCCTAGTTATAACTAGTATGGATGTGAGACAGGAAAGTGTACAGCATCTTTAAAATATGGAAAGATTTTTAGAAAGTGAGCCTGACCCCCGAATAGTTTGATTGATAGGGTTCCAAGATAAAGCCCATCACAGAATTTCCTCCCAGGAAAATACAAGCAAAAAAACCTTTCAATGACTTAATAGGGAAATTTTGCAAAATAGCACCAAGAAAGAAAAAAATTACACAGATGTCATATACAGCTCCAATGCTATGTGCAGTCTTAGTTCTGGCTTAAGGGATTCAGGCTTGAGGAGTAATAAATTGTTTCTAAGCTTAGGTAGTAATAAGAGTGCGTCTGTGACAAGATTTTCTGGTTTTGTTCCTTAATTGAAAAGCAAAGAGAGGAAAGTGTTGTCACACTGTTGCTTTATCTTTGTGCTAAAATATCACAATTTCTTTTTGGCAAATGCTCTCTTCCTAAGAAAAGTAAGGCTGGTTGATTTAAGTTATATAATGTTAAAAATGTTGGCTGGAAATTCTGTTATGGGATTAACTTTACAGAACTTCTGGAAGAAGATAATGACCTTTTTGGATAGCCTCAGACAGGGTCCAGGAACACGTGGATCTCGGCCGTCCTTATTCCCAGGCTGGAAGACATTTCCTGTATCCCTGTGAGGGTTCCTGACCATCAGCCTAGAAGATACCTTTGGAAAGGCTGGTCTTCAACTTTCTTTGACAAATATTTCATGTTATATGGAAGAGTGAAGAGACTAATTTACTTCACATACACACATTTGTAGAGTGCTTAGAGAAAGAGGGACTGCTCTAGCACTGTTTTAGTGCCCTTTCCTTTGCCTTTGTGCATCTGAAATAGACTGAATGTAATGTACCTGTTTAATATTTTTCCTTTATAAACCAGAATAGCACAGTAAAAAATGAGTGCAATGTAGTTGATAGCCTTACTGACTCCATTAATGAGAGACACTTTATTTCTAACAGCAGTTATCTGGGAATTTTCTAGGCTACCAAAAATTCAATAGATGATGGATAATCACCAAGCTTGTCCTTATGGGTATAATGTCTATTCTTTCCACAAATGGTCTCTTGCCTGGAAACCTTGCCATAAAAGTCCCCAGGAAAAAAGTTCCCCCTCTTGGTCTTGAAATACTGGCCTACTGGTTTTCTGAAGTGTTCTGGAATTATGAGGGTATTATCTGACCTACTCATTGATGTCTTGGAGATCCCTGGATGACCAAACATCTTTCAAGGGGACACTGTACTTCACTTTAGGAGGTATATAACTAGACAGTACATCATTAACTGAATCCAGGTCAGCGTCCTGGATTCAGGTGAACAAAGATATTCAAAAACCTCCTATTACAGGAATGTCATGACTAAAAGTTATGTATCTTAAAATGAAGTATTCACATTTCAGTATTAGGCCTTTTCCTTTTTAGTAGACCCCATCTTCAAGTTTTATTAAAAATGGTAACATGCTTTAAATGTCTATTAGTGTATGTCTAATTATAATGGATGGCCTATAAAAATCGTTCCAACAGGCACATGAATAGCAAAACAATTACACTCAGTAAAATTACAATGAATACTAAGTAAATTAATAACAAAATGAATCAGAAACAAAATTGCAAACAATGATGTTCATCTTAATCTACTCTGGACCAAAAAATTAAAAATGTCTGGAGCAATTTTTCATAAAATCAATGGGAAATTTTGCTTTAAAATGATGATAAAAGCTGGGTCATGATACTTTCAATTGCTTGTGCGAACACTTTAAACTGGAAACCATAAAAACTTTTGTTTTTAGAGGGAAGGAAGCTAAAAGATCAGCACATGGGGATGACTGTAGGAGATATGTTTTGTCTAGCTGCATGTCCAACAACAGTTCTCTTGAAGATTGTATTTTGAGCAGAGAGACATTCAAAACATGTGATGAAAAAACATATTGCATGAAACATTAAATTAACTTAGCAATAAATAAAAGATATTACTAACAAAACTTTGAAATGTAAAAATGGAAATGAATTTATGAATAAACAAAGGAAATTAATGGGGGGTTATTTCTGTTTGTTGGGGGTGCAGGGTTATTTTTTTGGTTTTTTTTTTGAATAGAGTTCAGTACTTTAGAGGTCCTTGACACGGATATCTGCAAAACCAAGAATAGTTTATATAGTTGATATTCCCAATGTAATCAGTGTAAAGAAATACTAGTTTTAGAGTATGACTAATCTCTCAAGATAGTTAAAAGATATAAATCAAATTAATCACTCTCCAGACTATCTATTTCTCTCCATGAGCATGCAGGGACTTCAGTTCGTCAAGTGGAGAACTCTCACAGTAAATGAGATGAATCCCACTCTCTATGAAACAAAATTTGCATGAGTAATATATGTGATGCTTTTGGCATAGTCTTGTTAATTCTGACCTAAGAAAAATTTCTAGGAGAGCAGTAAGTCTTTCTGGACCTTGGCTGAGGATTGAATGGCAAGACCATGGAAAAGGAGCCTGATTGCAGGGGTAAGACTCTTGTCTTATGAGGGTACGTCCTTATGGAGAGAATTTTTGTGAGCCTTCTGAGATAAGAGGCAGTTGATTCTTGTCTTTCCTGAAACCAAACTATTTGAGTCAACCATACATGAAATGTAGTGGGAGAAGAGTTGCAATTTTAGTCTACATAATTCAGCCTGTTTTGGTGTGTTTTCTGCTGGACATCAACTGTCTAAACTCAGTTGAATTGTTTGCATAGAAATACCTACTGAAATTTTAGGATACCATTATTATTATTATTATTATTATTATTATTATTATTATTATTATTATGTCATTATTCAGTACAAAACACTAAGATGTGAATCTCTCTTTTAAGAATAATCATCTAAAACTTAGGCATCTAGTCTGCTAGGCTTAAATGTCAGCAGACATATAAGATAGATATTTAGACAGGTGTAATGACTTGCTTTCCTAATGTGCCCATCTTTCACCCAACAAAAATTCTGTAGGAGTTTCATATCAAAATCTAGTACAGTATTAGATGAATAATTTCTAGCTGCAATTAAATGAGAGGAATGTATGTTTCAAGGAACTTAATGAAAGCTAAGGTTGCAAAGGAATTTTTTATGGGTACTTATTGTATTCTTCAGTCTTCTCCCCCTGGTTCTCAATGCTTGCATAAATTTGGGATGATTGTTCCCACAAGGCTGATATTGGGATGTGATATGAAGGACTCCATTAATTTTGTATTAACTGAAATTTTTCTGTTATTTTTTTAGTGATTAATAGTAACATTATTGTTAACTATGTTTTTGTTATTTTTTAATATTGAGAACAAAAATTAATAATAAATATTACCATCTTATCAATTACTTATTAAAAATAAGTAAGACCATCATTATTGGCAGTTTTAAAGCAAATGTAGGTATTTAGAACATTGGTCCTTTTTAAAGGATCTGTGAATATTACGAATGATCAAATATGTATTCAGTAAAAGAAATCACTTTTTCTGAAGAAACACTGCTAACCTAAGCAGTGAGCTAAACAACAGATTAAAAAATGAGCTTGGTTTTATCTTTATGCACATTGTTGGATTTTTTCTATGGCTTTGCAGTAATTGGGGAGTGTTTAATTAATTATGAAATCAGAATATTTATTTAGATATACTAAATATAACAGAAATAAAATAAACTGATTTGCATGCACAAATGCCAATTTTCAGACTTAAATACACAATTTCTGTTGTTCTTAGTATTGAAGTAACTGTGTATTTTTATGAATAGAATGTCCACAACACTTATCAGTTAACGACAGTGCTTGTTTCAGTAACGGCTGTTAACATTTATCCAAACCCAATATGCTTTCTTTTCAGTACTTACACAGCATTGTATCAGAATTTAAAACTTTCTTTTAATGTTGTAGAAGTTATTCCACAGCCCAAATTCTCTATATCAAATGTTTGGCCAAAGACAATTTTTACCAGTACATTTTAAGCAATTGGAAATTGAAGTTTACAATGGAAGTTTCACTACTGACTTAGTGACAGAAACATGAAGAAGCTATTATAATTTAACATGTAGAATGAACCTCTATATATCTGTGGCAAATACAGACTTTTCTGCCTCAAGGGTTTGGCATTTTTAGATAAAAAAGAATCAATGTCATTATACACAGTCTCTCTAGAGCATCATAATTATTCTGCATGCATACAATATTTATTTAAAACTTAAAATTAAACTTCAAGAGGTGGTCATTTGAAAGCTGGTAGTCAGTGAACAGATTCTGTCTTCATAAAAAAGAGAATATTTCTTCTAAAAGTTAAGAAGTAGATCAAAACGGTCTTTCCAGTAACTGACACTGTAGTCATACAGATGCTTTTTATGTGTCAGATTTATTAATAAAGAAGGTCCATGGGAATGAACAGAAGAAAATCTTGAGGATGTGACTGTCAGTTTTTGATATGTCAGGTATAATTTTGTAACTGTGATTTTTGGATAGCAGTACACACACAGCATTGTACTGATGTTTGTGTACTTCTTTGTACTATTTCATTTGTGATGACTGAGAAAGAAGATGAGGCGGAGATGTTTTGATACAGGATTGAAACTTGAAACTGCAGTCCTTCAATTTGAACAGCATTCCTTTTTCATCTTTCTTTTCATGTTACCTTTTTAACTTTTGCTACTGATGTAAAGAAAAAAAGAAAATTTGAAAAGATGCCAGGTGTTGGTTCTTATCTAGGTGAAAGATCACAGAAATTGAGAAAAAAGTATAGTTTTATTTTGTCATCATAACAGTATTATGAGACAGATCAAATAGTTGTCAACAACAAGTGTTTGTCCTCCAAAAGCCAACACAGAATAATTTAAACTGTGATATCCCTTCCTAATGCTCACAGAAAATATGCACATTATTACAATTAACTGTAAGCGTAGTATGTTGGTGCTGCTATTCTGCAAATAATAGCATCTTCTTTGGCTACTCTTTGTTTACATTGGAGGTATTTTTAACTTACCAATGTGCATAAGACAAAGAACTGCAAAAGAATATCACAGTGCACCGCCTGAAGAAAAGGAATGGTCTTTTCCCCTTTTTTATGTTATTCATCTTATAGAGCATGTCATATTAGAAGAACGAAGAATTGAAAAGTCCTTATTTTTCAACATATTTCTGTCAGTTGGAAGCGTGATTTACTTTGATTGGAAAAGTGCTTTTAAACAATCCTTTCATTGGTGGATTTATTAATACACATCGAGGATGCTGTTTCAGTGTTGAACAGCACTACTCAGGATTCTGAAGTCAGGCATCTGCTTAAGGGTTTTATTGTTTCAACTCATAAACAGAAGCAAGGGCTAGCACTGCAGGAATTCTAGTGACCTGAAACCTGCTCCTTCATCTGCAAGCAAGAACAGCATGAGAACAAGAAAAGTTCCTCTCATTACCCAACAGGTTACTGTAATTAATGTTTGAATGCAGTGAAACTGTTCACTGTCGTGCATCAAAACTCCTACTTCTGTTCTTCCTTATGATTTAATTCTTAATTTTCTCATGCACCTTGTACAGAAGTTATCCCTTGTTTAGTTCATGAGAATTTCTTTTCAGAAAAATATGATAACTGCATTTTAGAGATTATATTTTTCCCAATTTTGTAGGTTCTTAAGGCTCTTCCTGCTTAACCCTTAAACTGTTCACGGTTCTCCATGTGGTGCTGCTTCAAACACATCTACTTTTGTAAACATCAGTCAGAGCTCAGCTGCCCTGTATACTTAAGAAAAGTCAAAGTTCATTTGTTCATTTTTTCCTTCCTTCCTTTTTTGTGAGATACAGCAGTCTATTAATTCACTTCAGTCTTCTAAGATACAAGGTATCTGCTCCTTTTATCTGGCTCTACAGCCAAACAAAGATAAACACAGAGGGTGTCTTGGAAATTTCTTAAAATTGCACCAGGCTACTGTCTGTCTCCTCAGAATCATCTGTTTTTATAGGACTTGAATGCAAAAAAATATTGAGAATTAAGCTTGGATACAGACAACTTTTTTCTGTACAAAACCTGAGGTGATACAGTCTGATCTGTCAAAGTGACTATGAGGAGCATCATGAGCTCCCTACACAGCCTACAGAACTGATACAATGGATATTAAATAACGGGATTGAGCAGCACTTATAAATTTGCTACACTTTTAATCATTTAAAAAGAAGCCACTCAGCCTTTGCATATGTGCAGGCTTTCCCCAGGCTCAATTCTTCAATCCTTCAATTCCTCCCTCTGGACCTATGGGTAGAGCTTGCCATTCACCAGGGAAATCTTCTGAGCCAGCTGCTCTTTTCCATGGCTCCCTGAAGAATGCATGGCCAATCGAAGCTGCTAGGCACTCCACGCTCTTCCTCTGACGAAAGCTCTTATTCATCCTTGAGTGCCTGCTTCTCATTTTTAGGAGCCCAAATGCCTTTTCCACTTTAGCCCTGACTCAATTTCAAGATTATTTAGTCTTGGCAGTGGTGTAGATGAGTGAGTAAGGAAGTGCCCAATTTGTGTTGTCACACACAAAATGAGTTTCTTTTGGCTCTGTGGAAAGCGAAGTCCC
Organism: Molothrus ater; assembly: GCF_012460135.2. Classification (NCBI taxonomy): domain Eukaryota; kingdom Metazoa; phylum Chordata; class Aves; order Passeriformes; family Icteridae; genus Molothrus; species Molothrus ater. Next base: position 25,430,374 of record NC_050482.2, on the reverse strand, counting down.
ATCAGTTTTGGCTCTCTACTTGCTCCCCCTTCATTCAGCTACTTAAAAATTTTCCTGGCTATCCATCCCATCTTGACTTCAGCTTCCTAGGCTGCCAGGAAGGGGAGGCTTTAGTCTATACTTATCCTTTTACTTGGAGTAAGGACTCACATTAAAGGAGGGTACCTGAAGCCGCAGTTTCTCCTAGCAGATCAGTAACTCACTGACAGTGAGTAGTACCTCTCCTGCTCTTTAGATGTATAAAGGGTGATTACAGGCACTGCACAATACACCCCCCAACAGCACCTGTTTGCATGAAGGAATGTTTAGAGGGTAAGAAGATAATAAAGCTGAAAGAGAAGGAAAATCTTCATGGATCCAGCTGGGTCTTAGGTCATGGAAGGTGGTCACCTGAAGTTTACCTCTCTGAACATTTCCTATACAAATAATTGAAAATGAGAAAATCAAAGCAAACTCTGAGCTGAAAAATGACAGAAATAGCTTGAAACAATTTTCAAACTCTTTTGGGTGTTTTAGGAAACATGAATTTCTTACCTGGGAGGTAGCCTGACCTACTCCTTGAATAAAACCAGAACTGCTTTCTCTAATCGCAACGTCATCTTTGGAATATCTGTGTCTGTGTGTCAGGGGAGTGTGTGTGTGTGTGTAACTGCAATCTTCCTGGCTTTGCCTTGCTGACATCCATGCCAGTCAGCAGCTGCACATACCAGCCAGCCCTCTTTTGTGCCAATCTGGTGGTGAGTGGTGCAGAAACATTTTAATTAATGTTGAACTTCTTAAAGTTGAAGTGAAAACAATTACAGCTCAATTTTACTTTGCCTCCTCACTTTTATCACTTATACTCTTTCTCCTCCCTCTCCATTAGAGAGCTTCATTTCACAGACTATGAATTATAATCTAATTATTATATTTTAAAAAGGCAGACAAGGCATTGTTTCTTCACCTTTCAGTTAAAAAGCTCTGAAATAACAAAGGAAAAACTCCTTCCTTCTTGAGTGCCAGGAGCATAGAGTCATTCCCATCACAGATATCTCATTCTTCCCCATCTGTGACTTTTTTTTTCTTTCTTTTTTGTACAGAAGGGATCACATCTTTCCCTTAACAACTGTTTGCACACCAGACTCAGAGAAAGTTCACAGAACAAATCACATGTACACTGGATATGTAAGTGAAGTGATCTGTAGCACAGCTAATTAGACCTAAATTCTTGATTTACTATTTATAAAACAAAATTGATTATTACTTCATCAACAACATTTAAAGCATCATTAAGAGAGGTCTGCTCCAGCAGCCTCAGGTTAAATTTTTTAACAAGCACTTTAGTTGCTAATCTGTGTTATTGCCAACATATGTAAACTTCCTAATGCTAATTGCATTCAGCTGTGAATCAAACAATGTCTAATTCTCTTCAGGATTAATTATGCACATGTGCTGCCTGCATTCCTAAACATGGTTCTCATAAATAATAAGAGATATATCTAGGCAGATGGGGTTTTTCCAACTAAATGATCTGTTTATCATGAATAAAACAATTAACATATACTAGACTTCTAATGCAAAGTCACCACAACATTCCCATGTTTTTTAATCATAAATAATTGCTGCGACAGTTGTTTGTGTGAACGTGTTTTTGTACAGCCAAGCACTAAGAAGCATGTCCTTCAGTAAGCACTCTTACCTTTGTGAGCACCTTTCTTTCTTCTTTCTTTTTCATCTTTTTATTTGAAGGTGCATAACAGAATGGTTTATATCATGTGTTTTTCCACTAAATGCACAAGTTCTGTAAGCCCCAGGGAAATCTGGTTTAAGTACAGCGCAGGAAAAATTGCTAAATTATTATGTATTCTGCTTGTTTCAGGAAGAAGCAATGAGTTTCTGGCATCCAGAGCCAACCTTGGCAGTATCTCTCTTTAGAATTTCTTTTCTATTAGTCTAAAATGACTGATAATTAACTGAATTGGTAAAATTAACTTGAAAAATAACTTCCAATGCTGAGTACATGGCAAGCAGAAATAACAATTTTAAAATTACGCTTGACAGTAACAGAAGAAATTTTCCTCTAAAAAGGGGAGACAAAGTTTTCCTATCATTTCTTTTAATGAAGATATCTTCTTTTAAATAGAATTTAAAATCTAGCTGCAGCAAGCAACTCTATAGTGAGTCTCTTCTCAGATGACACAGATGTCTTGGTTTCCACAGAAAAGGACTTACATGGAAAATGTATCAGAATAGCAAGAATTTGATACTACTAGTACAGGCTTATAAAATTATACTGTTCAACTATATATTATTGCAGCCATTATGGCTGGTCTTACTGTGGAATGTTTTAATTAGCCCTTATGGTTTAGGCTGATTTGAGGTTTATATTGAGTCAATTTCTTTTATTTCTTTTTTTCTCCTAAAACAAAAGTTGAAATACCATTGTATTAAAGAAAGGTGATAGAATAATAGCTTAAGTGTCTGAAGTCTTTCAGTTTCACAATAGGTGGGACACACTTAACCCCTGGCAATACGCTCTTAAACTTCTTTTTCTGGTGCCAGTTGTTGATGTGAGAAAGTGGTTGAGCACCTGTGCCTCCTTTAGCTCATCATTTCTCAGCTGAGTCTAGTAAGAGAGGTTATCAATTGGTATAATGGTTTTTATAATAAGAACACCTGTCCTCTAGTCACTATACCTAGATCATCAGCTAATTTCATAAGGCCATCAAAAACGCAGGTGGTTATCAGTGATGACCTTTGCTGGATTTCAGCTGGTGACATTGAGATGAAAAGCTATGCTTTCTATCACTAGCTAGTGAGTCAGCCTGCCCTTGGCTCAGTTTGGGCAAGATAAAACTTGATGAAGCTATGGCTTATCTGTGTTAAAGTGAGATTCTAACGTGACAAAATGCTTGATAATCTGGAAAACACATTTTAAATAGCTTGAACAGCTTTATTACAAAAGGAGACATTTTCTGGTCTTTGAAATCAGATAATTCATTACAATAGCATGTAGCTGAAAGAATAAAAGCAACTGAAGAGCTGAGAGAACTGAAGCATCCAACTGTTTCCCAGCAGTGGAGATTGCAGAAAATGTTTCACAGTGTAAGGTGCTGTTCCAGAGTGTGAGAGACAAGAGCATGTGGGCAGAAAGCTATCATTGGGTGGGAGTACAATTTTCAGGGTAGTTATTTCTTATTTGTTTGTATTTTTATACAAAGCCTAGGAGCTGTGCTCATTTAGCTTATTTGAAAACAGCTCAGATGCTCATTTACAAAAGAAAAATGCCTTTCAAGAGTTGAAAGAAGTCCCAAGCTTGTGTTTAAATGAGGTTTGAACTTTCAAGTAAAGGTGAATTTTGCTTGCATTTCTGAATTTTAAAAATTAACTAAATTACCTTGCCATTAAAGGAACCAGATGGTACATCTAAAAGATCTTGGACCCCTGAAGATATTTGAGTTTTTGGACCTCCTTTCCACTGGACTGCTTCTCAGCCTGGAGTCCCCTTACAGGCAGACTGGCTACAGGCACTTCTATTATTTTGGATATGGAAATTTGCCTCTAGGCAGCATGAGTGACATATTTTTACTGAGCAAAGCTGATGTACAGAGAAGAGCTTAAGTGTTGTGTGGGGGAAAGTACTACCTTGGTTCTCTATCAATAGTAAGACCTACCTACCTTTTCCTACTCAACTCCATCATAAAGATCTAAATTAAAATTAACTGTTAGCAAAATAATGTAGTCCCTACCAAAAAAATCCCCAAAAAACAAACCATAATAAACCACTTTACTGGCACTTTTGCTAGTTTTACTGCAAAATGAAATAATTTAACTGAAATTGTTTATCTATATCCTGAAGTGTGAATGTTTATAGGTTTCAAAAAAGGATTGTTGACATCATGTAATCATTTTGGAAAATACAAACTGGACTTCTTTAGGATGGAACTAAACTGGATTATGTTCTCCAAAATCAGACTGAAAGTACAATTATTGCAGACACATGCTGAACCCTTGAGCTACACAAGGACTGGTCTAAATTAACTTCTCTAATTGAAATATTTGCAGTGTGGATGCGAGACCTTCTACATCAGCTGTTTTGTTTTGCAGACCTACTGCAAAGCTGCACTGCTAATCCATACACAGCCCTGAAGGCCATAGAGAATACCATTCAGAAAATGCTGAACTTCTTTGAAAGTCTTTATGCCAGGGGGAGAAAAGCAGTTCACAGACTGGGATTCCAAGCAGCGTGGTTAAATGTAGGTCTCTTAAAGATAATTCAACAAGTCCTTTCGAAGATAGGTAGCATCATGGGCAAAATAGACCTTGACACATTTTTATTTGTCTGAAAAAACTCTAGAGGATAATTTCATTGTTAATTTAGCACAGAAAAATAAAATGGTCACATGACTACAAATGAAAAATTAAGGTACCTTAAAAAAATTAGGAAGTCATTCTCTTAGACTGTGCTTGTGTAAGTAAACAAAACAGGACAAGGGAGAGAGTGCAGGCTCTGCATGGGTGGTCTTTGGACCCTGTTTGACCCATGGGTTTTTAGGCTGTGCTCACTGGAGCTGCCCGGATGAGGCTTGGCCACACCCCTGGGCAGTATCAGTGAGAAGGCACCAGGATGCGCCCTCTCCATTTTCCATAGTCCTCCACTTCTGCTGCAGCTGGCTTTTGTGTCCTCCAAACACTCCTATGTGCCTTTGTGCTGCTTTCCAGAGCGTGGAGGGGCATGGGCTGAAACACACTGCACAACAGGTTTCAGATTATATGAGCTTAAACTACATGTTAGGGCCATAAAAGCAATACATGAAACCTGGTGGAGGCACAGGCCATTTTCACCTTCATGGTGATTCCACTTGGTATTTTGTCCATGGTATCATTCGATCCAAATGTCCCCTTCATTAAAAAGTGCAGAGCCACAAATAAACCTTAGAGAAGAAAAAGAAAGAATTTCAAGCCTTAGGTATATTACATAATAGTTCTCCTAGAAAGGTATTTTCTCCTTTTAGTGTCTCCATTTCATTGTTATTGTTGTCAATTATAAATACATTATTGTCTAATGTGGCTTTTATTTCCTCACAAATGAATAAAAGATATTGTGTTTAAAAAATAATCTCTACACAGAGTGAGAGGAACTTGAATTAAAAGGGAATGTTTTCTGAATCAATGGGGAAAGAAGAACAACTCTTTCTGGATTTTATTTTGCCTCCTCACATTAAAACATGTTTGAAAGACCTAGTGGGGTGCTGAAAGCTGGAGAATTTTTATCAAGATGTTTTGTTTGTGCAGTGCTGGTGTTTCTTAACTATGTGCACAAGATAAAAGACTGTAATATGCCTCCTAGTAAAAACTTTGACCTTTAGTAATTTTGTTAGTCACTGTTGGCAAAGCAAGTGAAAGTGCTTGGCACATAGCTTCACTCCTCATCAATAGCAGATTCTGCAGTCATTTTTGCATAAAGTCAGGGTATCATCCTAGACCACTTCCACAGATTCTACTTAAGTAACTATAATTTCTTTTAATTAAGATAAAAGAAATAATGAAAAGGTGTTGTAATCTATTTTTCTATGTTCTAGTCTTTAAAAATTAACCATTTTCATTTAGGATGAATTTTATCACTCTCCCACATCCAATTTCTCTCATATGTAAGGAAAGTACTCAAGCACCAATTTTTTACACAGATTTATGCCTTACCAGCAGGCTGTATTAGGTTATATTTTGTGGGTGTAACTTCTGACCCCAAGATAAAAATTGGGGGCTTTATGTGAAGAATATCTCCCAGCTTCTAACAGAACTTGAATCTAACAGCGCTCCATGCTTTATCCATTTAAATGGCAAATGTAGTCCTGTATTAGAATGTTTTTATGCAAGAGATCAGTAGCTTTCAAGAAGAGCATCACTGCCATCCATCACACTCTGGGCTGCTCTGCAGACATGCTGAAGCACACTACATTTGCAAGTCCTCAGTGACATTCTCTCAATTGCTTCTCTGAAACTGTTTGGAGGATACACCTAAATTGATTAGGTCACCATTATGGACATTAACATACTCAAGTGTTTGAAAAGGGCAATAGCAGGGGCTCTTTGGAGGCTAATGACAAAGGCATATTAGAAAGGATAAACTTGCTTAGGGTTTTTCTCCGTCTTTTTGTTAATTTTTTGAAAGGGAATGGGGATTGGTGCAGTTGAGGTGTTTCTAAAAGTTAATTTTCCATTTGCAGCAGCTTAATGTTTTGGGGTTTTTTATGAGTCTTGTTTAGATGTTTACTGATCAGACAAAGAAAAGCACATACGTGTGTAATTTTGAGGGTAGAGAGAGGGTCAGTGATGAATGGATTATTTGGCAGTATTATCACTTGCAAGGATGGAAAAGGTGTGTTTCACTCTACCCCCTGCTCCTTTATTTAATTGCAATTGCATTTAACAATCTGTTGGGTTTTCATTAAAAATACCATATTAATAGACAAAATGATTTATTTTGAATTTCATAATTTAGCATAATCTCTGCTTACTGTAAGTGCTAATAAATATTAGGATTTTTTATTGGGTACTATAGCAAAACTGTTTTTTGGGGAGTGTAGTAAATGGCTGGTCTATTGAGATTATGGAAGGTTCCAGTTACCTGGTTACTAACTGTAAGGAGATGCCACTAAAACTAATCTAAAGTCCATCTGCAAATATCAGCATTTTATTTGCTCTTCATCAGAAGCTGGTTGCTATTGGAAAAGCTGATGCTCCAGCTGCCAGTCCAAATTTATAGAATAATGCACATGTGAACTTCCTAAAGAGGGCTTTGTCTGGGGTTAAGTGTTTGCTGGACTCAGGGAACATGGTACACCGCTGGTCAAACAATTTCTGTTACTGCTACTAAGTGGTAGAGAATATTAGGTAAAAAAAGACTACAGGAAGACTTGGGTGGGTAAAGACTGAATGGTTATGGAGGACACAAGAAGAAAATCATGAAACCATTTTTGGAAAAATGACTGAAGGTTTTCAGGAGAAGGTCAATATCTGAAGGTCAATATCTACTTAGCAGTAGCTAAGTATTTTTTTGTAGATGGATATCCAGATACTGAGGTTTGTCCCTATGCTCAGTGCTCAGTAAGTGCATTGCTCCATTCATGGTCTGTATAACTTCTGTATTTCTATAGTCATATTCACAGAATCATATTGCAATTTATAGCACAGATAAAGTTATGTGGCAAAAACTACCCCTACTGCTATGGCTGACATCTTAATTACTCTAAATAGAACATGGGTAGATAGGGCTTTTAAACTGGGCTGGAAATGAGATGGACATGCAAGCTGGAGCCTGTGATTAAGAAAGATCAATGTCAGGAGTGGGAAGGAATCTTAATGCCAGGGTCTACTTGGAAAATACCTCACACAGAAGTTGAGAGGAAAGTCCAGAAGACAAGGGATCTGTAAATTTAAAGCCTAAGAGGCAAGGCAGAAGGTTCTGCCTAACAGGTTCAGACAAAGTCAGGGTTTAAGGGATTGTAGGGGTGAGGGGGGTGAGACGTGAGGGGGGCAGAAACAGGAACAGGCAGTGCAGGCTAGGTAGGGACAAATACTTGGGCAAGTAAGATGGAAAATGTACTAAGAACTACAGACCAAATTGCAGCAGGTAGGACCCAGAGTTGGGAATCAAGAAGCAGAATAAGACTCAGAGGCAAACTACAAGTTGTTGGGAGTGTTTTCTATAGCCCTCTGAATCCATTCAGAGGCTTTATTTTGGTTAGGATTAAAATAAAGGTGCTGCCTGTGAGGTAGCTACCTTGGTCCCCCTTCTAACCAGCAGGGAAAAATATGCACCTGATGGATGCAATTCATCTCTTCCTAAAGCAGATGTTTAAAATAAGACTGATGAATTGCACCCTAGAAGTGTCTATTTCTCTCCATTAATTATGAACAGGGGCTATAGTAACTAGCTGAGACATATGCTTTTGTTATAAATGTTGGATGTCTAATGTCGGATGAGATGAGTCCTACAGCCTCAGGTGTCCCAGTCATTCCACTACATTGCAGCTTTGCCCTATTCACTTAAGGCCCTGATCCATCAAGCAATTAAATATGTACGTAGGTTTTTGAGAATGAATGTGATTAAATGTTCTGGGGAATTGTAGGCAGATGAGCAAATGCTTCAGTGTGGGGAATGTGCATCTTGAATTAACAACTTAGTTTGTCTTCCAGGAGTCTGCCACTGCTTTTGTAAAATTCTCTGTCTCCTCTGTACTTGAAGCTGCATTCTGTCCCTAATGAAACATATCGTCCATGCTATCCATATGCTAAGTGCAAGTACAGACTTGGTTTCCTGATAGCAATTCTGCAAAATCAGTCATCCACACATTTGGAAAACTAGTCACCAGAGGGCTGGAAGAGTAGCCAAGTAAAATTAATCTCTGAATATTCAGATGAATATTCAGGTGTGTTTTATGATTTCTCCCTGGTTATATCAGAAAGTGGGAGGTGAAGTAGTTTAATCAAAGTTTTAGACTGCACAAAATCTGTGATTGATGGAACGTGGCTCAAAATGGGAGCTCCTTATCATGTAGGGCAGCTGTCGCAAAGAAGGAAGGAATACAGAAATGGGGTTGCAAACATGATATCCAAATATTTCTGTTGTAGAAATTAACCAGATTTTCATAGTGGATTGATGACATCCACTTTGAATTCAGAATTTTGATATGGTCTTCCACCTTTTTATCACAACTGGACATTAGTCTTGGTGGGTAGATTATTAGGTGAGGCAAGTGTCAGCTGCATCAGTGGTCAAAGTGCAGAGGTCCACCATCCATGCTCTGCCTTGGGTGACTACTCACAAGTGAAGCTTCCAAGGGGTCTGTCCTCAGATTGATTGTGTTTAATATTTTACCAGTGACTTAGAGAAGACAGAGGCACCCTCAGTTTCTGGGAGCATCATGGCTGCTTGTGAGTGCAGAGACACTGTCCAGATGGACCTGCCGAGCTACACAAACGTGCCAAGAGGAACCTCACAGTATTGAACATGGACAAATACAAAGTTGTGCACTTGTGAGAGGCTGACCCCCTGCACCAGTGCAGGCTGGGCACTGACTGACTGCCTGGGTGCCAGCTCAGCTGGAAAGCCCCTGAGGGTCCTGCTGAACAGTAAACTAGATATGAGTTCCACCTGGCTGTGATGAGGGCCAACAGTGTGCTTGGCTGTAAAAATAGGATTGTAGCCACTAGGCCGAGGGAAGTGCTTGATCAGTTCAGTGTGTTGCTCATTTGAGTTTCTGGAACACTATGTCCAGCTGTGGGCCCCTGAGTACAGGAAAAAGATTTGAATCAGCTGGAGCGAGTTCAGCAAAGAGCCATCAAGGTGGATGAAATCCTGTGAGGGAAGGCTGAGGGAGCTGAGCTTCTTCAGCTTGTTCAAGAGACGTTGTTCCAGGGGACTTAAGGGACTACAAAGAGTACAGAGGCAGGGTGTTTACTGAAGTGCACACTGGGAGAATGAGAAACAGTGCACATAAATTGAAGCATGAAAGTTTCTGATGTTATGAGCATAATTAAGCACTGGTGCAGTATCACTGAAGTTACAGTAGCTATATTCTTGGAGACTTTCAAGAGTGGACACATTCTTGACCTATTAAATAGGTCTTAATTCTGTGTTATCCCTGCTCTGAGCAGAGAGACAAAAGACGTCCTGGCATCCCTACCAATCTAAGTGATGCTGTAAAAAGGGAGGGTGATCTGATCTGTGCTGATGAATGTACTGGGCTGGGTATAAGGAAATTATTTTTTAAGAAAAAGGAATTAGGTGTAATACAGTATTAGAGATAGGCCATAGCCCTTTATCTGGACTATAAAGACAAAGCCTGGTACGCCTGGGTTGCAGAAATAGTCTTCACAAGCCTAGGAATGCACCTGAGTGGCTTGAAATGCAGGATCAGGAGAGGACTGTAGATCTCTCCTTGAAGAGGGTTTCTTGCCATTTTTACCCAGTTTGATATTTCAGAGTCACAGGTGAGACTGTCATTGCTTATTTTAATGCTGATGATGTTCCTTCAAAATATGTTATACATGATAGATAAATCTTTTAGGGCATATTTTAATATATTGGTAATAGTTAAGCTTATGTAAAAGGCCTAGTGTTGAAGGCTGTCTTTAACTTGGTTTGTCAGACTATAGGTCTCTGTGAAAATTTACTGGAAAATGTAAAAGCACAATTAAACTAATGCTGTGAGCAAAGAAAACAATAATTAATAATTTCACTCTCTATAAATATGGGGGGGTTGGCCTCACACACTTCTGCAGTATTGTGTCCATAGTAACATAATAAACATACATTTCTTTGAAGTTTTAATACCCTTTTTGAGGCATACAGCACCCTTTAAAATTTTATTTATAAGTGGAATATAGCATACAAACAATGAAAAGCTTTCAAAGATAAAATCATTGCAGGTATTAGAATGCACTCATAATTATGCTTTTTACCATTCATTTGAGCTGGCTTGTTATTTGGCACTTTGGGGATGGAAAGATTTCTGTTCAATTCATGGAAGGTTTTCAACTATATTGGTCCTAGTATGTAACAGTGTTTTTATGCAGACATAGGCATATAATACTTATGAAAATACTGCAATGAAGTACCATGAAAATTAATATTCTGCTTTTTCCCTAAAGTCATTTTGAATGAGAGACTTTATGTTATTTTTACAGAAACTTGATATGAACCTATATATATCCTAAATATCACAGTCACTTTATTTGCAGCATGCTTTAGCACAGTGCCAACATCTTACACACCGTAGAGTATTTGTTTTATGTGAAGTATATTTATGATAATTTACATTTTTAGTAAACCATGTGTATTTGAAATATCCATATTGCAAAAGATCTTATTATGCCAATATACTTGGTATAGAGTACTAGATTTTTTCTGTGAAAAAATATAACCTCAGCAAACTTCTGGAAATATTTCCTTTTCTGCCCTTGAAATCAGTTTTGTATTATGGATTTTGTTGCCTAAATATGTTTTAAGGGATTTAAAAGTGTTCTATACAGTCTTAGTTTTATTTCAGCAAAGCAGATGGTAAGAATTGGACATAGCTGTAGTGCTCATGCTTGGAAAAGCCACAAGTAAGTGCACATTAATTTTACTGGTTTCATTACAGTAGCACATTTAGGGTGTCTCCTGAAATCAGCCCACTTCTGATGGCCCCTGTTCAAATACCTGGGAAGAATAAGCTGCAACTCAGATTGCTTACAGCACCAGCAAATCAGATTCTGCCTGCTTGGATTCCAGTGTGCATCCCAATGTTTCTTCCTAGTGTTGTGTCTTCCTTGCAAGCATTGCCAAATAATAAATTGTTTACAGAATATCAGTGAGTGTCGGTAATGCTTTACTCTGTATCTAGTTACTGTATGCTTTATGCATTTCTAAACTTCTAGCTGCACAGTGTTCAAGAGGAATTAATAAAACTTCTGAAAGGATCTAGATCTAGCATGTAGCACATCCAAACATCCTAGAACTCATGTCACTCCTGAAGACTTGGTGGTGTTTTTCCACAGCACTTGGGAACATGTCTTAATACTTTTGGAAAAGTGGAACATCCTTCCACAGAATCACAGAACTCACGTAATGGATCCGGTTGGAAGGGACCCCAGTGGATTATCTGGTCCAAGCTCCCTGCTCAAACAGGGCCATCCCAGAGCACAGGGCTCAGGATTGTGTCCAGATGGTTCTTGAATATCTCCAGTGAGAGAGACTCCACAGCCACTCTGGGCAATCTGTTCTTTCTTGCTAGCATTGTAAGAATGTGAAATACAGGTTCCCACACTTATATGTGCAGCAGAAATGAACAGCAGCATCTCAGGCTGATGGCAGTTTCTGTTTACAATGCTAAAGCAACTAGGATAATGAAATAAACAGGACTATGGGAATAGATAATATACAATGAAAATTTAGAAATGCTTCTGCAGTTTGATGATTCTAATGAGTTTCTGATGCTACCCATATTTTTTTAATATAAGTTCTTGACTTGGAAAAGTGAAAAAAAAAAAAGAGTGGGACCTGAAGCACTTGATTCTTAGCACAGAAAACATTTTTTATACTTTGTACAGTGTGCCTAGCAAAGTGACTCCTGGAATGTGCCAAAGTAAAGGAACCAATCATCATCACCACCACCAATAATAATAACAATAACTTTGCATTTATATAATTTAGCAATTATCACCTGGCTTCACATCAGCTATTTGGTCTGTGCTTACGATTATATATAATTGCCTCTTTTTACACATTGGTACATAATTGTGGTGACTTCTTGTAACAGCCTCATAAAATCTCTCTTACACTCAACAGTCCATAAAAAGTTACTGTGTTATTATGGTTTTCTGAAAAGAAAAAATAGTTTACTAAGTTCTAGGAAAGATTTTAGCTTCCTCCAAAATTGCATGCCCTCCCATCTTCCCTCTCTGCAATCTCTTGAATGTCAAATTTCAGTTGCTTTTGCTGACTCCATTTCCAAGGTCTCACAACAAGCCATAAAAGGAAATTGGCTATTTTTCTACCACTGCTTCCTGGCTTCTTGTTTTTATCACCACCTCTATTAAGAAAATGCTTGAAAATTGATTTTATGTCCATAGTTTCCCATTTCATAAAGTCATGACCAGAAAACTGGCCATAAGGACAAGGAAAAGCAAGATGCTTTGGTCAGTTTTGTGATTTAGGGTATATATTCTTCAGGGGAAACTGCAGAAGGGTCTCTGGAGAAGCAATTTGGTCCTCACTCTCCAAAACATCAGTGTCCTGCTTCTTCTGTCAATAAAGTCTCCCTTGGAAGAAGATTGAGTCAAAGGCACCTGAAAGGAAAAGCAGTTTTCACAATAGAAAACCATTTTTCTTTCCTTTTGAAAAGAAAGACAGTGCATAACTTTCACCCCTTTCATATTGGCATCTGTCTGCATATTCATTGCCTTTTTTTGCAAATGAATGATGCTTCAGCATCAAAAAAAATTGCTCAGTATTTGTTCAGTGCCTTAACAATGCATCAGTTAGTGTTCCTTTGTCTTTAGAAATGTAATTCTACCAAAAGAAATAATGAAAAAGGACTTGACACTGATTCTGTTTGAATAGTGCATATATGTGAATATCAAAATAGTTAAACCAGACAGGTTCCTAGAATCTAATCCTTCTTTTTTTCTCTGAATTTGAGGAATCCCCACAATCTTGTCATTCCTTTAGGGTTTTTAATGCAGATTTTTTATATGTTTCGGTTGGATGGTTGGTTTTGGGTTTTTTTCTTTGTTTTTTCCCCAGCACAACATGAGTTACATTTTCTATGTTGCCATAAATATGAACGTCATTATTTCTCCTTTTGTAAGGTAACTTTTTGGATTAGGTTTTCATTTTATTGTGTTGGCCAAGCATCATTTGGAACAAACAGGAAATTGAGTAGAGATTCAAGCAGTTCTGTTCTCTGTTATGTGTCTGGGATGTCTGATTTGTTATTTCAAAGATGACTTCAAAATAGGTGTCATGTGGTGTAGATTACTCTCTCTTTGCTTTTTATGCTATTGTCATCCAGAAAGATAAAAACTACCAAAAGTATAGGAAAACTGGAAGTTCATTGGTAATTCTTTTCACAATTCCAGCATCACTGGCCTGTGCTATATTTCCTATCTACAAGTGTTCTTGTTGAGTCCTTTAAACAAATGGGAGTTTGAAACAGAAGCAAATAATTTCCATATTGTCAACAGAAAAAAATGCATATTTCCATTAAATTGTATATTTATTTTGGAGTTCAAAAGGGCTTTTATTATAGCTTTTGTTGTTGTTGTTAATCTACTAAAAATAAATTTACTCTAGAACTGTTACATTAGTCTAAGTACTGAACCTCTTAACTCATATTTAATTTGAAAATATCATATACAGTTAATTAAATTTTGAGTTGAGTTCTTTGGAAATAAACTTCTTGTTATTGATGATGTCATTAGTGCCAGGAGATATTCATTTCCTGTGAAGGACTGTAATAACCCACTGGGATTTTTTTTCCTTTTTTCAGTCCCTGCATGATAAATTAATAATTCAGATAATTTGTTTATAAACTAGGCTGTAGGGGGACATTGCTGAACACTACAAATAAGTTTTTGATGTAGTTATAAAATTATTTCCTATGCTATTTATCATTTCTTAAACCAGACACTGTTGATGAATATTCAACATCTGCGTACAGCACAGGGAAACCTTTTTAATCAGCACTAATACTGAAGCGTGAATTTTCTAATCAGCATAACTGGTGTGTGGTGTGGGAACCTATAGGGCTGGTGAATTTTTCAGATTAGGGAGTGTTAATGGATGGAGGAAGGACAGGCACTGACAGCTGGGCATAGCTCTCATTCAGTTTTAGTACTTCTCCGGCTTTCAGGAATGAAATTAAGCTGTTGGGGAAAAAATTGGTTTGAAAGGCACAGGCTACCCTTCACAATGGTCCCAGGCTCCCTTTGGGTAGCAGGCTGGTGGCACTGTTTCAATGGGCTTTGACCCAAACAAACCAGCTTCTTTCTCATTCATGGACTTGTAGTTTTACAAGATGGTGTTTTGTGTGGGGCAGCTCTTTGTATTTAAATGCATGGCCTGACAATGAAATCCAAGTTGTTTGTGGTTCTCTTGAATTATACCTCATCCTCTCATGTATTTGTTTTCATGGATCATAAATATACAATTAGATTTGATGTAATTTCACACTGCATTTTCAGTCAGAAATAAGTGCTTATTTTGTCAGGCTAAAAAGTTGCTGATGCCGGTGAACTAGGACATAGTTTGAGGAACCTCTTTCTCTTTTTTTTTTTTCACTTGAGTTAACTAGATGATGTTAAAGACTGCTTTTTCATTCCTTTTTAATTTTTTTTCTATGTCCTCTTACCATTTTTCCTTCTTTTGAGTTCAGAAGGCAGCTTCATTCTCTAGTAAAGACAAGATTTAGGATGCCACAGATGCAAATGCAAAGATTATGTTCTAAATGTAAAGATTTAGTTCTGCTGCCTCTGTTCCCGTATGGCCTAGGTCTTCCTTGTCTAAACAGTTCAGTGCAGACATAGTACTGTAGATGACACTGTCTGCCCCAAACCTTTGCTGGGGATTCCCTCTTCCATACTGGGGCTGTGAAATGGAAAGCCTGTCCATGTTCAGGAGCTGTTTTCACTATCTACCAAATTTAAGAGGTTTCTGAAAGTGGATCTATGATGGTATTGGACTGTGGGCTGAAGCATGGATATGCTACTAATGCAGCTACTGCTAGCAGTCAGGAAACAGCCTGCAAGAGAGGACTAGGTTAGGGCAGGAAGGAGTGGAAAATTCCTTTATCTGGACTGGGCTACCAGAACCCTTAGAAAACCAGGTTACAAAGAAAAGTAACTGTACGAAGATCGACTAACAGTACAGTGTGGTAATCATAGCACAGTCCATCCTTGCATTTATTTTTATTTTTGTGCAGTGGTGAGAGAGATATCATCTGGAGGACCGTAAACCGCACCTGCTGAAAGTCATTCTGAACTTAGGCCAAATTCAGTACAAGCAGGAATAACTCAATTGACGTCACACTTGCTTAGACCTGTAGTGAGTTTAATACTGAGTGTATGCATTGACTTGTACTAAATATGTTGCCTGAAATGATTATGCACCAACCCAGTCTATAGCAAACCTCTGAAGCCTCTTCAAGTCAGGTGTTTTATGATAATTTGCATTACAATTGGTCTCTCCTGTGCTGGTCTGTAGTACCTGAATGCACTCTCAGACTCTTCCTGGTTAATCTGTTTTCATAAGCACTCTACTGGTTCTTCTGTGACGGCAGTTTACTTAGAATAGGCTGCAGAAGCTTCATACTAAACAGCAAAAGTGCCCGTGGCAGGCTATTTTCAGCATCAAGGAGCTGAGTGTTGGCTGCAGAAACTGGAGAAGCAAATTAGGTACTCAGGTGCTTAAATCAGGTTCCATGTGACCATGGCTGCCTGTTGATACTACCTACTTGAAGAGGTTCAGTTAACCAGGTAGGACCTTAAGAGCAGCAGTCACTGACAGCAGTGCAGATATTCCAGGAAGGAAGTAAATAAATTCATAGCTGATGTGGCTAACTTTCAGCAAATCCATCTTCCCTTTTATCAACATGATATATAATATAATAATTTTTATTTAATATTTATTTAAATAATAATATTTACCTGGCTCTCCAGCCAGGTAAATCTCAACCAGTGCTGTACTCCTGGATTATGTTTTCCCACATACTTGTTCTTGTTGAACTTCATAAGGTTTTCAATGACTTGAGAATTAAAATATAATCAAATCTTATAAACCACACCAAATATTTATTACCATCTTTGTTAATGTAATGTTTCTTACTGCAGCTGTTAAGGTCTTTGCAATCTCTTTATTTTTTTTCCTCTCTAGGAAGTAAAAACACAGGTCCTGGCTTGTTTTATACTCAGACAAACATCTGTCATCTTTCAACCAACTGCAAGATTCAAAAGTTATAATAGTCCACCCAATGTAGTCAGGCCTATACTTTTAATTATTCCTCAGAATGTTGTTTTTGCAGAGTGCTGAGACATTATATTCTGAATTCCCAAGAAATGCAGTATAAACTATCAAGCCTTTTCAACACAGTAATCTTCTTGTGATGATCTTCTATCTTCTAGGTATTTGTCTACCTGGTAAAATCACCACATAACAAGACAACTGGCAACTTCTGTTCAGCAGAAGCAGATTATAATGGCAGGTCAAGGCTAACACATACAGCAGAACTTTGTGGCTAAGTTTGTAATTTCTTTTCTGACTTCCATTTCTAAAAAAATCTCTTAACATGATTATTCCAGAATTCATATTTTCTGCTTACAAAACTACATAATAGGCTAATAAGAGCTAAGTCTACTTTGTGATAATATTTTAAAATATTATAATCACTCCATACCTGGTATTATTAGACAGTGAAATAGTTTATACTCTCCTCTCATAACTGTTGTAGCCAGCCCCTACAAATATTCTTTGAGCTGGTATCTTCCCAGCATTTCCTTCATGTGTCTACTTTAAAGACCTCAAAATAGCTCTGGCCTCTCTCAGTCTCTTTTAGTCCTGTTCTTCTCAAACATTCTTTACATGTCATGAATTCATCAGTGCAATAGTTTTCTTTTTCCCTTCTTTTTCTTTTTTTTCACAAGTTATCTTTAATAGCTCGAGAGTCAGATTAAGCTCAGGATTTGCTTTGCAATCAATGAAAAATAGCAGACTGGGTATTGAGGGACAATTGTTCCTCAATAACCATGAAAAGAGTAATCCATTTTACAAGTCCCAGAATTTGGCTTGCCTATCCTCTCAAAACTGCTGAAGGATAAATGCACCAGCCCGTTGACAGAGGTATGAATAAAGACTACAGCGAATGAAACATACCACAAAACCTGGGCTTTTTCAAATAGCTGGCTGCTACTATCCAATCAGAATACAGAAGATTTTTTGGTATGGAAATGTTTCATAAGCTATAAATTAGTCAGAGAACAGTTTTCTTCCCTTCTGACTCCCTCAAACAATCCTTGCAAGGCCTTTCCATATGTTCTTTTTCTCAGTGTATGAGCAGTATGCAGTAAATCTATTTTTCCCCCCAGAAATTAGCTGTGTTCATGATTAGGAAATGTTTATAGAAAATTATTACTCAGACACTGATCTATATTGCATTTTGAATGGGGAATGATTTTTTGAGTTAGCATTGTTGCAGTTTTTTATGATATAGTTGTTCTGCACTTCCTTCACAGCAAGAATCTAATAATGTAATGTGTGTTCTGAAGAACACATTAAAATGACATTTTGTGATCAGGATGCCAATTATAGTATGACTAAAGACTAGCTATCAAGCTACAGAAAGTCAGTAATTATGCTGATATAAACATAATGTTTATATGTATTGAACAGAAAAAAATTAATCCCATTTTATTACTTACATATGATTATTGACAAAACACTTAGGCATACATTTTCAAAGTGTTGTATGCTTTTTTAGCTGCATGACTCCCATTTAAGTCAATAGGAGTCACATAGTTAAACCCCCATGCATCGTTTTGAAAAACTGCCACGGAAAAAGCTCTCTTATTGCTTAGCTACACAAACCTTTTTATTCTCTAGTAGTTCTTCCACATGGCATGCCAGTAGTGTTGGCTGTAAGTAGTCCCATTAAAAAACACAAACACCTACAGGCCTCAAAATATGGTGATCTCTTTACAGGCAGATTGAAAAATAATAGCATGATTTGTACTTCTATTGCTACTTTCATTAGTTAAATGCTGGTGTTCAATGCTTTTATTTATTTATGCCCCACATCATTCCTCCAAGTAGGTGCACTCCAAGTAGCTGCCACCTTTGGTGGCTCACTCAAGGAAACAAGGTGAGTCAGTGGAAGAACAAAGAATTGAACCAGGCCAGCACCAGGTCCTTGTTCCCTTGTTCCAGCTATGAAATAGTCTCCCCACACAAAGAGTCACCATTCAATAGTATGTAATGCATATGAAATGCTAACATTAATTGAAAATGGCACTGGAGTGACCTCACTTCAGTCTACTGAGGTCTGATATTGCTTCTTTTCACTCATTAATTCATTAATTAGTTTAAAAGGGCTAATGGAAAACAAAAATATTCCATTTGCCAGAGTAGATCACTGCTGAATATTTATATAATTTTTTTATTATTCATACGGAATCATAACTGCTTAACAGACAAGTCATTGTGTGGTGTTTTGTTGTTGAG
This sequence comes from Molothrus ater, assembly GCF_012460135.2. Lineage (NCBI taxonomy): Eukaryota > Metazoa > Chordata > Aves > Passeriformes > Icteridae > Molothrus > Molothrus ater. The sequence continues at coordinate 25,411,638 of NC_050482.2, read as the reverse complement.
ATAAACACAATCCAGAATTTTTAGAGCTCATCAATATAAAGGATTGATGGTATCTTCTCTAGAATTTGACTTTGCAAGGCTAAAGAAGCTCTAGGAAAACAATCTTCTGAACAGCTTAGTAGATTCACTTAGATTCACAGACATCACAACTCAAGCACTTCCTTACTACATTGATGGCCTCAACGACTTTGCAGCAAGAGCAGAGTGGTGTCATATGAAATCTTTATGCTTATTATAGTTTTCTCTTAGGCAAAAGAAGAAATTTGAAGATGTTATTTCTTTAAACTAAATGAAAAAGCATTTGAGTAAATTACACATCATTATTAGTGCCTATATATAGAAAAAATAATTAATATTTTTATATACATGCTGGAGAACTTGAAGAATTTTAGATGTATCATTAGCTGTGGTATTGAATCCATCAGTTTGAAGTTGTGGATTTAGAGAATCTTGTTGAGATATTATATTATATTATATTATATTATATTATATTATATTATATTATATTATATCATATTATATCTTCAATTCTTCTCAACTAAGATGCATGCAGCTTCTCATAAACTGACTGGCCTATTTATGAACAGAAATGTTAGCCACACACACATTTCCTTAGAATAGAAAGTATAAGTTAGTGCAAAACAAAGGTCATAAAGATTAAAAAAATCCATAAAATAAAAATTAAAATTCAATAAGATTCCTCTTACCATCCTGAGATATTTCATTTAATAGCCACATTTTTCTTATTTCACTGCAATAGTACTGCCATGGTCTAAGACAGAAATTGTTTTTCCTAGTCGATTGTACCCTTGTGCCTTTGTTGCTTGTATTTCTATCGACATTGAGTGCATTATCCATTGTTAAATGATTGATAAAAATTGTTAAATAAGGCAAACACTATACTCAGTGTAGTGTAATGAGGCCTATCATGAAGGAGAAATAATTCTCATCATGATATTAAAATTAAATGTAGCATTTTAAAAATTCTTGACATAAATAAAGAAGTTATTTATCTGGACCAATGCTTTTTCTGTAAGCCCAGTGTTCTGTATAAGTCATTGACAAAGAACATATTTTATTCTGTAGAATACCTTCATTTTGTTCTTCTCAAATGCATTTCGAACTTGCAATCATTAACCCTAAGATACTCCACAACTGTATGGCTTTCCTGTGTAGGGCTGTAACAGCTATTGCAGTCATATTTTGCCTACAGTTTTGTATATCCATAAGAGTTCCTTTTTCCACATGGAATGTGATACATGCCCTCACATTTAATTGTGTATAATAAACACAGTCTTATTCCTGACTCTATTAAAATACCAAATTTATCAGCTGTCTCTATGCATACAGTTACCCACATGCCCTTCCTCTCCCCTCCAATTCCAATCAAGAATATTCCCAAGCTAAAGGAAACTGAGCTAGCAGCCATAAGGCATGCAGTACCTGTAACCATCAGCATACAAGGCAATGATGGAGTCAGTATCACATCCAATTGTCTTTGGTTGCTTTTCCTTATGACAAGCTAGTCATGCAGAGCTGAACCTTTGCAATGAGTTTCCATTAAGCCTCGAAAGCAGACTTTCAGGCTAATATCTGCATACATGACTACTGCAATTACATAGCCAATACAAGGTCTATCTGAAAACCACTGACTGTTTTTTTATTTTAAATACCTGGTTTTGATCTTTTTAATGATGTTGCTTTTCTCTTTTGAAACTGACTTCTCTGTCATCCCTTACTTAGAGTGTGACAGAGCCTTATCTGCCATGTTTTTCACAGAAACTTTCATCTTAGTGTAATTGGCAATGTTTCCTGTTTTTTTAAATTATTTTCTCTGTTTTCTATATATTTAGTATTTTTGAAGTTATTAAATATACTCTTTCACATGTTGATGTAAGAGCATGGTGCAGTAGTTATTTTTCTTAGGTGCTACATTATGGAACAGAACTCATCTATAAAAGTAATGATGTATTATTAAAAATAGCTTTTAAAATCTGAAATCCTCTTCTACCTTAGTTTTCTTAGCTGCTCTTCATGCTATGTTTTCTCCTTCTCAAGGAAGTCCCTTAACTGGTTTTTTCGTGTGTGTTGGTTTTTTTTGTTTGTTTGTTCTTTTCCTTTTGGTAGTTTCTTCTCCTGATCTTTTAATACATAAGAATTCAAATTTGGGATAAATTCTCATTTCCCTTTTAGCCCCTTCTCTCGTTTATCTATGATATTATTTCCTGAGAGAATTTCAACTACATCGAAGGGCAGATGGTTCACAAATTCCTTTTCTTGTGGTTAATTTCCATTCAGTTCTACAGAAGACCGTATGTATTTCACATCTCCTCTTTGTTTCTCTTATATGTAAACAAAATTCAGTGAAAATGAGATCTTTAACTGGAAAAATGTCAACGAACTAATTCTTTTACTGTCAAAGACCAATCTATATTCTTAATGCCCAAATATCCAGGGACACCTAAGCATCATAGTGGCGAGTACATACTGTAATATGTGCCACCATGAGCTCATCATGCTAAAAGAGAGGATTCTTTCCTTCTTTTTCTGTGTAAATTACTTGCCTAATCTTATCTAATGACCTCCAAATCTGTAGTGCATTTAACTTCACTGCTACGTTGTGAGATGTGCATCCTATAATTCAGCTTAAGTTCAGCGACATTAATTGGTTTAGGAAAGGCCACATAGGAAGATGATGGTAGAGAGAGTGATCATAAATCCTTTAATTAACAATGTATAATAACATATATATTCTCTCTTCATAATTGCATATACACTGCAGGCCTGCAATCTAATTTTTTTTTTTCTGAGGAGGGTTTTTTATACATCACCAAAAGTAATTTAATACAAGAAGACCTAAGGCAACAGTAATGTTTAGCTGCTTTTGGGGATATGCAGCAGAAGATTCATGTATTTCCAGGTCTGAATCTTTGAGCTCAAATTTATAGTGATTTATTAACCTGTATCTCAATGATTAATGAATTTAAGTTCAATTTTTTGTGCAGAAAACAAAGTCCTCTAAGTGCTCCAGGTAAGTTTTGTCATCAGCTGTGTCAGGAAGTTCTCTTCCACACACTCCAGACTGCTTCCTCTCTGTTGCGCTGAGTTTCCATTTAATGAAATGTCAGCTTATAGAACTCCTCATCTGCCTCTTCATGCTGGTTGGGTGGTCTGTAACAGACTCTCACCAGGAGACCTGCCTGGTTAGCCTTGCCCCTTAGCCTCACCCACAGGCACTCAATTTTACCCTCACTCCAGTCACCTGAGTCATCCCTCCATGTTTCCCCGATGGAGACTCTGTCACAGCTTTCCTGCTGCACACTGGCTTCCTGCTCCTACTGTTTCTTTCCCATACTGTGAACACTGGTGTGGATGCGCTTCACCTGGGCTATCAATTTCTCCCCCAACCCTGCCATGACGCCCATGACGCCCCCAGTCTCATCTTTAGCAGCTTGGTCTTATCCCCTTCCTCCTTCAAACCCAATTTAAATCCTCTCAATCAGCCCTGTCAACTCATGAGCTAGAATGCTTTTCCCCCTTTAGACAGGCAAACCCCATTTGTCTCTAGCAGGCTTGGTGCTACATAAACTGCACTATGATTGAAAAAGCCAAGTACCACTGATTTGAGATAGCACCAGCCTCTTAGCCATGTTTTGATTGGGTGGGTTCTGCTGTTCTTAGAAGCTAGATGTTTTTCTGGGGGTTTTAGGTTCATTATCTTGAAAAAGACAGAATTGCAAGACTTCTTCCTTCTCTAGGATGAATTCTAGAGTAGTTTTTCAACAATCACAAAATTTTAGTTTAAACATTGTGGTTTGTATTATTTTGAATTAATATTTGCTTATTTATGTTTCTGTAAAAAGACTGGTTCGTAGTGTTTGGCAAATATTAAAATACATTGTTAGAGCAAGTTTTTGTATCTAGTGCTTCTCTTTTCTAGATAGTTAGATATATGAGATTTTTGCATATTTATTTGAGTAAATTTACTGCTTCTAATGGATTTATGTGAGTTTTAATGGGTACGTGTTAGTATATGGTTGTGTTAGTATATGGTTGTTGCTATATTTTTTAGTCTGGTTTAACTGGATAGGGGGCATGTCTTATACTTGATTTCTTCAGAAAAGATTATTCCTTTAGAGAAGCACAAAATAGTTATTTTTTTTAATATAAGCAAAACAGATTCCATTTTCTTCTGAATAAGAAATTGATAAATTTATCTAATAATTTTTCATTTTAGTTTGCTACATTAAGGTGCTTGTAGCCCTGGGTAACTAGATCCTTTTTGTCCTGGCATCTTCTGTCATGTTGGAAGAATCTCTGCCAGGAGAGCTTCACCCATTTTAAGAGTATACAGTGGTCGTTTGTTGGTTCATACACACAGGTCACTCCATGTAGCTAGGCTAAGGTGTAGTAGATTCACTCTTACTTTCCTCAAGGTACTTTGTGAGAGCATGGAGGTCAGTCAGGTGGAGAAGCAGAGGCCTGCACTGCTCTGAGGAAGGAGCTGCTTTTCAGTGTTGCTGACTTCCTGTTTGCTTTTTGTCTTGGGGTTTTTTACCTTTCCATGTCAGTACTTTTCTTCTTCAACCCTTGAGCTGATATCACCATCTCAAGAGTTTCAATTTTGTCTGTGTTTTTACTTTTCTTATCTTTTATGGTTTTAGCTTATGGATTTTCTCATTCCATAAAAAATATTCTGAGCAAAACTGAGACAAGGTCACAGAGTTGTGCTATATCAGACTAAGCCTTGGATCACAGAGAGCTGAGCCTCCACACTGAGGGTTGCAGACTTAGCTGGAGAAGGGGACTGAGTCATCTCCTTTCGCTCTCATAATGAGTTTTAGAATTAGTAAGTTTAATTAGAATGAGTTTTAGAATTCCTGAGCCCAATTTTTAACAATAGAGAAAGAAAACAAATCTTTATAATTTGTCAACTCCCAGGAAATTTCTCACCTTTCAGTGAACTAGTAATTGAATCAATTTGACTGAAATGAAGAAAATATTCCTATTGCAGTTGTGAAAGATTCTACTGCTGCCAACAGCTGGTTTTCATTTCAACAGGCTGAATCTAGTCGCTTTCCACCAATTCAGATTTATCCTTCAATGCTTCAAATTGGACAGGTTGTCATATATGGCGTGTCCAGTATTGATCAAAATACATTAATTAATGTTTTAACTTGAGATTCCTATTTCTATTTTAAAATGTACTTTCTTAAGAATTACACATAAGTTTTCTAACCATTTCTTGTAATGCTCCATTATCACACTCTGTTAGCCTTTAAAGCAGAAGGGCTTAATTCAATCTCTTGAGAATAGTCTGTGGATAGTCGTAGCTCTCTAATTGTGCCTGGCAAAGGTTCTCAAAACCAAGGTCTAGCTGGCCAGGAGCAAATCTATGCTGAGGCCAGTCAAACAGTCAAACAATTTAACAATATGATTATCAAGTTTCAGTGTCCAGGAATGTCAAATTTAATTGTACGAGTATTGCCTTATTGGATGAAGGCCTGGAAATGATGTGGGAAATACAGAGTTTGTGAATCCCATAAGGAGTTGGGCATATGCTGCATGGCACCCAGACCCTTGTATGCCATCTGCCCAGGCAGCAGATGAAAGGACATTTCAAAGGTTTTAAAAATTATTGCTTTATACCTATTCAAGGAAATTGTGGAGTTATGTTCTGGGTGTGTATACATTTTTAATAAGATTTTCACTTTCATTCTCAGTTAGTTTGAGCCCTGTAAATGGACTTATACAAATGAGTTTTAACTTGGAGTAAACATCCTTACTGTTCAGATGATTGTTAGTGGCCCTTTTCTAGGAATTAGCCCTGTTTTATTCTCCACAGGTGTTAAACAAGAGCAGTAGAAGGCTGATTCAGGAATAAAAATATGGTGGGAATGCTAACTTCTGGTACTAATAAAATGTGAAGAACAATTAAGTTTTAACTAGAGCACAAGGCAGGTAGGAGACTGCTGACAGTCATCATTCAGCAGAGGCTTTGGGATAAGCTAGATGAGGTCAGGGTGAGATTTTCTTTGAGCTTGATGGTGAATGCATGCACAATTTCAATAGGAAGCACAGACAATATCTCACTCTCACCTAAGATAAATCATTTAGCATTTGAAATGAAATATTTTTTAAAAAAATATTCAGACTTTTATGTCAATTAGATATTTTCAGAATTTTTATGTAAGCACTGTATACTACTAAAAATGCCTGACAGTTCAGTGTTGTCTAAGGATCAAATTACAGAAGAATAAACTTCTTAGAAAAGTAAATTCATAAAGGGAAGATATTTTTTGTTCAAGAGCAGAACAAAATTCTTCTCTGTGTAGAATTACATGTGTACACAAGATAATGAGACATATGACATAACAACCATCTAAAGAAAGGGTGTACTTAGTACAGAATTCGTTGAACTACATGAAAAATAACACTCTAGAATTGCAAAATATTCAAGTACAGGTTACAGATCTCAGATCTATCAAAACAGACTAGATACACAACTGAAATGCAGGTTCTGTGTTAGGAGTGTCTGACCTGTGCCACAGTCATCTGTACATTTGAAAGAATAGATTTGCCTTCAGTTGAGAAAGGACAATGGGATATGCACAAGTCATCTGATGTGCTTTTCTAACAGCATAACCTATTTCAGAAGAATTTCTGCTAATTATACCAACATTCTGCAAACAATCCTATGGTATTTTCATTGTCTTTCCCATCTGTAAGCCTACTCAGGTACCTGGCTCTGAAAATGCCCTCCACTAGATGTGGGCAGTACTCCTGCAGGATTTTGAGTCATCTGACTCCAGCTAAGCAGATCCAAAGTGCTCCTGAATGAGGAAAAGGGACAAGAACCTCCAGAGCTGAATAGAGAGCAGGCATTTCTTGAGCTAACAGCAATCAAGTATCCTCACAAAATTCTCATTGTTGTTCACGGACTGAAAACAGCTCTCATATACTTTAAATGCTCAGAAGTAACACCCTATCCTGAAAGTTTACTCATTTCTCTTTCCATACTATTACTCTCTAGCTAAATAATGTCTTCTGTCATTATTTAAAAATTGCATTTATTAAATAGATTGCTAAAAATGATTCAGTCGTATTTCAACTATGGTCATTAGGTACAGACATTTTAAAAACATCTCCCATCTGCCTTTTTCTGGAGGTCCTCACTTAGTATAAATTTACAGTAAGTATATATAAACCAAAATACTTGTTTGTTCATCTGTAATTATCTCATATTTATTCAGGTGGGATCAGCTTAGGTGTGAAACATAACCAGTAACATGCTGTCAGAGATATCTTATTGTTTGAATACATTCTTCATTGGAAAAAATTAAAATTTAAAAGGAAAATACAAAATTTTTAATACAAAAAAATACAATATTTTTAATGCAAAAAATATGAGCCTCTCTGAAATTACTTCTCACAGAAACCTAGAGGGGTTCTTCTGCTGACCTAACCATCCATTTCTGCCAGGACTGACAGCAAGAAATCACCAACTGTGTTTTGCAAAATACTGTTGTACCAAATTTGTGTTTTGTTTGCGTTGTTGAACTGTCACTTATACAAGGTATAACTTGTTCAAGATTCAAAAGCCTACCCTTGCAATAAAACATCTGACCAGAGATCCAGGCATAATTTAAAAACCTCAAGTATGCATATTAAGTATGTCTGTAGATGACTTGCTTGGAATACCCTACAGCTGTGCCCTAAGTGAATGCTGTCTTTATAACCAAAGGTGTCACCTTATTGCTATCAAGAGATTATGCACGATAAGTTAAAGAGTGGGAAGAAGGCTGGATGTTGACAGGAGATGGAATACAGTGGCTTGGTTTCAGCTGTACAGATCTCAACATCTAGCAAAGTCATCTACAGCAGAGTCAGTCTGGCAAAGGAATCTGCTGCGTCAAGACTGTCAAAACTTTGGCAGATACCAAAAATGTCATCAAAACTAAAAAGATATGGTTTATCATTTCTCCAGTCCCATTGTCAGGTTTCTGTAGTTGCATATTCTTCTTCCAAGACAGATTGCCTTCAGTTTCTAGGATTAAGACCAACATTTTTTAAAATATTCTGTTAAGAAAACAGTGCTTCTTGCCATAAAATTACGCTTGTTTAGGGCTGATTTTATTTAGCACAAGCAGGATTGACTTTGAAATAAAATTCTACAGTTTTCCCACTTGATTTTGATTTAGTGGACATCTTTGGAAGAGGACCTCAGGGTAGGCTGGCTCTAGCTATTTGTCTTTATACTGGGTAGTTTATATATTTTAAGAAAGTGACAAATGGCAGCTTTAAAAAAACTCATTATGGTAATTGATTATTATAGGAAAACCTTGGAAACCTTATGAAAGAGAGACATATTCTTTAAGTGTCTTAGCTTTAATCCAGATCTGTAATTAGAAGAATCCATAAACATTTATCACATTCAGAGAGGTTTGGTCAGAAGGTTTAGAATAAACTCTGGAGTCTCTTTATCTTTCCATGTTAAAATCACATACTTTAGCAGTTTTCCCTTACCATAGAGAGATTAATTTGCCCTCTGAACAGAGGCCCACACACCCTCAGGCCCCTTCTAGACTAAGTCCCACAAGAATTTTTCTGTGCACGAACTCTGGGAAAGGTGGCTGAAATCTTAGACTGATATATTTATGAGTTTTCTTATCAAGTCATGTTTTCACTGTAGAATTTAGTCAAGAATTTGAGTTATCTATTATCCCTCCACTTTTTCTCCTTGTCTCTCCTTCTATCTGAAACTTCTTTGGGTGTCCCAGCAGGACACCTTCTTTGCGTGTCCCAGTAGGAAACTCATTGATCTCATGTTCCTTCCTTGCCTCATCTCCCTTATTTTAGCTGTAGCTCATTCTGAACAAGTTTTGAGAGATTCCAGTCCTGGATCTATATGTAAGATGGCTTTTAACTCATATTTAATTCAAGGCCTTTTGGTTAAATAATTGATTTATTTTAGCAAGCAAAAAACCCCATTTTATTTAATTGCAGCAAATATGGCTAGGAGTTTATTTTGCTTTCATTTATGAAAAAGTGATAAATATCTCAAACATGAAAACTGGGACCAAATTCGGTCTATCTAATGTTACATCACCAATGACTGGAAGACAGAGGCGACATTTCTTTTCTGTCTTTTACAGAGACAATAAGCACACAAGAGTCTTACTGAATATGAAAAATTATCACTTTGATTTCCAGTCCTTAATCATGTACAAACTTGCCAAGTGGTCACTGTCCCTGTGTGCAGAAAAGTAAGTATTCAAGTAAGTATTCTGCAGCTGATTATTTAAGAATCTTTTGCTCCTGATTTAGGTCTGTAATATGTCACTCAGTTTTTCACATATATCTAAGGGAGTATACATTTCATATTTTTTCTAAGAAAGGAAGGAATGGATGGAGTGCCCAGGATAAACCACAACTGAGCATAAAAGACAGAAAACATTTGCAAAGTCATACATATTACAATGGTACATATACTTCAACAGTTTGCAATCCAGAGACCTTTTGTAGCATGGTTTATCAGGCATAACCTGCCATGTATGTGGTAGTAGAAGTAGTAGTAGTAGTATAGTACTAGTATATAGTAGAAATAGTATGTAGTAGTGGTGGTAGTAGTAGTAGTAGTAGTACTAGTAGTAGTAGTATATAAGTAGTGTATAAACTATACAAGGTATTATTTCTTTTAACCAGATTTCATCATGGTAAACCTCAACATTTACAGAGTTTTCTCTTATAGCACCACATCCTGAAGTAAAAGCACTGTATGAGAACGTCATCTTTCTTTTCTAAAAAGTGATCCTCTAGGTATGAAAAGATTGACTTTGTCTGCTTAGTTATATATAAGACTCAGAAGTGAGAATATAAGTGAAAGAACTATAAAAAAATCTTAAAACTTCAATTGTTTTTAACAAAAATAGCAATTTTCAGAAAACATTCATGACATTTTTATGTCCAGAGTTGACAATGCCGTCCATTTATCTTTCTTTAAATATTTTCTATTCCTTCCTATAATGTCCTACATATAAATTTATATATGTCTATAACAGAAACAAGCCACAAAATCTGAGAAACAAAGTTTTAGAAAGCAAAGATTTTTGACTCTTTTAAGCAGGCACGTAATAAAACCAAACCCATAACAATTACATTTATTCTTTTCCCAAAGCAAGCTACATCTTTTAAGCATTAAAGTTTTTCTTATTCCAAGTTTGCTTCAGTCTGTAAACCCCTCTTTAAGCATGAAATAAAATCATTGTTCCTTTGGCAATTATACAGTTTCTTTGTTGAAAGCTGCTTAATTCAAATATTCTGCTCACAAAGATATGTTACTTGGCAGCTTGATGTATATAGTAAAAGTGGAAGATATTTGTTAATAGCAGAGAAGAAAAATCATATTCTTTTTGTTTCCACAAAACAGAGATTTTTCAAGTCAGCCATTGTTTCAAATGGATAAATGTCAGGTAAACAATGCAAAGTCCAAAGGTGTAACTCTCTGAGTTCTTTTATCTGTATAGTCAGTGGGAATAGAGCACACTGGCATGTGGCAGTATCAGACCATAAGATTTCAAAGTCTGATGCAAGTGTACTTTGAGTTGCAACTGTGTCCTGTCCTCAGGCCCTCAGCTCAGGAAGGACATTGAGATGTCCACAGAAGGACGACAAGAATGGTGAAGAGTCTGGAGCACATGTCCTGTGAGGAGCTGCTGAGGGAGTTTTGGGTTGTTTAGCCTGGAGAAAAGGAGGCTCAGTGGAGAGCTTATCACTCTTTACAACTACCTGAAAAGAGATTGTGGCCAGCTGGGGGTCAGCCTCTTCTTCCAGGCAGCTAGTGATAGATCAACAGGACACAGTCTGAAGCTGCACCAGGGAAGGTTTAGTTGGACATTAGGCAGTTCTTCACAGAGAGGGTGATTGGCCATTGGAATGGGCTGCCCAGGGAGGTGGTGGAGTGACGATCCCTGGTGATGTTTAAAGAATGTGGATGGATGGATGGATGGATGGATGGATGGATGGATGGATGGATGGATGGATGGATGGATGGATGTGGCACTTAATTCCATGGTCTAGTTGACATAGTGGTATTCTGTCAAAAGTTGTACTTCATGATCTCAGAGGTCTATGCTACTTAAATTTAAAATTCTGCTATTTTTATCCAAGTGAAGTTGGAGTCATTACATCTTCCATTGCCTTAAGATATAAACTGTTGCTCTTTACCAGAACTTCAGGCCACATCTTACCCTCTGTAGACATAGCATTGTAATTCCTGGAAAGCTTGCCAGACTTGTCTATTTAGGTAAGACTCAAACCGCAATACAGAATCTTTTTGTCACTTCTCACAGGAAAATTTCTGTAGTAAAGATGGAGTGTACTCCAGCATGTTCCTAGATTTGGCTGGTTGGAATCCTAGAGTGGTAAATAGCTGGCATTCATTGGCATAAGTGAAAGGAAAGCCCCACAGTCCTCACTTTTGGAATGGGATTGCTTTTACATGTCATCAGAACTTTAAAAGATAGATATATAAAATGTAGCTAGTCTTCCTTTGCTTCTTTAAGGGAAAATATTTCATGTCCCAAAGCAGTTGGTCTGACCAGTCTTGAAACATGATGGCTGATATATTTAAACTGAAAGAGGGTACAGTAAAATTGGATGTTAAGAAGAAATTTTTTACTGTGAGGATGGTCAGACACTGGAACAAGTTTCCCAGAGTAGTTGTGGATGCTCCATTCCTGGAAATGTTCAAGGCTAAGCTGAGCTTTGAGCAATCTGATCTGGTGGAAACTGTCCCTGCCTATGGCAGGGATGTTGGAACTGAGTGGTCTTTAATATCCCTCCAAACTAAACCATTTTGTCTTTCTATGATATAAAAAGATGACCTACAAGTCTGATCAGCCACATGTTGTCATCTCACCTGGGCCCATAAATTTCTGTGGCAGTGTTACATTTACTATGCACTTCAGAGCAAATGAAAGAGAGTAATTCCAATTCACTCTACAAGCTGAATAGGGACGATGGTCCAGTGATTGCAAAAGGGCTGCTGTGCCAATACACCTCCTGTTTACTGAGATCTGGGTTAGAATGGAGATGCCTTTTGCCTATCTTCTAATGTATACTGGCAGAAAAGCTAGCAAGAATTCAATTCTATTTTAGTGCAATTTCTTTTGCATATATTTGTCTGTATTAAAAAGCAATACTTTATGCTTAAAGGACGAAATTTTTTCTCATTAACCCTGCAGAGGTCAGTGGGATGTACAGAAACTGGGCATTAATTTTATATCATTTGCATACAGCAGTTTCATCTGGCATTTCCAGGATGCAAAACACTGTCATATGGAAATGCATTCACCAAAAGGATTTTTCACAGTACAAAATTTATTATGAAACCATATGCCTTATGATATATATGTTCTCATATTTTAATGCATATTTTGAAAGGATTTTTCTTTTTTACTCTGTTATTTTTGTTTTTAAAAGTTCATTCATTGTCATTAGACAAAATCAAAGAGGTAAAGAAAAAAGGTTTTTTGTGGCATGTGGCAGCCCTTTTTGTTGCTATCACCTTGTTTTATTATTTGTATTCTCAGAAGCTGTCTATTGTACTTTTATTGATCAAGGAATAGAATCCCTTTAAAATCCAGGTGTTGACCACATGTTTATCAGGCTTTCCATAAACAACAAAGAGTTTTTCTTTCCATATCTGCTTTCTATGTGAAAATCCAACTGAGCTTTGCAAATATGTTAATCCAGGTTTGCAAAATCTTCAAGCTCTTGATTTGATTCATGCATGCTAGCAAGGGTCAAACTGAGGGGAAATAGTAAAGCAACATTTCCTCTGAGGTGATTGTATTGCTCATGCCTTTGTATATCACTACCAGCACAGAATGGTGGCAGGTTTTCACTGCTGAGGATTAAAACTAATTTAATGTTTCTAAACTAAACATGCCTAGGATGCAAAGTTCAGACCCAGATCACAAATTTATCAAATTAGCTGTTCAGATACAGTGATTGGAATTTGCTTCAAATATAAAAAGCATTCAATTGTTCTCATATTTTTAAGCACTGATTTTTGAAAACACTGTGAGGCTGAAAAAGACCCATACTTTTTAAAAACTGCCCTCTAATTTTATACCTCTTCTTATCTCACTCCTGCTTGCCAAGGCAAAGAATTAGAGATTAAAAGAATGGATTTTAGATACCCAACAAGAGTTTTCTGCTCCTGGGAATCTCTGTTTCTGTAAAATATTATTTTATAGGTGTTCTTTATTTAATTTACAATGCTTGCATAAATATATATATAATGTGCATATAAAAAGAGATTGCTGAAAAAAACTGTAAAAATATGGAACAAATGAACAAACATTATAGATCTTGAACTTGAGGATCCTGCATAGTTGTTTGTAATAACAACAGTTCCCAAACAGGCATTTGACAGTGAAAAGGAAGAAAAAATGAATGGAAGAATGAAAGAAAGAGAGAAAGAAAGAAAGAAAGAAAGAAATTAAAAAGACATCTGAAATGACTGTAAAACAAGGGGACTGTGAAAGAAGAAAATTCTTGTTTCTTTGATATGTTGGCAAATTAACACCCTTACAAAAAGGCAGCATCTAGCTTTCTTTTGTTCTTTCTTTCTTGACTAAACTTTTTGGGTTTTGTGTGACATAGTAAAAATCAACTGGCTGAAGAGCACATACTTACTCAATGGTTGAGATTAGTTTCTCTATATTATATTTGGTGCTTCATCATGTGTGAATGTGAGAGAAATTTATACAACTTTATCTAATTAGCGCAGCAGACCTTTCAAACACTGTTAAAATTTAATTAGGATTCTTGTTAATTTGGAGTAATGTTGGTTTATTTTTCTCTTACAATTAATTTATAAAAATATTTTCCTTAGCTCTTAGTGTTTATTTCAGGAAAGAGTTCAATAGGATTAAGGTTTCAAAAGTAATGCCTTAAGTTACTTAGATGTATGGTTTTGGGTTTTTTAAATAAAATCACTTTATGCTGACAGCACAGATTAGATATTTTAAAAAGTGATCATTTGTTTGGCAGCATGTCAATTTTAAGGTTTTGTTATAGATTAGTTTTCTCTGTCTTAATAAAGAAAAAATAATTACATTTAAAATTTAGACTGCAATTCACTATCATTCTTTTAAAAATAATACATTATGCAATAATAATATGTCTCAGCAATAATCATATCTATCATCATGAAGGATTGTTCTGACCTTAACATAAACAAACTGACATGTTTCTGAGAACTGGAAAAATGGAGGGAGTAGTGGTCATAACATCTTGATGAGTTTAGATCTTTCTTTGTTGTTTTTGGGTAGGGTCATTTCACAGGGCATATTTTCACTTTCTGTAAACTTATCCTTTGCTGATTAAAGATAGTCAGTCTGAAAGGTAGCTTCAGAAATTACCTTTTTGGTATAGGCAACATAGAATAATTGAAGAGAAAATTGTTGCTATTCCTCATGATTTGGACTTAAACTCCAGGTTAATTGTGAACACAGAAGTCTTTGGACTAAAAGGTAGAATTAACATGGGTTTTGTGTGTGGTGTCATGTCATCTCTTCCAAAAAAAGTAATATTTTCTACAAATAAGCAACAGGCACATGGCCTGTTGGATCAGGTTACATCAGTTTATGTTGTGTTACATGATATGACATGCCCTGCAGTGACCTGAGGCAATGTCAGCTTGTGTTACCTTGGTAAGGAAATACTGTTCTTTATTAAGCAAGTGAAGAGAAGGCTAATCATCTCTAGCCATGAGGAATTTCTGTGCTCTCTGTAGGTAAAAGCACTTAATGACAAGCAGTATGTTCTTTTGATTTTCTTTCAGCTACTTCTAGGCAGTCTAAACCCCATATGAATCATGTCTTACTATTATTTACTAATTGGCATGTACTTTTGAAATCTCATTTAATATGTTCCAGAGTACACACTGAAGAGAAATTCCTGTAGTGCTACAAAGACTTGTAGTACTTGGAAAGTGGATAGACAATAGCACCTATTTGGTTATGGAAATGAGAGAATTTGCAAAAGGGATATTAAGTAATCTTCTTAGATGGAAATTCTTAGTGTTGGTAGTCTAACTATTTATGCATTTTTATGCATAGACTGGTCATTATTACTCTTCTACAGTTCTTATAAGATTCTTGCTTAAATAGTACATTATGAAAATGAGCTCTTGCTACTGCAAAGTATGATAAAACTGAGTATATAGTGTGACCCTACCCATGACTCTATCAGGATAGGTACTCTCAATAAGTAAGTCTTGAGTTATTGCATTATGGGATATTATCAAAGGAACCCATTGTACTTGGTCATTCAGTGTAATGATCTTTTATATTATTTCCTATTGATACATTCGGCATGTCAATTCACTTTTAAAAGATTTGCACAAAGAAAGTGAACACTATTACACAGGTACAGCTATCTACTGATTTTGCAGTAAATTACTGGTGCGTGGTACAGAATGTAACCTCTTGGTTATATTATGCAGTAAAAGGAATGGGTTAGAGAGGTTTTTATGCAAATTAGTAATGCTCTGTGTTGGAAGCCTAATTGTACTTTTTATTGTTGGACAAGTCAATATGCTTTAATACACATTTTATAAGCTTCTTGCTAAAATTGTATATGAAAGGGATTAGTTCCCATAGATGAATAGCATAATCTGAACAATGAGGCCACGTAAGCAGAATGGTTGAAGTACTGATAAAGGATTTGTTAGCTTCAACATAGAATAAGTCTTATTAGGGTTATTAGTCATCACTATTTGACCCACTACAGTTCATTGTACCAGTCACATGTACTCAGTGATGGAACGAATATCAGCTACTGTATTCTGGCCAGATACAATAAATAGGAATGTGTGAACTACCTTCAGAAACAACATAATTCATTTTTCTTTAGCTATTCTTGAATGGGGAAGGCAAAACCAAAATAACTTCAAAATGAGCTATTTTATAAAAACTACTAGGTAGCACATCTTGAAGGAGGTTGGAGGAGAAGTTCAAGGTTCAGGTTTTGCTTGCTGTCTCAGTTGATCTAAATCTTCCTACAGACTCAGCAGTGATCATTATCAAAAATAATAAAATTCAGATGTTTAAGAACTAGAGTTCAGTTCATCACAGGAAAATCTGAAGAAAATTATCTTCAAAATGGAGGTTTCACATTAGAAAAAAAAATTCAGTTTTGTGTTTTCTTAGACAATCCCTTTTTAACTTAAAACCCATACACTCTTTTTCTTTTTCTTTTTCTTTTTCTTTTTCTTTTTCTTTTTCTTTTTCTTTTTCTTTTTCTTTTTCTTTTTCTTTTTCTTTTTCTTTTTCTTTTTCTTTTTCTTTTTCTTTTTCTTTTTCTTTTTCCTTTTTTTCTTTTCTTCTTCTTTTGCCATAACAGCAGTGGGGACAGAGGTAGGGAAGAAAAATGGAAGTACAAGAGTCAACTTTTAACTAAGGAATTGTTCTGATATTCCTTAGCTTCAAATAATTCATTGAAGTATATTAGAATCACTGAATGATGACAGCATACAAAATAGAGACCAATGTAAAGCACAACTGTAAATCTGATGAGGCATCCGTGGTTTTCATTTATGCCATTTTTCTTCCTCTTATGCTGGATCATGGAATACTAGTGGAAGGGTGAACAGATTCTTAAACTTTATCTGCTCAATCAAAGCAATACCTAAAAAATTCTATTTTTATATTAATATTTCTAGTTAATCCAGACTACAGATTATATACATGCTTCTTTCTCTGCAATACATTTATTAATTTCTACTCTTGCCTGTGTAACCTAAGAGAAAGTTTTAGCTGTCAATATCAAGAATACTGTTTGGAAGGGCTTTTCCTTTAAATTATGCTGATCAATCTCTCCCAGCACTGCAATGTGTTCACTGTGTCTGTCAGGAATATATTTCTCACATAACAGTAAGCGTGGATGCTCCTTTTAGATCAAAAGAACACCTGTCCTACTTCTAGGGATGCAGTTACTCAGCATTTACAGGTTCATAAGTAATATATCTGCACATTTGGTCTTTTTCCCCTGGAAAGACTCCTATCTACGAGCCACTAGTAAAAAGGAATGTTTGCCATCAAATTGCTTATTAGTTTCCCTTGTTTTAAGAGGTGTCTAGGTAGACAGGCATCCTTCTATCTTGTGCCCTCTTTCTTATTTTCTCATGCTAACCTTTCCTTTTCAAAAAGTTATATGTATATGTTTACTTACTTACTTATACTTTCTGGCTCGTTTTAACTCTTGTTCTAGATTTCCAAAGAAAACCTAATTTTCACAGAATCACAGAGTCAACTGAGTGGGAAGGGACCCACAAGGACCATCAAGTCCAGTTCCTGGCCTGCACAGCACCATCGCCAAGAGTCACACCATGTACCTGAGAGCATTTTCCAAATGCTTCTTGAACTCTGTCAGGCTGGGGCTGTGACCACTTCCCTGGGGAGCCTGTTCCAGTGCCCAAACACCTTCTGGGTGAAGAATCCTTCTCAAATATCAACCTAAACCTCCTCTGACTCAACTTCAGGCCTTTCCCTCGCATCCTGTCACTGGGCACCAGAGAGAAGAGATCAGTGTCTGCCCCTCCTCTATTTGTGCTTTTTTATTTTCTCATGCTAGTCTTCCCTCTCTTTTTAAAATTTATTTATTACTTTATTTATTAATTATTTGTACTTTTTGTCTTTTTTTAGCTCCTGTTTATATTTCCAAAGAAAACCTACTTTTCTCTGAGTCTAACAGACTCACACACATACAGTCCTAGTTCTACTTAAAATGAAAGGCACAGGGTGGTTATTTGTGATAATGAAATTTAGAGTTCAAGACTCAAGCATTTCAGAGCAGCGATTGTACTATGTTGGGCAATATGAGATTTTGGCAAAGCAGTGGATAAGATGATATCAAACTGTCTGAGAAATTGAAGGTATTCTCCACTCTTTTAAAAAATATAGATATAGAAGTCAGAAAAGCAGATATTTATGGGAATGAGATAGAGGAAGACAAAGGCGAAGATCAGTGAAGCTTGCTTAAGCCTTGTGCCTCTTCCTCACAGTGCAAACAATCATTCATTTTATCTTACTTTAGCAGTTTAAAAGGCAGACATCCAGGTTAAACAAATCATCTAGGCTTCCCTAGAGACGATTGGAAGAGTTAGGCTCTTCCAGAGTGAATTTACTAATTATTGAAGCTGGAATAATTGTTTCAGTATTTTAAAGTGTGCTAAATGTTATGGATCTTGAAATAGTGTCAAAAGGTGCCACAGCAGTATTTAACTTGGCTCAGTTTTTAACGTTAACTATTATGTTTGCTTATCTGTAGCTTTTTTATACCTACATCATACAAGTAATAATAATTTTATTTACTATTGCTGTGACTAAGGTGTGCAACAAAGCTTTTGCTCTTATTTCTTTTGTTGACAAATATTGTTTTCTATAGTTTTATTTTGCTTTCTCCAGCTTTTAGTTGAAAGTTGCATTTTCAAAAAGAGCTTTTATCTGAAACTAGTTTATTTTTCTGATTATAGAAAGAAAAGCCTTATAGAACAAACTGTCTATGTTGGTCTTGAGATTATTCATGTTTTGAATGTGCAGAACTTAAGACAGATTTGTGAGGAAGAAGCCTCCAATTACAGAGCACACTATTTACCACATGACAGAGAAACAGCTAGGAAGCGGGCAGGTTCCTCCACTGCTATGATGTCTGTATCTATCACAGTCTCCAGAGATGGTGATATGAGGTCTTCCTTTGGTTCTTCTCCCTTACACAGTTTAAAAAAACCTGCTTTGATGGCTTTGCCTTTAGTGAAAGGTCAGTGATTGTGCCCTTGTTTGACATAATTGATGGTGTAGTTAATTAGAATTATACTGTACTTAGAATAGCCTGTGCTTCTAAGATCTGTAGTGGAAGAGCTACCTCCTGCAGAGTTTCTGAGATCTAAAGAATGGCAGCTTCCTCAAGCACTGTTTACAAGCTCCTTTAGCATGATTGTAGCATTTACAATCTATAGCAGAAAGACTCCCTCCTGTGGATCTAATAAAATCCACAGAAGAAGTGCTGTGGATTTCCTGAATCCTCATTTGCCTGAAATAATTTAATATGGTTGCAGAAATCTTTAGGTGTGATGCCATTAAATTCCATCACATATGTTCTAGATCTACAAACACAGGTCCATGTTATCATTGTGTTCCTTCACTTTTAAGATGGTATAACTTTTATGACATAGGTAGTAACACCAAAAACCTCAAAATTTGATCATCTGATTAATGCACATACCAAGTGATATCTTTAAGTACCCCTGAATAGTCTAAGCAGAAGAAACAGGATGCTTCCTGAAACTATATTTTTCAGTAACCACTGCTGAAAGAACCCTGGTAGTAACTCTAAATAGATCTGGCTAGAGCCCTTTACATTAAAAAAAGGCATTGATATGATTACAAAAACATTAAATTCATATATAGAATGTATCAGTTCCAATAGATTCACCCCTCTCCCCCACCCATTTTGCTAGAATAGTTTGCAAACCCAAAGTTTACTGTATAAAATATTTAACAAATGCCTAACCTATTCCCAAGCCCCCTGAACCAAAATGGTTTTGGAATTCAGAGATTTGAATTCAGAGAATATGTCTGAGCTAAAATTAGAGGAGGTGACTTCTCAATTAATTATTTTTTTCTAATATATAATGGAAGATAAAAAATCACCCAAAGAACCATTTTATAACATAGCATTTTTTGTTTATGTCTTCTATGAAAAGAATACAGGTTTTAGATTATATTGGTATTAACTGTGGCTGACAGGACAAAAACTGAGATCCTTTCCTTTAAGGATAACAGACTTTAAAATAAAATTACTGTGTCTTCTAGTATGTATAAAATTCATTACTATCTATTGTAGCTTCAATGCCATTTTAACTTCAGAATCAAAGACATCTTCATGCATAAAATGTATTAATTTAAGAATGAAAAAAATACAGTAGAAAGCAGAGTCTACTTTCAGTCCTTTCCTTTTGAGCAGGCTGCTTACTTAACCCGGCACAAGAAGCTAGTGCGAGTTTCATTGCCTTGATTAAAAAAAAACAACAAAAACCAACAGTTAATCAAAGAATAATGGATAGGATGTCTTCATCTGACAACATCTGTTGATCTGAAACAGGAGAATAGCCAGTGTGACAGTGAAGGTGTTCTTTACTTTTTTTCCCAAGCTGAAAAAATGGGGCATAGAGCTGTACAACCCATAGCAATGTGCATGTCTTTATAAGATGTTGTTCACCAGAGACCTGTCAACAGACTGAGCCATATTGGTTCTGGCAGTCTTTCTATTGGGACAATATTTGCCTTGAAGTACTATCTTTTCTCTTTTTCAATGTCAGCCTGAAGGCTCTTAGACAGCATATGTTCATTTCATGTCTTAGAGATATTGCTTCTGGTATTGCAAATGCATTACCACATTGAGCTTTTTTTTTGAAAAACAGATGGTACATATTAAGGTCTCTGTTTCTTAGACAATTTCTGCAACAATTGCACCGCATCCTTCACATTGACAAAAACATCAGCAACATGCAGTGAGGCACTAGATTATGTCAGAATGGTAAATGAAAGCCCATAACAGGAAGAGTTACAAAGGTGAATCAGTCCCCTCAGAGAAATGGGGAAGGGTGTTACATTTGGTAGGCATTCAGTTAAAAATTAGTGCCTTGATCCTGTAAAGTGATTTGTTTGGGTGTAACTTAGCTTGCAAGGAGTGTTGCTGATAGTGTAGGAACCACATTTGGAATAGATATTATTTCTTGTAAGCCTGGGTTCTGAGACATGGTGAAGAACACAAAGATTTGAGGATGAGGAGAGCACAAGGGACAAGCCATGAAGCAGTCATGGAAGGATTGTAAGAACAACAGTGAAGCAGAGGTTCATGGGCCAGCAGGCTGTAACATAGAACTGGGCCAAATTAGAAGACCATCTAAGACAGGCTGTCAAAAATCCGTGTGCACAGTGAACAGGCAATGAACAAGAAGGAAATCAGTCACAATCTCCTGGAGAGAGTGTGGGTGGTACTCTATGGTAATGTGAAGGTGCCTTTAGGCAACACTAGGGAGATTGGTCCAACTACAATTGATGTAGAAAAGAAAGGGAATGGTAAATTGGCATCAGTAGCCTACTTTGTGGTATTGTGTCTTTGCTGCTGCAGCATCAGCCTTTTTAAAAGGACACAATCTTAGTGACTTTAATGTAAGCTGGACTTCTTTGTCCTCATTTCAAGCATCAGATCAAATACAGAAGAGTGGAAAGTGGGACTTGGGTAAAAATAACATTTGAGGCCAGAAGTGAGTTAGTTGGCACAACTGGATGTCAAGACACACTCAGAAAAGTCTGACTTTGCCCTGTTATCACTGTTTCCTCTGCTAGAAGGACTGCTGAATATACAGGACTGCTTTGCCATGTTCCTACCCCATAAGGAACAGGAATATTGGTTCTTCACATAAACAGATCGTGTTCATTTCAAATCTACATGACTTTCTTCTGAGTGTGAGATTTGAAGAACCTCAGATCAAACAAAAGAGATGGAGAGCAACATTTGAGCAATAGATTCCAGTGAGACATTAGTGTAGTGGGTGCACAGTGCAAGGGCTGTGTACACATGTACATACCTTGAGGAAATAACCAAAGTTACAGAAGTAATTGATCCCCCCCATTCAATTTGAAAATGAAGCTTATTTTTAAGAACTCATGACAAAGTCATGTCATAGTGTGTCAAGACAGCAGAACCTTACAAACCACAGTGCTGTTTTGCACATTATTTTTTACAGGAGCAACAGGCCAGCTTGAAATATCCCAGATGGAGAGCACCATTTTCTGTGTTAAAGAGGTGTTCTGAGGCTGCGTTTGCTGACTATCAGTGATGTCTATAACCAATTCAGAAAGTCAGGAAGTAATTAAGTTTTACATTTACCTCTATAAAGTGATAGCATTAATTGTGGCTTGTAAAAAATTGTAGAATTTCCAGTGTTACTTTGAATTGTCCAATTAAGTGTGTCAGGAATTTACTATTTTCTTTACTTCAGCAACACCTACTCTCTTCCATGTTCCTTTTTCTTATTCTCATCCAGTCTTGGGATTTTCTTTCTGTGTTGCACTTCTACTAGTCAAAGACAAATGAGACTTCAGGTTTCAAACTTGGTGCTTTCTTATTGTAAAATTTTTGCCATTATATATAAAGCATTAAAGTCATCAGTTTTAATCAAAACACTCCAAATAAAAAGTGTAGCTAAGGCCTAAAAAGAAGATGGATGAACTCAAATGACTGCATATTGTATTAAAGGAATAAATAAAAGAGTGTACTTCTAAGAGACTAGAATGATATGATTATATAATATGACCATGTAATATATTATAATATAATTATATTATATAATAATATATCATTATATTAACATAATATAATATAATATATATTATATTATATAATATTATATATAATTATAATAATATAATAATATATCGTTATAATACATTATTATTATTATTATTATTATTATTATTATTATTATTATTATTATTATTATTATTATTATTATTATTATTTTGTTTGGTTTTGTTGTTGTTGCTCTTGTTCTTATGGTTATTATTATATTATATATAATTATATAATATTACCATAGTCTGATTTTTGCAGAAATAAGAACTTGTGCTCTAGGTTTTGGTGAGAACAGCTGAGTCCAGTGAAGGAAGGAGTAAGATGGATGATACTTTGCCTCTTCTTTCCCTTGGGGATCCTTTCTTCCTAAATAGATAAGGTCAAATTTGTGACCTTTGTCATATATTATCAGACTGAATGACTTACTCAATTCAGTGTTAAAGGCATTTAGAAACTATTAATTATTATGGTGGCCCAGATTGAAATAGCTTAAAATTGCCTGACTTAAAAGGTATTCTGAACCACCAAGTGTTATGGAGAATTTTAGGTGGTTTTTTTTCCTTGAAAATTAATTAAAAGTCCTATCCACAGACTTAAAACACATCTTCAAATTCTTCTGAGTGTGATATCAATAAAGATCACCAATGTAGATTCCTGAATCTAGATAGAGCCTGAAACAGAAGTTCTGATGCTTCCCAGTAATTAGACAGAAATCTAGGTACCTTCTTTAAGCTCCAGAGATAACTTCTAAAAGACAGCACGTCTTCTTGCAAAGTGACATGAACTCAACAAACTGCTGAACAAATGAATATATTTTAATTGCTAAAAAATATTGTTATTCACACCAAAGTATAATCTGCTGGGCACAGAGAACAAAATCCAGATACAAATTTGCCTTATTGGGTAGCAGGTTTTGACATTTAATACAGGGTTTGCAAGGATTTTCAGTTTACTAGGACAGATGAATTTCCCTGAACTTATTGTGTTCCAAATTAATGATGGCACCTTGTTTTCCTACTTCGTATGCCCATTAGGGAAGTGCATAATTCATTCTGAAGATGTGCACAAAGTGAGGTTTTTTGTGTTTGTGATCAGCTTTTACAAACAAGACAGAAATGACCACTTTATGTAAACAGCTAGTGAAGCAGAATGTATATTTAGTTCTTCCCACTTAATTCCAGCCTTGTTTATTCTCTCTGTTATTCAACAGTTCTACAGATCACGAGAAAAACTATACAGCAGATTTAATATTCAGTAAGAAGGGTAATGTTCATATTTTTGAGCTGAAAAATAATAATTATTTTTTATGATGATTTTCTGACTTTAAAATACATGCAGATTAATAAGAGAAAAAACATCTCTAATGTTGGTGGAAATCTCACAAACAGCATTTTAAGGTCTATTTTCCATGGTTAAATTAACAAGCAAGCCATTCTGGCAAATTTCCAGTTTTCACAAATTAAAGATATTTTACTGATAAATCCTTCGTCTTTTAGCAATTCACTGTATTCACTGTGTTAATATTTTCTGATAATATTGTACAAAATTTATTTTTCTTTCATTGTGCTTCAGCTAAACATGGGCATGAAGTGAATTCTTCTGAAAACAAAGGTTATATTTTTTGAAACCAAAAGAAATTCCTCACATTTCACTTGGCCCTATGAGCAGAAGGTGTGAAGGAAGGGGCTGAAATGCTAGAGACATCAAATACTTTAAAAACCAGCACTTGAGTGTTTAAAAAATAGACTGTCAGCTGAAATGTTTCAATGTGAGAGAGAGAGAAGAAGAGGCTCAGAGGTGTTTAAAAGGGCTGCTGGAGAGGCCTGTATCAGGAGCAGTAATAGTGAGAAATTCATCTGTGCTGCTGATGGGGAGGGCAGTATCAGAGACTATTGAGGCGCTGAATGTGCTGGCACTGGAGCTGCAAGTGGTGACACTGGAGGCTGTGGGAGGGGTGGAGGTGACAGCTTTGTTAGCAGCCTTGTGTCTGATGAAGAGAATGTTTCTCTCAGAGTGTACCCTTCACCTTCACATTAAAAATAGCATTTGGTAAGCTATTTATGGGGATTTGGGGGATTTTAGTTGTCCTTTGCCATATGGGTGGCTGCTGACATTAGATTTGGCACTTTTCTTTCTGAACTGGATCATTGCAAAGCTAATGAGATGGTCTGGATTTCAATGATGCCTTTGCAACTTTCACGGCTATATCCCTTTTCTTTCATTTGTGATTGAACTTCATGAGAAGATATGCAAGAATACCTACATTAGATACACCTATAGTAAAGAAAGAGAAGGAAAATATGAGTTTTCAAGCAGATATTGGACATTATAGACTGCTTCAGTATTAATTCAAAATTGGCAGGGCTCAGATACACTTCAAGTGTACTTCAAGAAATACTTCCCTTCCCTTCCCTTCCCTTCCCTTCCCTTCCCTTCCCTTCCCTTCCCTTCCCTTCCCTTCCCTTCCCTTCCCTTCCCTTCCCTTCCCTTCCCTTCCCTTCCCTTCCCTTCCCTTCCCTTCCCTTCCCTTCCCTTCCCTTCCCTTCCCTACAGCAAAGCAAATGAAAAAATTCTGGTTTCTAGAGTTTGGGGATTTGGGGGTGTTTTTATCTTGGATTATTAGTAGTAGTAGTAGTAGCAATTATTATAGTGCAAAATTATAACACTGTTCTCACATGTATCAATAAACATGTAAACTTGACAGAACTTTTGCTGTGGTGACAGAAGTTTGTCCCAGTTTATGATACACAGCAATTCACTTCAGTACTTTTGCTCCACTTTTCTGCTGTTGTAATAGCAGGGAATGTTGAGGAAGATTTTTTTCAGTCACTAACAGGTGTTTTTTTTCCTATATCACAAAATTTCTTTGAAAAATTAGTCCTTAGGACATTTTCCAGAACATTATAAAAGCTAAATCCCAGATCTATTGTTTTAGGGATAAATATTTTCAATGTATTTGCAACAGTGTCAAAGTAAAATATCATGGCATTTGTTAACAAATAGTGTTTAACTGGGCAATTTTTCTATAGCTTTAAATGTGTTTTTCAAAAAATAACTAAAGCAAAACTAGGCAGCAAACCTATAAATATTCTTTAGACAGGTGTTCCTCACATTGTTGCTTTTCATCATATAAATAAATGAAATTACTAATATACTTTGTTTTTTTAGAACACAGATGTGAGGCCTTCCTCCTGTGGTTCTCTTTCAGACAGGCTCTGTATTTGTCTAGCAGTGCTCCAACACACACACACACACACACACACACACGTGTGTGACACTGGAGTTTGGAGAGCTGCAGTGAATGGCACCATTGCAGAGGCTTGTTGGCAAACAAGAGTCTGGAGATATTTATAGTTAGTAGCATTCCAGCCTTCAAATAAATAGTTGACTAGTCTTTTCAACTCCTGGCTAAGTAGCAAATGTTAAGATCATTTCCAAGGGGGCACAGGTATTCATAGCAGACACACATCTTGGTCCTATTTCAGTTCTCTGCAGAGTCCAAAGAGCTGTTTCTAATTCTTGTCTGAATTTATAGCCTTTCTGCTTGGACTTCAGATTGGCTCAGGACTCAAAGCAAACTGAACACAGAATCGTTAAGGCATCTTATATTCACTAAAAGTTTTTCTTTCTTATTTTTTTCATTGCTATCACAGTCCCTGAGAATTTCAACTTCTGGATTTTCTGAGCTCTTTTTAAAAGAGTTTCTCTAGCCTGCTCCCCAAAAGCTTATGGATACACAGTATATTTAGACTATTCATAGTTTTTATTCTGCATATATTCTTTTTTCTCTTTTTTTTTTTCTCTCATTGATCAATGCTGTATTTTATAAAATACAGGCAGCAATTTTTTTGTTTTTCAACCAAAATGAAGGATGTTTGAGAACATGGTGTTCACTGACAGGTAAGAAGTTCAACTGTGTGCAGAGCATGTTTATCAAAATTTACAAGATTACCCAAGATTTCTGGAGTGCATAGCAGTTTTCTAAGCTGCCTTTACAAAACCAAACCAGGGAAAAAAGGAGAAGTGACATTTCTCATTATAGCTACTTTTGGTAGGATGGATATTGGAGGGAGATTTGCTTATATCTATTTTTTGATACCACTTTTAGGTATCTTTCTTTTAGGCACTTAGGGTAAGTGCCTAAAAGAAGACAAGAAAATAAAAGCTTGCTTTCTGCAGCCTTTATGATTTCTATTTGCAAATAGGTTTAGCTCTTGCAGCTCTCCTGTTCACCTCTTGACAGGTAGTGTTCATGAAGTACCTTACTGCCTTCTATGGCAAAACTGCTGACACAGCAGGTATTGTGCTGTGCCTTCTGGCTACCTAAACCTCACCCACAGCTGTCCCCTCTCTGTTCAGCTCACTTCTTGTGGTGGATGGAATGGAAATTGTGGGAAGTGAAAAATAAAATAAACAAATAAACAAAAAAAGACAAGATAGAAAAAAAATATTGTGGCTCAGAAAAAAATAAAGACAGGGAAAAGATAGTTCATGGGTTTGCTGTTTTTGAATTTATTGCCTTCTGGGGATCATAAGGGTAATCACAGGTAAGAAAAAATGGAGAGGACACGGTCACTGTACCAGAAAGTTCACTGACAAAAAGGAAAGATAAGATTCAATTATGTGTCTTTGAGTATATTTTCTGCTTTATTATAATTGTAGCATTTGGGTCTGCACTTTTTTCATTCTTTGCTGACTGACTTTTTAATCACATTCATAATGAATTTAGAGGAAATAACCAGCACCCAAGGCATTTGGACAATTAGCAATGAATAACAGTATATCCCACTTTGTGCAAGCTTCCCATATGACTTCAGATTCTTCCTAGCAATTTTTCCTGCCCAGTTCTGCTGCAC
Source organism: Molothrus ater (assembly GCF_012460135.2). NCBI lineage: Eukaryota > Metazoa > Chordata > Aves > Passeriformes > Icteridae > Molothrus > Molothrus ater. The sequence continues at coordinate 25,384,348 of NC_050482.2, read as the reverse complement.
CCATGCTTAATTGTTGCTGTCCAGCTAGTCCTTCAGACTGCAGAACCCAATATGTTGCAGTGTCCTTTTTCACTCAGAAAACCTCATTACAGTGAATAGCAATTTCATACAGCCAATTCAAAACGTTTCTAAGCAAACTACCTAAAAATCCTCATGTAAACATTGTATAAGTTATTCATGAATACATCCCTGAAGTCCATATCCTCCCGTTGCATGTAAAAAAAAAAAAGGCACAATGTATGTGTCTGGAAGGTGGGGGCAGCACAGATGGGGAGGTTCATCTCAGAAGATCTGGAGATTTTAAGCTATTTCCAAGCTGTGGCACAGGCCCTTTGGCAGAAAGGTCGGCAGCGTACTGTGATGGCTGGGGGTGTTGCCAGAAGCTCTCACAGAAGAGGTCTCAGAAACAACAGGATTCCTGTCTGCAGATCTTTGCCCATATATATCTGAAGTATCAACTAAGCAAAATTTATCACAGCTGGTTTACAGAGTGTTTCCAGATTCTCCTCATAGTCGTAGAGTTTCTGATATATTTCAAAAAGTGCAACTCCTTGGGAGAAGTATAATACCCTGGATCAGGTCTCTCAGCAGCTTCTGAGCATGTATATTTTGACCCACTTGTATTCAGAAACGCAGGTCCCTGCCTACCCTCTGCACAGACTTCAGGTCTGCCTTTATCTGCTCTTTCTTCAGTGTCAATTCAGTTGTGAGCAGGCCTGCAGAAAACTGGAAAGTTCCTGAACACAAAGGAAAAGAGGCCAATTACAAGTGACCTGGGGGGAGCAAAGTACGTGCCTGTCTGAAGGGTTGTGGTGGAATGACTGGCATGAGTCAAGGGTAATTTTGAAGTAAAACTCTGTCAAAATGGAAAATTGTGCACCGTGGATATTAACCAAACAAGCACACCTCACTCATTAGAGTGTGTACGTATTTATTTTTATTGTATTCAGTTGTAGGAGAGATGAAGCTGAGATTGTAAAGTGTTCCAGGTGTAGATCTGCTTCAGAAATCTTTCAGATAGGACCCACAACTCAGAGGTACCTGTGAAAGAAAGCCTTCAAATTTTAATTCATTATATATAGTCAATACACTGAAAATTGAAAGAAATAAAGGCAAAAAAGAAGAAACAATAGCTTAAAAAAAAAAGGCACCACTTACCAAGGCATATTTCAAAGCATTATTAAATGAAAATCAAAGTGTATATAAGCCATATGCGGCCAGTTGTGATTACTGATTTTTTAGTCCCATTTAGAACATTAAAACTTCTAATATTTTCAAAAATTCATATATATGTGTGCTCATACTCCTATTTAGGACCATATATTGTATGCTATTTTCACACCATTTTATAGATCTTTCTGATTTGAAAAAGAAGCAAAAGGCTATTCAGCCTTTGAAAGCTGGTAGATTATTGGATCAGTAACCATATTACAGTGACACATAATAATTGTGATGTTACTTCCTCACAAGACTTTCCCATATTTGCAAAGCCATCTCAGGAGGCCAGGCATTTGGTGCCAGGTTTCCTAACCATGGTTTTTCCCACCACCCTAGTGAGCGAGGAATTTTGTAAGTTTTGGTCCCTTTACTCAACACTCTCTTTTTCATGTCAGATATCTCAGAGGGCAGGCTCTGCACTCCTAATTCCAAAGTAGCCATGACAACTTTGAAGGTCTCAGTGAATATGTGTTTATGTTATAAAAGGTAGTTTTCCCTAGCTCCTGAGGGTCCTATTGGTTCTGCTGTATTCTGGTTTTTAGTTGGGAAGATACTGCTGGGATTCCTTTCCTTACCCCCTGGCATGACTGTATGGATAAATGAATAAGATGTGATTCAAGATCCAAGTCTGATTTCAAAGTATTTCTGTTTTCACACTGGATGGCAGCAAGTCAAAATGAGCAAGCAAAAATCTGCCTCTGGGTATTGCTGTGGATTTAGCCAGACCTCAGCCTGGCCTTTGTAGCATTTCTTCCAGTGCAGTATTCCCAACACAGGTCAAGCAACAGTTTGCCTTTCCCCAAACTGTGCTCTGCTGGCAGCCAGTCATTACCAAATAGACTGTAAGGAAACTGCAAATCCAGATTTCCGTGGAACCAGCAGGGAAAGAAAGAGAGAAAGAAGGAAAGAAAGAGAAGGAAAGAAAGAAGGAAGGAAGGAAGTGTTGGAAGGAAGTGTCGGAAGGAAGGAAGGAAGTGTCGGAAGGAAGGAAGGAAGTGTTGGAAGGAAGTGTCGGAAGGAAGTGTCGGAAGGAAGGAAGGAAGTGTCGGAAGGAAGGAAGTGTTGGAAGGAAGTGTCGGAAGGAAGTGTCGGAAGGAAGGAAGGAAGGAAGGAAGGAAGGAAGGAAGGAAGGAAGGAAGGAAGGAAGGAAGGAAGGAAGGAAGGAAGGAAGGAAGGAAGGAAGGAAGGAAGGAAGGAAGGAAGGAAGGAAGGAAGGAAGGAAGGAAGGAAGGAAGGAAGGAAGGAAGGAAGGAAGGAAGGAAGGAAGGAAGGAAGGGAAAAAGAAAGAAAGAGAGAAAGAGAGAAAGAGAGAAAGAGAGAAAGAAAGAAAGAAAGAAAGAAAGAAAGAAAGAAAGAAAGAAAGAAAGAAAGAAAGAAAGAAAGAAAGAAAGAAAGAAAGAAAGAAAGAAAGAAAGAAAGAAAGAAAGAAAGAAAGAAAGAAAGAGAAAGAAAGAAAGAAAGAAAGAAAATAAATTTCAAGCAGATCCATACCCAAGCAATAGGACCCCGAGCAACATCTTGCTGGAGAAAATGGGGAAATGATCAAATGACACTTCCTAACTTCCTTGAGAAACACTTAATGTAATGATGGATGTGTTTTCTCACAATTTTTGTCAGCTCATGCAGTAACTTCACAGGTTGCCCCCAGTATTAGAAAAAATCTGTCCTGTTCTGGCATCATCATGCAGTCTCCAAAGCTGTTTACTGCTCCTGTTAGTCTGGATTTCTGGTATCCACCTGAAAGCCAGTGCAAACAGTTTTCTAGGCTTTTAAGCTTCCCCTATGGAATCCAGCAGCAATGAACAGCTGCTCTCAGCTGAAGTAAAGTGACCATCAACTCTAGGCAGAACAACTACCCTCATTGAAAAGATGATACAGTCTCTGTCACCTTAGAAAACTTACAACATACAAAATCTGTAGCATTCTGAGGTTAAGCCAGCTTTTCTCACTGTACAGTTTCTGACTGCATTGGTATTTTGCTCATTCATTCCCTTGCATTGAATAGTACTATGATATGAAGCAGCATCATTAAAATTGTTTTGATCACAAGACGGTGAAAAATATTTGACAATAATGATGATCAGAGAGGGTAAAACAGAAAGAGTACTCAGGGAAGAACATTAGCAAAAGTGCAAACTAGACAAACTGTGCAGCTCCAGATTATCGGCAAGGTTTCATTGATAGCATATCATTGTAAATACCTGTTCTTCCCCTTTGAGCATACAGGTGTGTAACAGATGCAGAAGACCAGACTTTGTTTTAAAGTCAAGTTTGTACGCATGCAAAGTATTCCTTTCCAAGGTACAAGGCAGACAAAGATGCCCAGAAGACTGAAACTGTGAGATTATTTTATTACATCTCTCTCTATCTCTTTTCCACTATTCCACTCAGAATAAATATTTATGATTAGTCACTGAAAACTTATTTCAAGGACTGAAAAGCACATATTTATTTCTAGGTGTTTAATATTATTTGATTTTTGCTTTTTTTCAGCATAAAGGTAGTTGTCTTCTCCTTTGGAAAAATGTGATAGTCATCCCTGATTGGTAGGAAGATGACATATGCAGTGAACTGCTCTTCCACAGTACAAAAATCATATTACTTTCTTACACTGGCCAGACAGTGTTTTTCATGTGGACACCTTTTATACTGACCTATTATGCATCTATACAGGACTTTTATGGCTGCATTAGGAAAACCTGCATTTAAATGTACAGTCTTCAGTGTGAAATGTTTTTTTTTTTAGTCTTTATTCACACTAGCCTTTTTACGTAATTTGATATAATTTGAAATGACTAACAATGGCTGATAATTGTAGGGGTAAAATGTACCCTTAAAGAAAAGAACTTTGATAGGTGAAGGGTAGAATCCTATATCCAGCTGTGTTGGCCAAATTGATATTAGTTTAATAACGTGTAAACTGTGCTAGAAAAATGTAATTGTCCTGCATTACAAGGGTACTCCTTTAACTGCACAGTTTATTCAAACGTATAATCTAAATAATTGAGTACCTATGCATACAATAGAACATTGCTTCATATGCAAACACAATTAAATAGACAGTTATATCCAAACAGATGGATAAAAAAAGATGCCTGAATATAATTGGTTTGCTTTTGATTATTTCACAGATACAAATTTACTTAAAAAATAAGTCTAGACAAGGTAGGGTTTGTTGTCAGATAAAATTCAGTGTGGGAAAGTGAAGCTGAGGGATTTGTGAGGCACTTAGGGAGACTATGTTTTAATCTACTTCTCACCTTGCTGTTTAATAAGGGTAATATGAGAAAAGAAGCAGAGAAGCAGACTTATGTCTGACCCACTCTTTATTTATTGCTTTGAAGGGGATACAAAAAAGTTATCAGTCTTTATCATAAAGTTATGCTATATAAGTGTGCATGTGGATACAAAAATCTATAAGACTACATTGTAAATATTTAATAAAAGAGATTAAGATTGGAAAATAGTAATAGGACAATTATAGTTTCAAAAGCTCTTGGTATCTTGAAAAGCCCTTGAAAGTCTCAGAGTCTGCAATTGGTATTAGGTGCAATTGTAGCATTTCTCTGGAAACTTCACACTTGCAGAAAAGCCCTGTTGAAGTCAGCAGTTCTGTGTGTGTATCAGGATCTGCAGGTAGATATGGACCTCTTGACATCCATCTCTGAAGACTGTGACTGTACAATTTCATAATTTCATGGACAACACTAAATTCTGGTCAGGTCTACTTTACTGTTTCTTAACAAAGCTTAGGAGAAGACTCAGACCAGTCAAATAAGAGCTACATGAAGAGACTGTAGTGAAATTTCTGCCCTACTATATTTTGCTGTTTCAGAGTTATGCTGTGTATGATTATACCTGTGGAATTACATACATATGTGTATCCATATATATAATATATAGATTTGTATATTATGAAAAGACATCATGCATAAACTCAACACAGTTCCCTAATAGACAAGGGAAAATAAAGAGCTTTTGCATAAGACTAATCTGAGACACTTTACTGGTGTCAGAAGAGATTGACTATTAATCCCCAAATGATTGGCCACTGTATCTAGAAGTCATCTTAAGGTAGAATTTTGACTGCCTTCACTGGTGCCTAATTTACCCATTACTAATGTAATGTTTTAGTTCAAGTGAGAATGAGCAATTCGGACTACTTCGCATGTAGGGCTATTATACTCTTGTTCTCTAAAGTGAAAGAAGGGAAGTAATGCCAATGCCTAATTTAGGCACCTATGCTATGTGATTTGAATACAGCCTTTAATCACTTACCAATAAGTGCATATGTAATTTGCATATATTGCCATTGTGGTCAAATGTTCTGATGATATTCTGTTAATAATTCCTTTCATATCTCATATTGGTTATGATAAAATTAAGTCAAAAATAGCCTGTCTCAGCAAATCTTTTACAATTTGTCATTCCTTCCCCTCGCCCCCCCCAACTTTATCTCCTTTCTTTTTAATTCAGAAAAGCTCTAGGTTTGGTGTTGTTTTTTTTAAAAAAAAACTCTTCCAGCAAATGGAAATAAAGCATTTCCACAGAATGCTGCCAACTTCGTAATAAGATTTAGTAGCTTTCCAGAGAGCTACTTGCAGTTCTAATAATAATTTTCTTTAAGTGTTCCGCTTTAGAAAATGTCTTCTTTGTTACTGAAGTTTCCATATGTACATATGGACTTTTTTTGAAAATATTCCTGGGATTTTATTACCATTAATCATTTCTGAGGGTGTATATAATTTATCTCACAAACCATCAGAATTCCCACAGGGTAAATTACTCTAGAGGTCTCTGTGCCCTCATACTGTATCAAATTGACCTGCTTCTTGTTTGCCATTTTTGTGTACTACATTGCTTATTTAACAAGAAACAGAATGATTGTGATTCTGAGAAGGTCCTTTGATAGTAGTTTTGACACTCTGCCTGAATAATGACCCTCATTATGGAGCCCATGACAGGCTCTGAAAGTACTGATTTATGAATACATCACAGGTTCAGCATTAGAGCTCCCCCTACTCACTCCCAATATAGGACTAGATATAGATACAGTCTTCGAAAAGGGTGAAGATGAGATAATTGCATGATTATGACCATTCAAGTAATCACTTTTTCTGATTTAACAAAGCTCTGTCAGTTAATTTCGATTGTCTCACAAGTTATTAGTAGCCTTTAACAAAATGTTTGTTACAAAAATCTATTTCTTGTAGAGTTGCCAGCCATATCTTAAAGGACAGTAAGGCAAAAGTTACATGTAGTCCTTTTTTTACTAAGAAATGCTTTTCTATAGCAAACACTCATTAACTGTTGATATGATAATAGACTGTTAGAAGTAAGCTTAGCTAAGAGCTAGAAGTCTGTGTCCTAGCTAAAACAAATTATAAGACACTTTGTAAACACATTTTTGTGAGGATTCTTGTTGATTTATTGTTTCCTCCACAGCACTTATTTAAATAAATGTAGCTAATTTAGATCGTTTGCTGCACTGTGTAATTTTGTTCTTTGTGTGATGGGGTTATATGTAAAAGCCTGAAGGAATCACATCCCCATTAATCTTTTTACAAGTGCAATAAATAAATAAAGAGACATGGTTTAATTTTGCTAGTTAGGAGATTTTAAAAGGCAGTGGTAGCACTCTGATTTCTTCCTGTTCTTGCTGCTCTCCATGTCCTTCTCTTGAAGACATAGTAAATATTCTTACTTAGTGAGGCAATAGTTCATGGTAGGAAAGTAGGGACATGGACTACTAAATACATCCATGAAGATGAGTATTTGAAGACAATCTTAGAAGTGTTTTTTTCTCCCCTAAATGCTCATTATGGAATGTGTTTGCTCCCATGTACCCTGGAACATGGTTGAGTTTCCTGCTCAGAGACTTGAAAGCTGATGTCATGTGAGAGTTCCCATGCTTGCACAGGACATAAGTGTGCCAGTGGAAAGAGGCCCCGCAAGGCTGAGTGAGTCTTTGCCACCTCAGGTGTAGAGCTGGGTATCAGCAATCCAGGCAGAATCAGAGAGAGGTCCAGTCTGGGAAGAAGTGGTGGAAGCAGTGCAGCATGGATGAGGCATGTGGCATGGGGTAGGCTGGTTGGCAAAGGGAGGAGACCACTCCTCTGTAACCTCAAACCCTGCCTGAGGGAGCACCTGTTCATTTGCATATAGGGATGTTAAACCAGAGCTGGAGGAGAGGAAGTGACTAATGTGAGTGTGCTGCATTGAAAATGCAGGCCAGACTAAGACAGCCACACTAACATTCTGAATTAACCCTTAAAATATAAAGATTTTTGATAGTGGTTAATGATGTTTGGATGCATACAAACACACATGCAGGTACAGGGGCTGACAGGCTTCTATGCCTGAAACAAAAATAGATGAGGCTGCCTTCAGCTTTGTGTTTTCTAAAAGTGCCAGAAATTGGTTGGATCTGACAATCAATCCACTGGAATAAACAACAATGTGGAAGCAGAACATTATGTCATAAAACTGGGTCATCTGTGTTAACACCAGCCATCTCTATGTAGAATACCTGATAAGTCCTCAGTAATCTCCTACTGTGTTTTATTCTTTGTTCACTCTGTCATTTCTATTCATGAGAAATTCTGGGAAAGGATATTTTTTTGGAAGGCATTTTTATAGTTAATTGCTTGCTAAATAAAATTCAATTATGATGCTCACCTATGTAATTTATGATGTTTCATCATTATTTGGAAAACTGTTGTCAAGAAGATCTAAGAGGTCTTTTGTTGACTATCCATTTCAAGGCCATCAAATTCACAATTAATTTTTGTAAACTTAGTTTGTTTTAATACAGTGGCTTAATATACTGCTACCTGGTTAGCCTTGTTCAAAAATTCTAGTGATTAAATATATCAAAATTTGTGTGTGCTTCAAAAGTAGTTCTGGTAAAATATTTTTTTAGAAAACTTTTACTATCCTTTTCAAAGGTGGTAAAGATAATTCTTGACTTCATTTCTCCCCTACTTGGTAAAGCTCATACCAGAGTATTGTAGTTCTGTAAAAGTATTTCAGAGCATAACAAAACCTTCTAGACTTTAATAACTATACATGACTGATCTGTCCTCTCTGGCAAGGTTAACTGTTTCTTCCAAGGAGTTAAGTGGCATATAAACTATTGTTCACACCATTTGTGCTAACAGCCTAGCATGACCTCAAATACTGTAGTGGTCATACAAGGTATCCTGTACAATACATTTATCAACAAAGGTAAAAGGACCACAGGGGCAGTGCTGATTTTAAGTGTATTAGGGATCTATAAGGATAAATGCCTAACCTCACTTCACAGCAAAAAGTAATTACTGAACTATTGTTTCTATAGTGTTAATATTTTTTCATGGTTCTTAAGAAATATAAGCTATTTAGTTCTTAGGTTGACATCTGTACTGCATTATATTTTACACAATGCATTGAGACTAAAGGGTAGAGCAATCATATAACTGAGATCATTGTACTTTTACAAGAAATCATCAACAGAAATAAAGCATGGAAAAGGGAACAGATTGAATTCAGTAGTTATTTTTTAATAGATTTAAATGATCTAATTAACAATAGTCTCAACAGCAGAATTTTAGGTTTTTATTTTAAAATTGCATGCCCCATTTACAATGTGTATAATCTTGCATATTTATTCATGCTTAATTTTTTTCCATCCATTAGCTTTTGGGTGCAGTAAACTGCCAGTCCTTGGACTCCCACCCACTTCATAAGTGAATGCCCTACCTTAAAATAAGGTAAAATCCACTCAAGTAAAGAATCACCACCCTTGAACTTTTAAAGATAATTTAATTCAGGATAGAAAGAAACAAATTTATCAAAATTCGTCATTTGGAAATAACATTCTGGAAAACCACTCTGGAAGCTTGCCTAGGGAAAGCCCTCATATAGGCATTTATGATTTGCAGGATATTTGAAAGCAGCAATTATTCTTATAGTCTTTAATAATCAATATTATCAGACAATCACTGTCACCTGGCAGAGATTTTTACACAGGTCACAGCTCCACATTCCTTAATTCAGGAAAATGTCCTCAAAGGAGATTAAAATTTATAATAAAATTTTAGAAGGATGCTAGCTAATAGGAGCTGGATTCAAATTATTCCCTTTTAAGTTTGTGGGAAATCAAAGCAAATATTAATACATGAATGTGTTGGACTGGCTCCTAAGGATGGCTACAAAGATGCTACAAAGGGCTGGAGTACCTCTCCTTTGAAAACACAATGAGAGATTTGGGGTTGTACAGCCTGGAGAAGAGAAGGCTCCATGGAGACCTTAGTGCAGCATTCCAGCACCTAAAGGGCTCCCAAGAGAGCTGTGAGGGACTTTTTACAAGGACATGTCATTACAGGACAAGGGGGAATGCTTTAAAGGGTAGATTAGATATTGAGAAGAAGTTCCTCACTGTGAGGAACAGCCACAGCCTCCCTGGGCAACCTGCACCAGTATCTCACCACTGGCGCAGGTTGCCCAGGGAGGCTGTGGCTGTCCCATTCCTGGAAGTGGTCAAGGCCAGGTTGGATGGGACTCTGAGCAATCTGGTCCAGGGGAAGGTATCCCTGTCTTTGGTAGGAAAATAGCTGGGGGGTTGGAAATAGCTGATCTTTAAGACCCCTTCTGTCGCACACATCTTTTCATTAAAAATCTTTCTTTAGGATTTTTCCTTCTGAGAAGCTAAGAGGCCTCAGAGACAGAATGTAAACAATGGTTACCTGCTGCTTTGGAATGCAACAGGTCCACCTGTGATTGGCCCATCTTAAATGTTTATAATTAATGGCCAATCAAAAACCGAGCTATCTCAGACAGAGTCCGAGAGAGCTGCCTTTGTTATCATTCTTCTCTTTTCTATTCTTAGCTTAGCTAGTTTCTGAGAAAACCTGTCCTTTTTCTTTTTAGTATAGTCATAATGTAATATATATATATCATAAAATAATGAATCAAGCCTTCTGACCATGGAGTCAACATTCTCATCTCTTACTTCACCTGTGACCACGGTCACACCCTTCCAACCCAAACCATTGTACGAATAATATTAGTTCTATTAATAATGGCTAAGAAAAATAGTCAAGGGTTTTGGCAATCCAATTTCCAGGAGGGGTTAATATTGCATGTATTAACAGGTTCAAGAAGCTCCAAACAAATAGTGTTAGGAAGAATGAACATGACTCCCCAAAGGGAATTGCCTGTCTCAACAGTAGTTGGTTTGTGCATTGAAAGTCATACATAGAACTTTCTGGTTTTTGCAATGTTTTATCCATTGCAATGCTACTGTGGTGTTTTTTGTAATTCACCTAATTAATCTGATCCTGTGCATCTCTAAAAATACCTCAGGATTTCTATGGATCATTTTTTCAAAACCAAAATTTTATTTATTGCTTTTAATTATATAACTTGTTAATTTCAAAAAGTTCCTCTCTTACTACTATCATATCACATATAAATAGACATTTTGATATGTTCTTGCTTACATACAGACATATATATATATATATATATATATATATATCTACAGACACACACCTTTTATTCCAGGTACCCATTTCCCTTTTTATCTGTGCAAGACAGATCTTTTCTCTCTCTCTGCACACTTGGCTTCATGTGCCAACTGTCCCCTTCTGGGAATGGATACAGTGGGACAATATCTACTCTCCTTCAAGAAGAAAGAAAAAAAAATACTGCTACATATTTTGTGTTGTTTTTTGTCATGCCAATAAGAACATTTTGCTTTTTGCCACGTGTATATGATAGCATTTACATCTGCCCTCAGGGTGAGGTGTCCTTTTACTCCACTTACAACAGTATCAAACATTTCAAATTATTGCCAGTTTCTCCTACTTAAGTAGGAACCTTTTATATGTTTCCTATCTAACTGACATAATGACAATATGATGGCCAGATTTTTAGCCAGACCTCTGATTTTTGAATCCACCACCATGGAGGCATAACATAGTTCATTAAGACATTGAACATCTGGAGTGCAACAGTCATTGTTTGCTCTGTTCTTTATGTCACTATCACCATGTGCCATTATGAGAAGGACACAAATTTAAACTGTCAGAATGAGAGAGACGCACACTGGGTTTCTGCTATTTTCTCATAGTCAACATGGCATTTCTTTCTTTTTTTTTCCCCAATTACTTCTTCTCTTTGGGAAAAGGGAAAAATTTGAAATATGTTCTGCATTGCATAGTGAAAACAATATTGTTCAGTATTAGAATATATTTAGTTTGAGGCAGATGCTACTTACAAAAAGAACTCTCTTATAACATGAATTTACTCAACTATGTGCAATGATTTCTTGACCAGCAGCCCACAAAACTCAAACAGCAACATGCAAGGCAAAAGTAAAATCATGATGTACAATGAAGGCTGATATTATCCAATATCCCTCTTCATCTGAAAGAAAACAGACTCTAAAAATACTCATATGGGGCTGATCAAAGGCCATCTACATTATTAATTATCAAAAGACACTGATATGACAAAGAATATATTAAAAAACTAAAGAGAAAATCTTTATGAAATAAAATGTAGTCCTTCTCTTGGGATTACATTATTCAGCTTTTTTTAAGGCATAGCATATTATAATAGCATAGCTATTCTCTCTTCTTCTTTGAATTCAATAGCAGTTGAAATTGGACATTCAATGGTATGGTATGATCACCATCATTTCAATTGCTCATATAAGGTTCTGTCTTTCTTCTGCCTGTCCTAACATTTGAGCTTCACCTTGCTGCAGTGCAGAAGGTTTGTTTGGGACATGTATGCTAAACTCTAGAATATATTTGCTCAGCATTACTGTTAGTTCCTTAGAATATCTCCTATTCAGCCTCTGCATTGACCTTTTCATTGCCTTTTGTGCTAATTTTGCTGTTGGCTGCTGTAGAGTCAGACAGCCTGTTTTTCCTGCATAGATGCCATTGATGGCATCTTACAGAGAGGTACAATTAAAAAGCCTCTAAACTTTCAGATACTTAACTTTCTAAATTTTCCCAATGTGCCTCTGGAGCCCTAATAATTATCTGCTGAAGAAAACTGACAGCACTCATTAGATAGGTAGGGAAGTTATTTTAAGAATTTTTCTTTTCATCCACCAAAACACAAATAATAGTTCCAAAATATTCTTTAGAAATGGATTACACAATACTGTTCTCATCATTTATTCTCTACATAACTTTTCTTCATGTACACATTATTGTTATTGACAGCAATTCTAAAGCTCTTTAAAAAAAGAAATTAAACAGTGAATCAATAAAAAATTAGCTATTTACTGTAGATTATTACTTTATCATTCTCATAATTACAATAATGGTAGCTGATGGAAATTCTATTTATGTGAATCATTTTATACTTGTTATTTATTATTATTAATGTTACCATTATTATCTTCTTACCCTTCAGTTCACAAGATGTATCTTCTCAGTGAATTTTAATTTCAATATCTTGCTATTATACTGTACATAATCCTATCAAAGACTGTCCTTCATGCAACATTTTCAGTGATATATTATCACAGAGACCATTAATGAATGAGCTTCATATCTTACTAATACTGTTTTAGATACTATTTTTATTAATTTTCTAAGCTGTAATTCTTCATACAGTACCTATGTCTGTCTTCCATTAAAGTGTTTTTGATTTTAACATGAGGATTTCAAAGGGAGGCATTAACTTTGTCTTTAAAATTACATTTCTTTTCATAGATTTTAAATGATGATATTATAACATATGTGCTTTTTTCTTTCAGATGTTTTTACAAATTTATTTTCATATTTTCCCTAGTTTTATTTTTTATCAGATTCCTGTTAATAATAAAATATTTTTTCTACAAATTATGTTTCTTATAGCATGCCATATGGATGGAAAAAATATAACTGAAGAAATTGCAGTTTTTCTTCTGAGTTGTGAATTATTGTAATGAAAGGAAGATAAATATTTATCAGTTTCTAAGCATATGTTACAAGTGATAAAAATAACGCAACATATTGTAAGTTTCTATTAACTAATTTCTCAAATAAATGCCAAATTTATTTATAAGGAACTGCTATTATGATCAATTTGCTCATTTTCCTGTTTTTTTCTTTGTTCTTATGGCTTGATGTTCAGATTACTGGAAGAAATGCCATTACACATCAGTATATGATATTCACCTCTTCAAATATTTTAAATATGATGAGTTCAGTTCACTGCACTGTCAAAGATGAAAAATAACTTTGGTTTAGAATATCAGTTTAAGGGCACAATATCCTTATTGGCATTTTGAGACCTGATTTCACTCATCTCATACTGTTGTTTAATCTTTTTTGCATATATTAAAGCATTGTGATGGTATAGGATTGGTGGCCAATATTAGAAGGACTTTAAAGCTGCAGGATGGATAGAAAATGTAAATAAGTCATACAGACTTTCTGAAGATTATTAAATATACATGTACTTTGCAGTTTAGATTAATAGCCAAGGAAGGAAGAACCATTACAGTAACATAAACCTATGATATATTTAGCAAACAGGGTGCCATTGTGCATAAACAAAACATAGCCCTGTGACTATTTTGTAAATACATACATCATTAAACATTGTACTGATAATATTATATTTGCCTAATTTTTAAGTGAATCACACTACAATAAAATTCAAAATCTTAGAAAAAGTAACTTGCTTGTGTGGCATACTGCAGACAGTCGTATAAAACGTCATTTACATAGCAATGTGTAAATGTGAAAAATCTAGAAATAGACATTAAAAATTGTGTACCACTTATTTTAGCAAAGCTTTTTCCTGTGAAAAGCATATGAATACACATGAACATTTCTTTGGCTGTTATAGCAAACTCATAGTTATGTGAGATTCATTTTTTTAACATTTGACTTTTTCCAATGGCACTTCTACAGCCTTTCAGGTTTAAATGTTTCTATTGATTTTTATATCTGGATTTATTGTGCACATATAAGCATCAGACTAGAGCAGTTTGTCTCATATCTTAGGCAAAGCAATGTGATGTACAAAAGCCAGAGGATTTTACTTCAGCTGACATATAAAAGAGAAGGTGTACACTGATGGACCAGTCCATCAGGGTGCTTAAGCATATGCCTAAATGTAGGCATGAACTGCAATGTGCTTAAAGCACATCAAGTGCTTGAGTCCTGGATGAACCAAGGCTTTAATTCAGTTTATATTATTTTGGAATCCATTTTTTTTTGTACTTAGTTTTCAGTATTTACCATTTGGTTAGGCATTCCTAATGGATTTCTTCTCCTCACAGCATACATAGCTCTACTCTTTGTGCTTAAGTATGACTAATTTAGCTGAGGCTTGTAATGCTGATAAGATACAGGCATTGCATCTCTATTAAGATAGTGACTTGGCAAAGCATTAAAATGTGTGTTTTACTTCAGGAAACTGTAGAAAATCAACTCTATGGAAGTTAACAGGGTTAACATTCTTAAAGTTAAGCACACGCTTACATGTTTTGCTGGAGTGGGGCCAAGGGTACCAGTTCAGCAAAACATTTAAGTGCATGCTTACATCCCTTTGATGTTAATGGGATTTAAGCTTGAAGATTTACATATATGCTACAGGATTCGCTGAACAGAGATACAGGGATGATTTGAAGCCTCAGACTGAAACATTCAGTGTGGAGCCATCTCCAGTGATTTCCAGCAGATGTGGGGGAAATCCCTAGAGACGTTTGAAAACTTCCCATTTTATTAATCTGGTTTTATGTGCAAATATGCACTATCAGTCTAGATCCAATACACTTTCCCTGTGTTTCCTGCCTGGAATTCAGGTTGCTATTCTTATTAATTGTTTTTCCTCGCTGGTCATTGGGGCTTCATCCTGTCCTAAAACTGTGGTCAGAATGAGTGGAATTGCTCTCCCTTTGGAGGTGCATTCTTCCCTTGATGGACTGCAAAGGGAGCCTAAATTAGATACAGGCATGTTAGACAGCTAAATTCAGCTGATGTAAATTGTACCCTCAGTAACTAACCTTATCTCTGGAATCCAATTTGAGTGTTATAACTTCTTTATTTTTTTCTCCAGGATACCATTAAAATTACATTTGAGACTCCACAAGGAGCTTCATAAGAAACATTACAGAGATTATCATCTACTCTGAATATACAGTGCTCATACACTCTGAATATACAGTAGTTACAGTATCTGAAACATGTTTCTGTTGTGCTCCCAAAGGAAAAATTACCATGGACAATATTTACTAAATATGTCATTTTTCAGCAAAGACATGTTCCTTCTTTTTTTTTTTTTCCCTTAAATCTAGGAGTGTTGGTCTGAGAAAAACAGCAGCTTTCTTTTCAGTGTTTATGGAATAAAATTATATCTGTCAGGGATGAAAATACCATAATTATGTCTTCTTATAATTTATTCATTGCTTTATGGATCTAAAGCCTTCCAAGGAATGTCACAAATCCACAAAAATTTTTTGAACACAACATTTAGCAACTTGATTTCTGATGTAGTTGACAGATTCAGATAAACACATTCAGTTAGCGTATACGTAGGTGGTATTTGTTCCTCCTTTCATGGGTGACACTGAGCTTTTCTGAGAGTGAGAAACAGATTTAAATTGCAGCACAAGTTTCATAGTCACTATAAATTGGGTGAAGTTTTGCAACTTCAACAGTGGGTTCTACAGTATTCCTCAATGTGAGTATTCAGAATGGCTGTGTATTTAGGAATTGAACTTGATGATTCTAATGGATCCTTCCAGCTTGAGATGTTCTATGATCAGTATTAGATTCAGTATTGGTTTTGGCAATACATTACTGCATCTAACTTCAAGGTGCTCCCAAGATCCTCCCAAAGATTCATATCTCCCTTAATCTGCATTAGTTCTACTTTTCCCTGACTCTTTTTTTAACCATTATTTATTGCATAAACATTGTTTAATAGGGGGAATTAATGAAGGTTGATGTTTGGACATTAAACCACTGCTGACATTCTTCCTGTCACCTCTTTAATTCATATTGCAGGAATTTTTCTTGTTCCGATTATATGCTTTGCAATTCTCATAGCAGACTTTCTTTACTATTAAACTCTGTCTTCTATGAGGAAAAAAGAGAAAGTAGCAAATTCCTTTCATTTATACCAAGCCAAAAAGGATAACTGGCATTTCATAGGTGTTTTAGCCAATAGTGAAAATGATTTTAGGAAATAGTGTGTGTTCAATATAATTTAAAATCTAGACATAGATTTGCTGAGCATGATAAGAATAACTTCTTTATTGAAGAAGTTGGACCCCTTAGGAAAGGGTACAGTGAAGGAGTAGCTGAGGGAACACTTCAGCTTGTATTCAAAACCTGGCCTCAGCATGTGCCAAGGGGAAGGATCCAGCTGTTATTAAAATCCAGATCACAGGATAACTTGGCCCCATGAAATGGTAATAATGATACAGAGCAGAGTGTGCTCACGCTCAAGGGCTCTGCAACTTCTGTTTTGTTGTTTGCTCCTGAACACCAAAGAACCAACCAAATATCCCTTTACATCTTGATTCTGCTCCTATTAAAGGCAACATAACCCCTGTTGCCCTAAGCAGGACTGGGTCTTTATAACCAGAACCTTTTATGTATCTGATAGAACGGTGTCCTCTGTGTCAGTTCTGTTCAATGTGCTTCGTAACTCCATCTCTTTGCCTTCACGTTTGGTGCTGCGTGAAATTCAATTGTGCCAGGTGTTTCAGCAGTGCTTTACTGATGTGGTTTTCCCCTTGAAATTAATGTCTTTATAATCACACACATTTAGAGATTAAAGAGGCATTTGATGAAGTACAATGGACTAAGTTCACTTCTGGCTTTAATGTCATATTCTTACCTTAAGTACAAATATTTTATGTTGTCTTTCCTTATGTCAGTGATTTTTAATGTCTCCATAAAATGACTTGTTCTATGAGTTGCACACTCATATTTGTTTTCAGTTAACTCTACTTGTATATCCCTCAGGAACAGAATTACAGTCATGGAAGCTGATGCAGTGAATTTGGTGGTTTATAAGTAGGAAATACTTAGATTTTGGGGCATGTGCAGCCTTTCATGTACAAAGTTCTCATTTTAATATACCTCAGGCTACCGGCTTTACGATTTACAGTTAATTAGGATTCTGATTTGAGTTGAAAATTCCAATACCTATATGCTTTTGTACATGCATTTCAGATCATGCTGGCTGAAGCAAATAACTGTGACTGTAGTCAATAAATGAATATATACCACAGGGACAAACCCTTCCCCCACCCTCCTCTGACAACCTGGAAGAAAATCCTACTGTGTTCCCAGTTCACAGCAATATCATCCTGACATCGCTGTGTCATAGCTAGATTTCCTTGCCTATCAGTTAACAAAATCCCAATACCATATTCTTACTCTTTGAAAAGTCTCAAAATCCCTAATGTATCCCATATTTGCTCTCACTGCTTTTCACGTTCAAATTGAAGTCTTTAGATAACTGAGTTCTAATCTGCACCTGGTATATGCAGCTTTTATTAGCATCAGACCTCACTGCATAAATGTGTGAAAGGGTAAGTAAGATAACTTCCAAAATATTAACACTGGAAAGAAACTAATAAGACATAAAATTCAGGAATTTAGAGTTTGAACCAATCAGTGAGTTTTTGTATATATTGATATTTAAAATAATGCTTGTATATATGAAAAATTGGTAGTTTAATGTCATTTTACTAGAGTTTTTAAAGTTCTGATCTTTTAAATAGCTTATTATTTCCTTTCTATTGAACTTCACTTGAACACCACAAAAAACTTTCATAATGCCTCTTCTTTCTTAGTTTTGTCATTTTTATTTGTTGAAGAGTAAATATATTGTCAGTAAGTAACTTATGTAGCAAAAAAATCCCAATTACCTTCAAACATTAATCTCAGAACTTCTCAATTAGTACATAACCTTCATTTTGAAGCTAGTCCTTAGGATGTCTGTGACTTAGAATGAGCTGGGATCATATAGCTTGAACTTGGTACAGCAGGAGACAGCCAAGATATAACACCAGGACACAGCCCAGAGAGCTCCCTATGTTTCTCATGACTGCAGAAGGAATAGAAATGGCAGAAAAGGCAACATCTACTCCATTCCCCAGGGATGTGACGGTGAGAGTAGCTTCAGAGTTGAGCAAAGAATACAACAGAGTTTTATCTCTTTTTGTAGTACAACCATGCTGCCATTAATAACTGCATGCTTGCTTATTCCTAGAACCAGACTTAAAAACATTTATTATGAGAGCCAGAATTTATGATGGCACAGAATTTCTACTGGAAGAGGAATTTATTTTGCACAATATACAGTAAACATCTACTCCTTTTTTATCACTACAAAACATTCTTTCTTAAGTTCCTCAGTGATAGTAGCAGCATAATTCCACATAAGAGGTGGTGTAACACCTGTACATCTACAAATGAGGTGTTGTCATAGAGGCAGGACAAAGCATATTTTGCAGAGCAAAAAATGGAAGATGAAAAGATGTAATGGGAGTGCTGAAATTTAAAAAACCCAGCAAGGATATTTAGAAGCTTGCATCATTTCAGCAGCGCAAATACGGATAAATGCAACTAATATGGAATCTTTATGCTGACATGCCTTACTACAGAATGAGATGTCCACGTTGGTACATAAGATAATAGAAAATCAGGGTAATTCTATCCAGTTTATAGCAATTTATGCCTGTTGAAAATTTTTTAGTATCAGGATGATGAAAGTGTGTAAGTTCTCCTGCTGAGATTAGGCTCCTACTGCTCTATACTCCATAAACCCTTAGGAAGCAACCATCTATGCCCTACAAAAATACCTGCTCAAACTGTAAACTCTTAAAATGGAATTACTCACTGAATAAACTTCTTGTGGGTAGTTTATTCTGCAGAATAGGAGTTTATATCTGCAGAATTACAGATTTAATATACAAGATAGAAAAGATACAGAAAGACTAGCAAGAGAACTCATGGGGATTGCCCAAGGTCTCCTGTCACATTAATAACAGAGTAGGCAATGAAATTTAATACAGAATCTTTTCTTACGTCCCCATTAGCAAATCATGTCTACAAAGGTCAATAAAAGAGATACACAGTAAAGCTATAAACAGCTGAATCAGAGCTAGATGTTCTCCTATCCTAGTGGTATTTTTATATATTGGTAAATGAGTTACCTTTACAGAAGCCAAGAGACCTGTATCTGCTGCTTTCAAATCAGGATGGCTAGCAACGTGTTGAGACAAGTGTGAAAGACAGAAACAAAAGAAACAAATCATATAAGCAAGCTTAAGTTCCTTTTGAAAGTCAATTTAATTTGAATAAAAGGTATTTTTAAAATAATCTGTTCTTTGATGGTAGAGAAAAACTACAGTAATTCCCAAAGTAACAATGGTTAAAGCCAAAGCTTGAGGTTAGAAAAGAAGGGGAGTGCAGCTACTGTTAAAGCACAATTTTTCAGTCCATGATTTTATCCCCATCTTTGCCACAAACCTATTGTGTGTTGGCAAGAATATAATTTACTTCACAATGGGTAAGTATTATTCTATACATTAAAAAAAAAGAAGCATATAGAAGTTAAACACATTTCAAAAAGCTATTTCCAAGTGAGATTGCCTCCATTTTTGACTGTGCATCTTGAACTACCTGTTGTTCAATATTCAGAATTTGGTGTTCCAGCAGTGCCCTTTGAAGATTAACCCTTAACTTTAATGTGTTTATTTATTCAAAAACTAACTTGCAAAAGATGCTGCAAGTCTACAACCAAGGTCTACTACCAATACACTTTGTGTATTTTTTCCATTCTCGAAACAGGTTTAAAAGAAAAGACTTGCTGGGAAAAAAGTGGAAACCAAACAAAAGCCTCTGGGTTTTTTTGACCTTAACAAACAAATAATTGGATGCAAAATTTTCTCCCTGGCATCCCATCCAACAACTCATTAATACAGGATGCATTGTGAGCCAGATAGCTTTTGCAATGCCCTGTGTGCCCTCACTGGAAGAGGCAGTGGCAATCTCAATATTAAAAACCCTATTCCATAATATGTGCTTTAGTTCACATATGTAAAACACTCAGGATATGTTGTGTAAAATAGCAGTGTGCAAAATAGGTCAGATGAATTGTACTGTATTGCCCATTCCTCTCCATTAGCTATAAATAGATCCTGAGATCCCCTATTCAGATATGACCATCACGCCTTTATGTCTTTAAAATTAAGTCAAGGAAGCTCCACCACAAAGGACAGGGTCACTTACAGCTCCAGAGGACTACAAATCCTTGTATTCCTACTAAGAATATCTATAAAATTAACAGATTTTTTTAAAATTTTTGTTGTTGCATATGCAACAGGTCTGGTGCACTAGATCTGTAGACTGAGAAAGAGGTCCTTGCGCATGTGGGGGTTACTGTGGGTCCCAGGGATGGCTGGCCCCTTGCAGGCCATGGTCATCCTGGATGTTGCACCACAGAGACACTCAGAGGGAGAAACTTGGTCAGCTTTGATAAGCATGTATTTCAGCAGCAACCAGGAACAAAACTGCTGTGGTTGCTGGTGTCACCAGGACATTACTCCTGCAGCTGGCAGGATAGTTTTTGGCATGTTAACATACTAAACTCCATTGATCCACATTCGATACAGCAGCAACACAAAATTGACTTGCATATGGGAAAAGATGCATAGACCATCTTCACTGCAATAGACTATCCATCCCCTGAAGCTTTTCCTTGTACCTCAGGATCTGAAGGGCCTTGAGTTATGCTCACCTGGAGTCTTTTGAGGATCACTCTCTAATCAGCATGACAGAAAAAGCACATTAGAGCACTTTGGTTCTTTCCCGAAGGATTACTGGAGATACATATGCAAGGTAGTATAAGCAAATACAGTGGGTGGCGGTGTGGAGCAAACAATTCTCCCTGCTGGGAAGATGGGCAAAGCACAGAGTTCAGGGTGTTGGTGCTTCAAACTGACACTGCTGACTCAATAAGGAAAAGTGCCTGGAGCCCTAAATCTAATGCACTCCAGTCGCACTCAGCCAGGTCTAGTAATTCCATGAACAATTGTATGAAACTGAGAAAAACCCAAGATTTCCTGCTCTTGTGGCTCCTTCTAATATTCAGAGGATCACAAAATGTTTAGGGTTCAAAGGAGGCTCTGGATATCATGTAGTCAAACCCCCCTGCTAAAGCAGGTTCACCTAGAACAGGTTGTACAGGATCATATTCAGGTGTGTTTCGAATATCTCCAGAGAAGGAAGCTTCACAACCACTCTGAGCAGTCTTTTACACTCTTCTGTCTCCTTCAAAGCAAAGAAGTTTTTCCTCACATTTAGATGGAACTTCCTGTATTTTAGTTTGTGACTATTGCCATTTGCCCTGTTGCTTGGTACCACCAAAAGGAGACTAGCCCATTCTCTTGACACCCACCTTGCAGATCCTTGTGTGCATTGATGAGATCTGCTCTCTGTGTTCTCTTCTTGATGCTGAAGAGGCCCAACTCCCTCAGCCTGTCCCCATGAGAGAGATGCTCCTGTCCCCTAATCATCTTAGATAATTCATGTTTTTGTTAAAGAGGTAAGTTCTGTTTTCCAGCTTAAATATGTTCTTGACCAATTTATACCTAATTTTTTCAGTCATACCGATTAAATAAAGTTGCCTAGGTACGTAGTAGCATGCAGAGATATGCATTAGTCATTGGTCATCATGTTTAAACTCAATTCTCACCTATTAACTGTGTGAATTCCAATAGGCCTAATTTCGTGCTGATTTATGCTGTAGAGAGTATCCTTAAGTTACCAAGAGGGAGGAATTTTGGCAAAGACATACATCAGCAAGATCATACTCTCTGGATTTGGCTAGCTTTCTAAAACAGCAAGTTGCTATCATATTTTTTTTTGTTGTTTTTCTGAAAGGATTTCAGTTGTCCCTACTGGCAGACTTTTAATGGTCAACACCCCTATTAATATTGTCCCACACACCAAGCCAGTGACTATAATTATTTTGATATCATCACCACTTGGGCTAAGTTTATTATAGTAGTACAAGATATGTGGAGTAGGAACCTCATTGTCTACAGGAATATTTGGAATATGTTTGGTAATAATTTTTTCTCCACAATGGGATAAAGAATTTGGAGGAAGGATACCAGTATAAGTAGATATGCTCCTCCATAAAGAACATCATTTTGTCTATTCTAATTACTTAGAGAGCAGAATTATATCACTGTTTCCTGCAATTACAAGGAAATGTATGGTATATTAGTTGCTTTTATGAATGTGAAACAAACTGATACTTTACTTTTTTTTATTCATTATCAATTCCACAACTTACTAGCAGGCTTTTGAAGGCCCACATGAAGGTGTTAATCCACACAGGAGGTAGGAGAAACAATAACAGATATGTCTGAGTGATTTCTGCTGGAAGTAAGGTCAGAATTGGGTAGAGATAGCTCATTGACTGTAATTCAGTAATTATCTGGAGATGGCTAATTATATAAAATGCATTGTTTCAATATATGAGACCTTATTTGAAGCCCATTACAATCAATAGAAAGATTTGGCTTTTGTTCAAGCTTTTCAATTGGAGAAAAGTCCGTGATATATGACCCACTGTCATATTATCACAAAGTTATTTAACTGATAATGGCCTTTTCCATTAAGCTATTTCTTTGAAGAAACAATAGCTTGTTTTATTGTGATCCTTTCTCCCTGTATATAATTTTTGTTAACCAAGTGTTAATTTTATACTAAGGTCTGGATGGAAAACTGCTTTCATAAACTGCTATCCCTTATGCATTTGAAAGCCCATTGAGTGGGTGATGCTTTGAGTCTTTGATCAAGGAATTGAGCTCATCTCCTTTAACCAATTAATTAAAAGCCATATCCTCAGCAGTAGCTGCTCACATCATGTTTTTCTGTGGAGCAGAATATTGCCAATAACTCATAACAGAAATATGAGACTGCCTAAGAAAGCACATTTATCACTGGGTGAGAGCTCAGCATCTACCACTAAAACACGAGTATGGTTAACAGATATTAAAACGAGTAAATGAAAAACCTCATGTTAAAGTTTAGGTCTTCTTTAAGTTACCATTGCAGTCATGTTCACATCTTCATAAAAGGGAAGTATAATTGGAGACCAATTCTCAAATCCTAATAGAGTAAAAAGATGTGGTTTGTTTATCATGAAAGACTGCTATTCCAACCACTAATCTTTCTGTCCTAGGAAGTGTCTTATTCTCTTTTCTGTGTTGGAAAGCTGCCTAACAAATGTATTTTCCAAGACAATGAAGGAAACAGACCTCTATTCTTTCTTATCAATTTAATCTCTTTCATTCAGCTGACAATAATGTCCTCTTGTAGGCTAGGTCTCTTTCCACATGAATTACTAAGTGACAAGTTACTTTTGCTTTTTCCTTTGTTTTTTTTTTTTTTTTTCCCCATGCCAGAATCTTAAAATGTAATAAAAAGGATTATTGGTATACACATTGTTTTTAACTATAAGAATACCTAAAAGAGACAAAGTATTCAGGGCCCTACTACTGTAAAATTTGCAGACACCGTTGTGGCAATCATAATTATTCCTGGCATTTTATCATTTGGTACTTTCATACTCCTTTTAATTAAAAAAATTATTCAAAGTAGACTACAGAGAAATCTGGTACCTGTTGGTTTCTCTGTAACAAATTCATGTCTGAACCCTGATTAAGTCAGAAAGAATTTAAGATTTTGTCACTGAGATTAATTAATTACAAATCCTATATTGCCCTCTGCCTCAGTTTCTCCCTTTGTTACATACCCATTGTTTTGTAAAACTGGCTTTTTCAAGCACAATTTTTATGCAGGAAAATGTTGTCAGTTTTAAAATACTGTCCAGATAAATCGTCTTGGTAAGAAAAAAAAAAAGTCTAACTACTGAAAACAAAATATGGCTAAGCATATTTCATTATACCTATTTAACAACCTTATTTTTTTCATCACTAGGAAATGTGAGAAAGAGAAAATGGAAAATAGCCCTTTACAAGCAAAAAATATCTTTAGTATTAGACATAAAATAACATTATGACATAGAAATAATTTAATGACCTTCATAAAGGAAAACATTCTTCCCCCTCTGCTCACCACCAGTCCCCAAAACAAATCCTGATTATGCAAAACTCAAAATCTCCTTTATGTGGCAATGGAAGTGTTTTTCTTTGATTTTTGAAGTTGATTCAGAAATTACCTGGAGTGAAAAAAGTGTGTCTCCCTCTAACCACAGATAGACTCAGAAAGGACAGCAATATTGACACTTTTAGTTAGAAATAATTTCTTGGAGAAAAAAACCCAAAACTTCCGAGCATCCATAGTGCATGCAATATCAGCTTCCTGAATTCATGGTTATGTGTTCATCTGGCATTTTGTCTGCTAGACAATGTGATAACCCTGACGAGGCACAAGTGCCAGGAAGAACACATTGACACTGTCCACACACAAAGCGCCACTTTTCCTGCAGAAATGTTTACCTCTGTTACTGTCAGTCCTGTCTAGATGAGGAGGGAGCCCAGGCTGTATCCATCATGGGCAACACCAGGGAGCTAAAGGATGCTCCCTGTCCCTTCCATGCCCTGGGGTAAACTGTCGTTTGAAGAATAGTTTATACTTTGGTGCATATTAGAAGAGCTTTGCCCTACTTATACTGGTTACATGAGGAAGAAGTTTTTATTAAGATGAGAATAAAGAAAAAATGAAATAACATAGCATCATACTGAGTCTTACAGCAAATACACAAGGACAGGGCAAATTATCATCAGTCAGAGTCTGGGTTTTCCATTTCAATGAACTATGTTAGAAAGCATAAAGTGTTCATATTTACGTAAGTTAGTTAGCAGATTGTTGTCAGAAAAGATGAATAAGGCTTTCTAGAGGCTTCCTGAGCCATAATTCTATTTTCTGTTTTGAGGGGGAAAGAAAAAAGTTAAAGAAGAAAGTAGATTAGTAATTTGCTCTTACTTGCCATTTGCTTGCATCAAAACTCTGGGGTATTGCCTGCCTTTTGATTCATCTGTTCCCTTGGCATGGGAATACACTTAGCCAAATAGGAAATATAATAAGAATCATGCTTC
Source organism: Molothrus ater (assembly GCF_012460135.2). Lineage (NCBI taxonomy): Eukaryota > Metazoa > Chordata > Aves > Passeriformes > Icteridae > Molothrus > Molothrus ater. Next base: position 25,359,036 of record NC_050482.2, on the reverse strand, counting down.
CTTATGGTATTTCCAATTGGAAATAGCACAAGGAAAAATGCTTTATCATTTTATTCCTAAACAGAAATAATCTAAGAAAGCTTGTTCCTCACAACATTCCCTGACTGATTAAATAGGTGATACATGTCAGGGGAACATTTTTCAATAAACTTCACTGAGGTGGGAAGTGTTTCAGCTGTCATAGTAGCCCACTGCTCCTCTGGAGGAGTAGGTGGTACACCTGAGAAACAACCTGAATTCACATTTGAGACAAACCATACAAAGTAAAGTAAACCTAATGACCCAAGGTCTCAGGGATCTACTTCAGAAAATTGTCATGGTGCCATCAGAGAGAGTGTATTAGAGACTAGAATTGAAGAGTCAAAGAGGCAGATTTCCTGCAGCTACTGTGTCTATAGCTATAAGTATTGTTGAAAATCAGGGCTGATTCTCTTTTCACACAAGCTTTATTCAGTGTATCTATTGATCTGCTTGGTATAAGAGAAAAGCAACAGTCTTATTTCCCTTCCTTGAGAAAAAGAAATTTCTCAAATATATACATTCAAGTTACGTACCAATCTAAACCAGCAAGAAAAATCATAGCATCCACATTTATAATTGGATTTAAATTCATGAAAACAGCCCAAGAGCCAGTCTAGTTCGGAAAACAATCTGCTACATCCCATTGACTCTGATAAGGGGTTGTTTTCTTTTACTACTGATATTTGGGAACTGAGTTAGGATACTCATATTGAAAATCCTGAAATATTGATTTGCTTTATTTGTATCCATCTGTCTTTCTCTTGTCTCTGCTTCAACAGAGTCCAGATAAAAAGCAGCTTGCAGTAATTGTTTTGGGAGGTGCTTACACAAGTTCTGCTAGGCAAATCAAGTAAGCCTGTTTTCACCGTTATCCTAATTATAAAGTTTGGGTTGTTCCCACTATCATTTTGAACCGCACCTTTCACTATCTCTCACTTGCTCTGGAACACAGTGAAAATTAGGGAAATGCAGAGGAAGTTGCAGGGTTCTGGGTTTTTTTATTTGCTCTGGTAGAACTCAGGACATCTCCAAACCCACTCTAACTCCCTCCACAGCCACAGGGCAGAAATTAATGGAGTTAGGTTCTACCAGACCTCCACTACAGTTCCCTGGTAATACATCTTTTCCTACATCACATGTTTTCTTGGTATCTTTAGCAAATTAGGATAATTTTGTTTTAGATAAACAAATGCATTATTTAACCTTCTCAGTGCTGTGAATTAAACCTTTCCCAATTTTTTTGTGTATCTTAACTGCTACTGTCCAGCTTCAGAAATATTTGATTGTCCTTTAACTCACAAATTTCTAGAATTCACATGAAAGGTTTTTAGATCCAGTATTTGAAAGAACCACCAAAATAAATAAATGAAAATAAATGTGAAATAAAGGTGGCCCCAAAGCCCTCTATAAAATCATCAAAATGTCATCTTTATGCATTAAAAAGTGTAGGAAGAATGTTTTATAATACAAGTATGTGACAAAAAGCTTTATTTTTCTGCCTTATTGGTTTTAAAAAATTTGTGGTGCTGATTTTGACCTAGAAATACAAAACAATAAGCAGTGGGAATTACCTCCATGACATTAAATGTGCTGTTGTTTGTCAAGTTTTCTGACAAGCAATACATATAATTTTGGAAAAATAAAAACTTTGAAATTGTCTATTTAATTTCTTTCCTTTGTGTGAATGCCCATATGAACTCAAAAAAAATTGTAAGCTTCACTTTTTATGTTCACAAAACTGGTTTCCACCACATCACATTGTCTACTTAAGCAGAGCCAGGGAGGCAAAATGCTGCAGATGCTCTGGGTAGAAACTCCATGGTCAGCAGTGTCTGCTCTGCTATGCCTGATTTGTATCATCAGACAACTCCAGAGGGGCTTTACAGTGTGAGTGGTTGGCTCTAAAAGATTTTATTATGGAATCTTTTTGCTGGATTAAGTTTGCCTTACTGGGTACTGCATCAGATTGTATTTCATCACCACACAGGAGTGAAAAAACAAGAGGCACTTTAAGGTTGCTTTAGAGCAGAAGGTTTTGCAATGCAGAAATAAATGCAACTGGTATCTGCCCTGACCAGTGCTTGTCAGAATGTAAGTTCTCTGGGGGCACACAGCAGTTATATGTTGAGGGCCAACCCTGTTGAACCTTCTGCACCTGGCAAGATGCCCCTTAATCAGAAGTGCCAGAAGCCCCATTCAGGCACAGCACAAAAGAAAGACTGTGTGATTTTTTTTTAATCTTATATTGCTGATAGGGTCTTGCCTTTCAAGCATCTCTGATACACTTTGTTAAGAAAAATTCCAGAAGAACTTCTAGAGAAACAGTTTGCACAGATAAAGCTCAATCTCAAGATCCTGTGTTTGCAAGCTGTGCAAATCAAAAGTTTTCTAAAGAATAGCTCTTTTGTAATATGCACTGCAAGTATCAACCAGGCTCTTTAAACAGTCTCAGCAGCCCCACCAGCAGGATGCCCAACCCTACTGACTGATCTTCCAGAGCAAACAGATGTTTTAAGATACTCAGATTTATTACGCTTTGAAAAGCTTATTAGAAGAAGCAAACTAAATGTTAAATTTTTACAATCCAGTATGTAATCATATACAAGTGCATTAGAACAAACTTCTCCCCTTCCACACCCAATTTCATCACTGGAATGGAAATTACGGTGTTAGCACTTAGGAGAGGGAGCTGCATCTGCATGCAATGAGAGGAAGAGATCACATAATGGTTTGTAAGGCATATCAGATTTATTCTGTGAGGTAGATAAAGGTCTTTAAAAGGTCTTACTCCACTTGTGGAATGAATTTCTTATCATGTATAAATTCTGTGTAAAACATTTCTTTTTCCAGGATGTGGTTTGTTTTCTGAGAGAGGAGAGAGAAGCTAAATATTTCCACTCCTGTATAATAGAAAATCCCCTGATTTCAAAAAGATCACACCCTGAGTGGTTAGTTAATACTGGAAACATAAAAAAGGTACACTGTTCTGAAAGATCATTTCATTCCAGCTTTTCTAACCAGAAACGGAGTGAATAATTTTGCACTATAAGCATAGCCAAAGAACAATGGCAATTTTTAGAGGAGAGTAAGTGTAATTTTGGGAATCAAACTTAAAGCAAATTTTAAAATGTTATAAATTATATTAAAAAAACAGAAACAAGCCTCAGAAGCTGTTTTGAGTTGGTTCATAACTATATTTCCTTTGCTAAAAAAATAAGTATTCTGGATTTCATTTCATATAAGAAGTTTACAGCACACAACAAAAGTCACACCTAATTTTTTCCAAGAAAAAGTGAAGCAGATAATCTGATAAAACAGCATCAAAAGTCTTCCAATGACAGCTTAGGACATGAAAGTGATTTCGAGACACCAGTCCAAACAACAATGAACTCATGAAGAGGGCTTCCATCGGCTTCAGCAGGCTTCCAGAAAGGCTCAAAATCATTAATGGAACTGCTGACAGGGGAAGAGATTTAAGCGGCAGCCTTGCTGCTCTATGCCATTGCCTCTCTTCCCAGAGTGAACTGTATCCCCTCTCTCTGGGAAGTTCTCTCCCCTGTTTGGCTCCCTCTATACCTGACCACAAGGACGGGCTCTCCAGGGAGCTCCAGAAGCTGTTCTCAAGTGGTCAGAATTTAGGGAGCATCCCCACCATTCCAAGGAAGGTACTCAACAAAACAGAAGTGAATGCTATAAGGCAATTAGTTCATTGTGCTGTCAAATGGAGACTGATTCCTACAGCTTCAGATTGACTATTTTTTGGTAATTAAGACAGCCAAGTTGCACTTTTCACAACCAGTAGCAGACAGATTCTCCTCTTACTTTGGCTAGTGAGAGGAAACAATTATTTTCTTCCTGAATGTTCAAGTCCTTCAAGTATATTTATATCAGCCTACATTCCCCCTTTTTAAGACAAGCTATATCACTATTCCACAATATTAAAATGCCACATTCTATGGCAGGCCATCAGGAAAAATAATTCTGGGATAAAATTTTCAATATTTTTATATTTTATTTGGATTATTTTGTAAATAAGGCCACACAGTTATTATCACTGTTATTTTTTTTTTTTTTTTACTCATTCACAGTTATGAGGTTCTTTACCAAAATGTTCCGGTTCAGTCTTCTCTCATTGAAGAAACATGGCCACAAGTTTTCAGATCATTACTATATTTAGGAATTCACCTGGGATTGTCATAGACAGATATTAGCAGATGGCAAAGCAATTGAATGATGACGTGGCCTTGGCAACCCAGGACTTTATAAGCTTCCAACTGAACTCTAACAGTGTGATCTATCTAGCATAAAAATTCCAGTCTCTAGGAAATTGCAGTTAGCACAGAGCACAGCAATAGACATTTTCATCAAAGCAGGACACTGTATGTGCCAGCCCTGTCTTCTGATGGCTGTGCTGTTCATCCACTGAGTATTGCATACAGTTAAGATTGCATGCTTCTCTGCCAGGACTAATTTGGGGCTGTACATTAGACATTACCTGTATTTCAGGATCTCAACCATTTTCAAATAATGCTCTCCTCAGGTAAAAGGGCAATAGTATAAAAGCAAGAGTTTTTTTGTTTGGTGCAGAGTGATTTTTTTTGTACTGGTCAAGACCACTTCAAATATTTTCATACCAGCTGCAAAACAGTTTTTCAACTTTCACTAATAGACTTGCAAAGCATAAAGGGGCCTCCTTATCTGTTCTTAAAAATGCAGAAGAAACCTATTATGACAGTTCCTAGCAATGCTGCTTTAGGGGTTATTGGACTGCTCACACAAATCTGAGGAGAACTGAGTGCAATGGCGCTGTCCGCAGAGCCAGTTCAAACATTAGAAATGAGGTGGCCACATTAATTCTGCCTGGATTAATCAGCCCTGCCAAGGCATCCATGCATTAGCCCATATGGAGCACTGACATGGCTCCAGCCCCTCTTTCTGGGCATGTCAGGTCTCTAGAGCTGGACTGGATTTCTCTGTTCCACTGCCTCGAGCGATTCCAGCACACTCAGTGGTGCCCCTGCAGCAGTTTAAAAGTTGACTTATCTCTGTGTGACTCCCTCCTTGTTCTTATTTTTACCATATCCATTCAAGGTAAAGACATTATATGCATACATTATGTCAGCAAATTAGAATACCAAATACACAAATGGACCACTTATGCCCAGTAAACTGACACGCCCAGAATACCAGAATGCAGCAAATCCTTAACTCCCACTTTTGATTGGGATGCAAACTTTTCATTTCATGAAAAATTCCAAAGTCCCTCAAAAGTCTTCTGCTGTGGAACAAAGTCTGTATCAAGAAAAAGGGCTGTCATAAACAAAAGTACTTTATTTTTCTAGGAAGTAAAAGTGTTAAAAACTGTGTAGCTCATATGAAGATGTTTTGGTTGATGGTTATCTTTTATATATTTGCAGTTACAATGAAGTAGGAATTTATGACATGAAGAAAAGGCAAAACTGTTCACAAAATACTTTAAAACAATTGTGCATAGTTGACATATAATGTACATACTTTTGAAGTATCTGTATGTTTCATTGGAGAAACTCCTACATTAAAATTTTGCAGTTTTCCCTTGGAAAAGGACCATGTAAAATAATTCTCATCTTGGTCTAGCACCAAGTTTCCACTGCTCCTTTATCCAAACAACAATATAGTGTTTGCTTATACTGAGTGATCTGACTGGAAGACAGACTGCCCTCCTCTGAAATTTTTAAAAATTCAGTTTGCTATACTGATTAAATTATTACCTTTTCCAGTATTTTTTTTTCTCATTTCTTACTTGGAACTGCAGTTCCAAATTAGAACTGGTGAATCAGGAGATGAAGAAAACTTATGGCTTACTTTATTCTTGAGTTCTTAAGTCTTGCCTTTTACCTTGAGTATGAATTCCTCCAGTGTTCATTTAAAGCTTAAAACTGTTATATTTTTATAATATCTTAGGTTAGATTTATAAGATTGACTAGAATTTTTCATGATTCCTAGAAATCATATCCTCTTTTTCACCCAATTTCGTCTAGCTTTTCCATTTTCTAAATCAGTATGACATTGGTCTGATTTCTGTAGTTATTGCTGGAATCTTGCTCTTGATTTGGCATGATTAAGAAAGGGTGCTTTACCATTATTCTTTTGATCTGATTCAGATTTTTTTTGAAACAGAAACCTTCTCTTCCAGTAACCATATAAGTAGGCTATTTTAATAAACCCTTAAACCTCCTCATTCCTGATGTGGCAAATTGGATGGGGAGCAGATGATCCTGAATAAAACTTACCTAACAAAAGGAAAAAAAAAGAGTGTGTGAGTTTTTTGTTTGTTTAGTTTTGTGTGAGCTTCGTTTGTTTTGTTGTTTTTTTTTTAAATGTAGATCCGTTCTTTGATACATTCCAACAAATGTTTTCTTTCTTTTCCCACTCTCTCAAGGCAGCCCTTGCTGGCCAGCTTGTCTTGATATGCTCTGACCTATCTCACCACATAAGATGTAGTAGAGTCCTAGTGGGACATAGTGATATGATATTCAGAGATTTCTTGTGTCAAATGAGGAGTTGGGTACTTAACTCTGGGATGCACGATATTCTGCACATCTGATTTGGGTGAGGACGCGAGGGAGTGAACAGAAAATGTTAATTAGCTCCCTAATATAAAATAACAAAGAGTTATTCAAGATGGTGTCTTTGTCCAGGATTAAGGAGTTTCTGCATGGCTGGGATTCTCATGCCAGATGCACACAGTGTGATTTGGTAACCGGGTCAGGCCTTCAGTTATAAGTGACAGACATTTTCAATTCTTTAGGAAAATAAACAGTCTTTTGTACAATAGCCCGTTGTTAGAGCAGCCATGTAAGAGGTGGGTAACCTGAGATGAATTCTCCATTTCAAGATAACTAAACCCACATCTCCTATAAAGTCACAGTAAAATCCTCAGAGCAGATTTTTGAACTGAAATGGCCTTAAAGATGGGGACAGTTACCTAGTGCTGTGGTGCTGTGCTCCCTCTGAGAACGGCAGCAATCATGAACCTTGCAGAATTCCTCAAACTTAATGACTTTTTTTTGAAAAAAAAGTGGAGTTATCTGCAGCCTCTCAGATCTGATAACAGGTGGGGTGGTTTTGGAGGTCACTATCTTAATTGTCTGAATTTGATTTAATTGTGGGGTGTTTTTGCATATAAGTGCTATTTTGGAGCTCATCTGGTTTCCCCAGTAGAAATACATGTTTTACCATTACCATCATTCTCTTGATGCTTCAAAATAATTCTTTATAACAGCCTGGGCTCCTATATAATTTTTGAGCTCCTTAGTTAGAAACATCTGATAGTAGGCCCTAAGTCAGAGGAAAATCACATGGATATTCATCATCTGAATTACCACACTAGATTTTGCTGTCAATAAAGAAACATCTAGTCAGCTTGTTTGTCTGCTTTCTGTATGTGGCATTAAGACAACAAGATCCTACATTGTTTTCCTATTTTGTTGCATATCAAGTGATTCAGGCAGCTACTTCATAGCTACCACTTGAAATGTTTTGCTTGAATTTATCTGAAATTTAAAGTCCATGTACCATCTGCAGCTATCATTACTAGTCCTGGAAGACTAATTTTTTAAATATAAAAATATTTGGGTCCTTCTCATGAGTTCTACAAAATGTACAGCTCATGGGTATTGGTTTGATAACACAGGATGACCTGCTAAAAAAGGCTGATGGATTTTTCTGAGATAAACAATGTTTGAAATATATCCAATCCTTTAAAAATAGAATGTTATTGAAAAGTTCCTTGAAAAATCTATGGAAGTCTTTGGTATATTATTGTAGTGGCTCAGTACCATTACTGTTAAAAAAAATGCACCTAATTTTGAGCCTAATTTTGTCAAGGTTCAATTTCAAGCTATTGGATATTATTACATTTTTGTTAGCTCTGTTGAAGAGCCATCTTATTATGAAATTTCTGTTTCACATGTAGGTATTTAAGGACTGTGATTAATTTATCTCTTGATAAATTAAGTTGACAGTGTCTCTTGAACCTTGTGCTGGAAGATATATTTTTCAATTTCATTTTCCAGGTTTTTCTCTAATTTTCCAACACATTTCCTTAATTTTAGAAAGCTGAACTGGACAAATATTTAAATAGTTGTGATATGCTACAAAGTGCAACTTCTGCTTCTTAAGTTACAATATATGTAAATGAGGGTCCTATTAACCCTCTAAAGGAAAATATAGCAATGTGAAACATCCAGGATGCAGATAGAATAACACACCAACCTTCATAGTAATTTTTTTCTCTTGGAGAAGTTTCTCATTCTCTAGGTATGGTCTGCATTTTTCTCATGTGTATGAATTCATATTTAGCCATTTCAAAACACATTTTTTTATTTATCTGAAAAATTAGGCAATGTAGTTGGTTATTTTGTACCACTGACATTATCAAGGCCATGTTTCCTATTTGTTAGGGCTTAATATTATTTATTATTTAAGATTATTTATTTATCTATGCCTTTGCTTGCAACTTTAGAAAGTCTCAGGATATTGTGAAGTCAAGTAACTTATAAAGCTTGCATTTTTTAAAATTCTTATGGTTCTTAACCAAATTTATAAGTACGTAAATTCAGTTTGTGAAGGTCCATTTTCCACAGATGTTTGTGGATTAGCATTTACTGTCATTTAATATTTTTTAATCTTTCTGCACTTATTTAATGTCTGCTATTCCATGAGTTGGTACAAAGTGCTCTATCTTGTGGGAATGGGTTGCCTCTTAAAAGGTCATTCAATGTACAGCTAAAGCAACTTTTCTGACTTATAACTTTCTTGCAAACTGTTAATTTGTTTTACCTCTGTTTCACCCACTCACAGGCAGTCCCATGTAAGTGGACGATGGGTAGGAAAAGATTTCCTGCTCTGTCCTTTCAAATCTCTCTGCTTTTCTCTCAGAAGGTCAATTGCAAAAGACCTCCAGTGAAATCCTCAGTCAATCATTTTAGAACAAATGTCATCTTGCTTCTTGTATCCCATATGAAACAAGGAAAGTTAAGGAGACCCTGGAACTAAAAACCTGCTCTCTAGGCTGGCTTTTGAAGCTCACTGTAATATCTCCGACAATGTAGAAAGCTCTGCGAGACCGAAGGAAGATTGCAAATCAGTGTCTTTCCAATAAGCTGCTTCTCCAATTTGGGCTGTACATTTCACTTTTCTGTGTGTTTTGGGTTTGTTCTATAGACATCCAGTGGTAGGCTTGATTGGAAATAAAGTGAAGGGTATATATAGTTCAAATAGTTTCCATTTTATTTCAAATATCTTGGCTTTTTTCCATTCAATGAATAGAACAAGTTCTTTTTCCCATGGGTTTTTAGAACCAAATCTTCCAACCAGAGACTGTATCTGGCACAAACCATCCCTGCACTTTTTATATCCTTATGGTCTGGCGTATCAAGTCACTAGACAGGAGTCTGTTTCACTGAGTGCTTCTCACTTGAACGTGGATCTTATTTTGTCCTATCTCAAGCTATTTTCTGAAGGCATATTTGCTATGGGCTGAGGAATATTAGACTGTGGCATGACATGAAAATAGAGATTGAATGGTATTACAGAACATTACTTCTTGTGTAGGTAATTACAGAGACATGTAGAGATTTAGCTGAAAGACTCCTATTAGTAGCAGTAAAAACCTCATGGCTAAGTGCTTGTGCAAGGATTAGGAAGTTTGCAGATTTTCAAATTTTATTGAAGGGGTGGTAATGCAGCATCATAGAGTAAAACCCTCTTTTTCTACAAAGTAGGAGTAATATAGGCGGCTTTAGAGAAAATCTCTTCCCTTTTGCCAATGGAGAACATTCACGGCGTTCTGCAGTGACCTCTCTGAGCCAGGAGAAGCTATTCACCTCCTATCATTCAAGGCCAGCTACAAACAAAGAGAAGATAAACATGAAGAAACTTCTCATGGCAGGTTCCTTCCTCTCTTAGCTTCATCAGTGAAGTGGGCAGCATGAAAATTGGGCAGAATGAACACAAAGGTTCTTCCCCATCTCAGAAGAAAAGGAAGGTGCATTGTAGCCTCAAAGTGAGATCCCACCTACACAGAAAACTCATGGGAGCAAGAGGGGTTCCGAGATGGCATTTCATTGGGCTAAAGTAAATTTTTAGAAAAGAATAAGAGCAAATGCTCACCTTCCATGTAAATCTCCACATCCAGCTCAGGCATTGCTTCAGAGACCACAGTTGCAGGCCATAAGGAGGGCCTGGAGGCAGAGTGAGAAAAAAGGGTGGCCATGCTGTCTTTGTGACAAGGTATTTCAGTGAAGGAGAAGCTCAAAATCCTGTGACCTGTGAAAGAAAGATGGGGAAATCTGTATCTCGACAAAAAAAGCTGAAAGATCAGTGGGATTTGTGAAGTGTCATATGTGACACAGGGAGGAATGCAGAAGAATAGCACTCATTTTCAGGTAGCACAGGAGCAGTGAAGGGAGCTGAGAGAAGGGCCATCAGCTGTGTGTAGTGAAGAAAGGCTCAAAATGACTAGAGATTTCCCACAGAGAAGATACAGGACTGAGTTTAATTTGGAAATTAGGGAAGTGTGTAGGTGAGGTATTATAGGTAATTTTCTCATCTGTTCTGCAATTACCACTCCTGCAACGCTGTTATTTGGACAAACAGCAATGGCAACTTGTTGCAGCAAAGATGTTCAAAAAGGCACAAATTAAAGGCAAATGGAAATAACAATTTAACAATTCATATTAAAATTGAATCACAAATGAATCTTAAAGATAGATTGTTTTACTTTGTGATTATGCAAAAGATTTGTACTGAAAGCCAGCAAAAATACACCATCATCTATTTCACGAGAAATACATAAAAATTACCTTTGAGCAATAACTGCTTTATTTAGATTCTATTTATTGGGTGTTAAGTTCTTACTGGGGCTTTATAATTTAATTAAATATGAAATTATTTTAATGTTCCATTCCCAAAATTGAGGAAAGCATTGGGGGAAATTGATTAGAAACTAGAAAAGCAAAAAGCAATGAAGGCTCAAACATAAAAAGAGAAATTAAAGTGTCATATGAAATCTCATTTTGTTTGATATTGATTCCATTCATTCACAAAGGATGATTAAGGTATTACTAATAAAATGAGTATTTTAAAGGCTATAAAATAATGTAACATTGCAAAGTTATAACAGATTTCTAAGTGTCAAAAACTCATTGGTACACTTCAAAAATACTCCATTTTTTTCTTTTGTTTCTCATCACAGAAATGACTGCAGTTTACATGCCAACAGAAACACTGATGGGTGACTCAAGGTTTTAGTCTGTAGCTCTGATAACATTCCACTTTGCTTGCAACAGTAACTGCATCGGTACTCTGCAGTATAGGCAGAAATAGCTTTCTTCATCAAATGCTATATGGTTACACAAGGTTTTAAAATACAAAAACCACTATGAAGTCTGCTATCCATTATAATATGTTACTCTCTGATTGAACTTTTAAATATCTTGAAACTCTTTTATTTTAATATAAATGTTATACATCTAAGAATAATATATTTTATAAAATATTTTTAATTAATTATAAATAATATACTAAATAAAAATAATATAAAGGTAACTTTCTGTTAAAGTCACCTGAATGGAGCAATGAATACAATTGTGCTTCAAAGTGTGTGTATTTTACTTTGAAGCCCAGATTCTGTTAAATTTCCCTTAGTCAGGTTGGGTCAACCCATGGAACCAACCAAAGTAACTAGAATTTGGCCATACATTTGGCTATACATAAAACTAAAAGCATACCAGAAAGAGCTGTGGTTTAAAGTCTGCACAGTTATGCCACATTCTCACCTTTACGAGGCATGACTTGCAGCCATGCAGAATGAAGAATGTGAGATCAGGAATCCATGGAAAAATACTTCTAAACCCATAGACCCTGGGCCCAGTTGAGCACAAACATTGACATTTTAATCTGAAACATTTTTCTGAAACAGTCTTCAAGTACAGTGAAAAACATAATGACAGAAATGTTCTGTGTGATGCCAAATGCTGCTGTTTTCAACAGTAATGGCAATATAAAAAGTGCAGGTGGTCATCTTCTTGCCCCCCACCTTCTTTTTCCATATCTTTCCGTTCTTTCCTTCTCCATTTTATCACTTTTAAAAATATTTTTTTTATTTAGACAGTGGAAAAACAGAGAGAAGTTTAAAACAGCAAAATGAATTAAATCTGTGAAAAGCACAGATGTTATGGTGGGCTCAGAACAGTGGGTCTTACTGCACCACTATTTCTCTGAAATTCTCGGACCTATGGCCTTACTACAGAGCCATTGAAATTACCAGGAATTTGCAGAGGAGCTGACAGTGTTTAATCAGTAATAGTATCAATAGTGGTATCTTGCTTTGCCATGGGATTTGCTGCAATCACTTTTCCCCAACTTCTGTCTTCACTGCTCAGATAAGTGCTCCTCTCTCAGTCACTTACTTCTGTGCTAGTAGGTGTGGGACTTGTGTGTGTGCAGGTGTTATATGTTAGACAGATCCTTATTCCAACAATCTATCTTTCCTTTTTTCCCTCTCACCTAGACCCATAGTCATATCAGTAACATAATGCCTCCTTTTGTGCACTGTGATGTGAAGGAATTTTTAGGGCCTGGAGTTACTTCTCAACAAGTCAGGCAAGATATTTTTGAACACTGGTATTTATTTCCCACAGCAGTGAATCATCTTTGTGGTAAGGATAATGCCATATGGTGCCATGAATTATATCTGAAAAAGCATACAAATGTATGTCTTTGGTGGAAGCTCTGTTCATTTTTTAGCATTTCGTCAGAGTGGAACTTTGAATGATGATATCAAAGAAGAAGGAAAATCTGCGTGAACATGATTTCCAGCATTGGCCTAGCTGAATAAGAAACAAATAGCTGAACAGAAGGAAATGATGTTGATGCTTCAGAATGACTAGGGGCCAGTTATGTGGAAAAACCCCCAAACCCTACAGTATTTCAGCCAGATGGCTGCAAGATGACTTAAGAAAGACAGCACTCAATGGCAACAAGTCCTTGCAGCAAAGAGAGGAAAAACCCAATCGTCCCTTGTCTCTTGCTTCTGAGCATGAGTTCCAAAGAGTCCCCTCCTACCTGGCAGCCTAGATGTGAAGCTTAGTCAGATTTTTATTGCTCCCTGGTTTGCATCTCTTCCAAGGCTTCCAGCCATTTCATAGCCTAAGCAGGCAGGGCAGCTTTTGCAATCTGCTTGGAGGAATGCTGTCATCCATGGGGATCATGTTTCACCTTCCCCAAAGTGGAGGGATGCCCAGAAGGAACCAGGCCAGGCAGAGCTCTAGTTTCAGGAACTCTCCCTTTAGCATAACTAAGGAGAGCTTCTCATGCCAAGATGCTACTGGGCTTCCTAGGGCTGAGGCACTCTCCCACTTGGCATTCTGTATTTTGGAAACAATGGCAAGAGCCTGTGCCTTTTACCATGTTTCCAGATAAGTGTTCCAGGAAGAAGTTTCTATCTATGTTCCAGTGCATTATTAAAGACATACTTTGAGCCAACACAGCACACACACTGGGTTTTCTCCATCCACCAACAGCAAAAAATCTCAGCTCCTGAGTGTTTCTTATCTCCTGGTTGTTTATAATGCCTAATACTATTTTTTGTTTCTTTAGCTCTTAAACACAGACATTAAAGGCAGGGTGAGCAGGATTGTCTCTCTATTGACATCATCAGGGGATGCAATAGCTTTCACCACAACTGAATTTTATTCAGAATCTATGCAACTATATAAATGTTTGCTTTTTTAACATAGTAGATATACATCAGTCTGAGTCCCTGAGTCCCTCCTTTTCCAGGAGAGGAAAAAGTTAATTCTTATTTGTTTTGCTACTTAGATAGCACAAGTAAGCTCTTCAGTAATGTAGGCTATGTGCTCAAACAGTGGGAGTTACCTTTTGAATTGAAAGAGGCAAAAATTAATTGCATTTTTTGATTGCCTTTCTGTCATTTACAAATTATCCAAGGATGCGGTCAAGTTTGATACACTGCTATGCCTCACTGCAGTTCTGAATTAATGTTTATGGCTAAGTAATACATCCCCAGATAACAGATTTGGAGTATTGACCTTATGGTGCAAACTGTTTCTGCAATACAGGACAAATTAATGCTCATATTGTTTTTGGTGTTTTGGTAGTTTTTGGTTTCATTTTTTTGTTTGTTTGTTCTTTATTAATTTGGAAAAGCTATATCCCAATTTGTTAAACTTTGAGCAATTTAATAATTAAAAAATAAAGTAATTGGCAAAATATTTTGTCTGCTTCCCAGCGGCCAAATCTTATCCTTTTGGGAACCTTTTATGCAAGCATAAAGTTCCTTCAGATTTCCAAGTCATACAGGAAAGGCTGGCAGGAAAGTAGGAATTCCTCTGCATGAAACATTTGAAATTATCTGAAAACTTTTGGCTCCTCAAGGAAATAAAATAAAATTGTTTCCCATTAAGAAAAAAAAAAAGAAAAAAAAAAAAGAGAGGGAGAGAGACAGTGCAGCACAGATTAGCCAATGGGGATTAGGGCATCTGTAGATCAGATGGTGCCCTGGTCTGCCTATAGCAAAGCGGTATGATGAAAGGCTCTTTCTGTTCCAGTCCTGAAGTCCTCTCCTGAAACTGAGATTCTGTCCTAGGAAAAGTTTTTACAAACAAATTATTTCTGTGGAAAACTTTGATGTCAATGGCAAAAAGTTCCTTGAAAGAAATCCTAGTGTATAGGAGCTGTACAAGAAGCTTAGCATCTTTTTTAGCTTTCCTTAACCCTGGAGAAGCCTAACTGAAAGACCTGGAAGTAAGGTCCTTATTACTCTTCTGTATTCACCTTTTGATACATTTCTATCTTCTTGTTTCTCACATATCCCCTTTTTCCAAATACTTTGTTCATTTGGCATTGAAAACACAAAATAGGACTCCTACAAAAGCCTTGAACTCCAGGACCGTCCACCACCACGTCATTTATGGCCCCAGATCAGAACTCCAGCTCTATTCAGCAAAATACATACCCAATTTCTACTTTTAAATGCTTTGTCTTATCTGGAGCCTTTGAGTGTGACCCTGAAAACCTTATCCATACAAGTAGTCTCTGTTGTCCCTATATAAGTAACATTTAACTGCTTGTGCATATAAAGGTTGCAAGGTGAGTCCCTTTGAATATCATTATCCCAAATATAATAACTGCTTTGCTGAAACTCTCATTGTCTTTCCAAAACCAACCCATATTACTCAATAGAGAATTCTGGAGGAAAAAAAATGCAACATTTTGAGAGCAGGCAGAGGTCATATGAATGCTGCCCAAGATTTTTGATTGAGTAATGCACTTTGGAATAACTTGCTGTGATTGTTTGGCAGAACACTGTTTATTGTTCAAGTGAAATTTTTCACAGTTAATAAGATGGTCAGTTGCAGGTATTGAAAATATTTGCCCTGCCAAATACCACAAGAGTGAAAACCTTCAAGCTGGTTGAATAATGAGACAGAAATCATTCCAACAAGCTGCTTGACAGCTGCTGGAGAAATTTCCAGAATATTATATGGCCCAAAATGAAATTGTTTTATTGAGTAAAAATAAACAAACAGAAAAATATTTCTGAAAAAAAAATTGCCAAGATATTTTGATTGTGTTATTTGCAAGGAATTGTTTGACAGAGCAAAACTACTTGATGGTTGTTTTTTTTTTTTTTTTAAGAGGATACTATTGTTTATCCAGATATTTCTCTACATTCATAGACTTCTTTCCATTGGCCACATGATACCATCAGTTTTTTAACAGATTCTCCAGTGATGTTCATGGAAAATTCTGCTTAGAAAGCTCTTGTTAATTTCTTCTGCTTTGAAAGTAGAGAGAGTGTATGAATCACAGCAGTGAAGCTGAATTTGGACGATAAAACCCAAAAAATCCACACGAATGTGTGATGATTCAGGAACAAATACTTCTTTCAGGAACTAATATGCTTGGCCTAATATGGATGAACACTTGGTGTTACTGAAAATGCAACTCAGCTTTTGCTGACACTGTTTACAAATGATATTCACATATCCTACCCCCATGTTCTGTAAGGCAGAAAAATGTTTTTCTGACATGGGCACATCTGGACTTTGCCTACTTCCAACAATCTGAAATACATCTTTGCCAGAAATTACTAAAGACACAATAACACTTTCACTAAAATCTCGTGTAAAAAATGCACTCAAATTCTGTAATTACTTAAGTACAAAAAATACACAGATGTCCTCATTGTTTTCATGATTTTCAGGGAATGAAAATGGCAATAAATAATTCTCTTCTTATCATGGAACATGAATAAATATCTCAGAGAACCTAAATCCAAATCTGATTTAAATTTGGAAGGACTTAGCAACAACAGCAGCAGAAGTCTTGTAAAGTAAAATATACCCAGCCAAGAGTGAATAATGCATTACCCCAACAACCAATCCTCCCTTTCCAGTGAAAAGAGCAACTGGACTCTTACACAAAGCCTGAACTCACTGTTTACATCCTGAGGGTAGAAAAAGAGAAGACATTTAGCATACACTAGTTCCATGGATAAAGTATCTATACTTTGTAATTGTGTGTGTGTGTTATTTAATCTGTTTCCCGCCCATTACCCCAGGGAAAAAAAAAAAAAAGGACAAAAAAAAGTATAAAGAGGGAAAAACATTAACTACAGTGTGGTTAAAATTCAGATCAGCCGTCTACTCCACAGATCTCTTGTGTTCAGCCTACTTACTCACTGAATGTGGCTAAGATGCTCAGGAGTTTCCAGTATACCCACCCACTCGAGATAAGATAGTAAGTACTGTACTTGGGACTGCTAAATTTGCAACCAGGTTAATTGTGTACAGCATCTGGGAAGCCTCAGCGGATTCCTGCAGAGACGCTGATGTTTATTCGCGGTGCTGGGAAATCAAGTCGTTAAAATAGAAAGCAAAACCAGGGACAAACACTGATGGTTCAACCCGAGCGAGTAGCCCCGGTGATAAAAGGCTCAGGAGAGGATGCCAGGGCTCGTGCGAAGTT